>NW_006408569.1:1521963-1540572 GCF_000296735.1 Chrysochloris asiatica
GTTCTTTGCCAATTCCTTCAATGCACCTTGGACTTCCTCCTTCAGTATCATTGGCTCTTGATCATATGCTACCTCTTGAAATGGTTGGACATCAGACTTTTTTTTGGGGGGGGGGTACATTCCTCCGTCTTCTTTTGATGCTTTCTGCATCATTCAATAATTTCCCCAGTAAATCTTTCAATAACTAAAGTCGAGGCTTGCATTTTTTCTTCAGTTCCCCCAGCTTGAGAAATGTTGAGCGTGCTCTTCCTTTTTGGTTTTCTGATTCCAGATCTTTGCACATTTTGTTGTAATATTTGGCTGACCTTTGAATTTTTCTCTTCAGCTCTTATACCTCCTCATTTCTTCCATTTGCTTTAGTATCTCTATGTTGGAGAGCGAGTTTCAGTGTCTCAACTGACATCCATTTTGACCTTTTCCTTCTTTCTTATCTTCTTAATGATTTTTTGCTTCCTTCATGTCTGATATTCTTGATGTCATCCCACAACTCTTCTAGTCTTCGGTCTTTAGTGCTTAGTGTATCAAATCTGTTCTTCAGATGATCTCTAAATTCAGGTGGGATATATTCAAGGTCATATTTTGGCTCTCGTGGACTTGTTTTCATTTTCTTCAGCTTCAGTTTGAATTTGCATATGAGTAATTAAAGGTCTGTTCCACAGTCTGCCCCTGGCCTTGTTTTGACTGATGATATGGAGCTTTTCCATTGTCTCTTTCCACAGATGTAGTAAATTTGATTTCTGTATATTCCATCTGGGTCTTTTATGCTGTCTAAAGAAGACATTTGAAATGAACAAATTATTGGTTTTGCAGAATTCTATCATGCATTCTCCAGCATCATTTCTATCACCAAGGCCTTATTTTCCAACTACTGATCCTTCCTCTTAGCTCCCAACCTTTGCATTCCAATCACCAGTAATGATCAATACATCCTGATTGCATGTTTGATCAATTTCAGATTGAAGGAATTAGTAGATTTCTTCTGTTTCATCCTCATTGGCTCTAGTGGTTGGTGCGTAAATTTGAATAATAGTGGTATTAACTGGTCTTCCCTGTAGGCGCATGGATATTATCCTATCACAAACAGCGTTGTACCTCATGACTGATCTGGATATGTTCTTTTCGACAATGAATACAACACCATTCCTCTTCAATTTGTCATTTCTGGCATAGTAAACCTTGTGGTGATCAGATTCAAAACGACCAATAGCAGTCCATTTCAGCTCACCAATATCGATATTTATGCATTCCATTTCATTTTTGACAACTTCTGATTTTTCCAGATTCATACTTCATACATTCCATGTTCCGATTTTCAATAGGTGTTTACAACTGTTTCTCTTCATTTTTAGTTTTGCCTCATCAGCATATGAAGGTCCCGTGGGCCTTTCTCCCACGAGCTTTACTCCATTCGCGTCATCACGGTCAACTCTACTTTGAGGAGGCAGCTCTTCCCCAGTTGGATTTTGAGTGCCTTCCAACCTGAGGAGCTCATTATCAGGCACTATATCTTACAGTGTTTCTCTGCTATTCATAAGGTTTTCGGTGACTAAGTATTCGGAAATAGTTTGTCACTCCTTATTCCTAGTCTGTCTTCGTCTGGAAGCTCATCTGAAACCTGTCCACCATGGGTGACCCTGCTGGTATTTAAATACCGGTGGTATAGCTTTCAGATTCACAGCAACTCACAAGCCACCACAGTACCAACAAACTGACAGACGAGTGGTGGAGAGTTCGATTAGTTTTACTATATTCAAAGTTGTGTAGCCATCCCTGCCAGGACTTTGTTATCATCTCAAAAAGAGATGCTGTGCCCTTTTGCTGTCACCCTCTAAACCTCATCCCCCGAAGGTTGATGGCTCTATGGTGGTGGTGATGGGCCATCTAGTTGGCTCCGACTCATAATGACCCTGTATAAGTTTTCTGAGGATGTAAATCTTTATGGGAGCTGAAAGCCTCTTATTTTTCCCATGGAACGCTGGTGGATTTGAACTGCTGACCTTGCGATTAGCAGCTCAAGTCATAACCCAGTATGCTACCATATGTATATAGATTTGCCTTTTCTGTACATTTCATATAATGGGTCATATAATATGTGGTCTTTTGCAATTTGGCTTCTTTCACATAGCATACTATTTGTAAGGTTCATCCATGTGTGGATATTTAGCAAGACTTCATTTCTCTTTATGGATCTCTGTGGATAAATCTCAATTCAGCCAGTTGTCATTTGTTGACTATCTGGATTCTTTCCACGTTTCAGCTATGACGCACAATGCTGCCATGAAAATTCATCTACATATATTTGTGTGAACATATATATTTTCAGTTCTTTGGAGAATATAACTAGGAGTGGAATTGCTGGATCATATCACTGTTCTATGTTTAACTCTTGGAGAAACTGTCAAACTGTTTTCCACAGCAGTGGCAGCATTTTATATGTCTACCAATGTTGTATTCCTACCAACTCATTCCTACCACGAGTTCCCCAATTTCTCCCCATCCTCTCTAGCACTAATTTTCTTTTTCTTTTCGGGGCTGGTTTTTGGGGTTTAAAAAAAAAATTTTTATTAATATAATGGACATCCTTGTAAGTGTGAAGTGGTATCTCATTGTGTTTGATTTACATTTCCTTGATGACTAATTTATCTTTTCATAATTTGATTTTGTTTATCTTCACATTCTATATCTGATGCTTACATTCTTAGACACAAAATCCTGCGAAGACTACTAGTACCTTTCTAACAGAGTTAGGGACGAAGACCATTTAAACTGCTATGTCAGATTGTTGTTGTTAAGTGCCATCAAGTTGTTTCTGACTCATAGTGATCCTGCATAGAGATTCTGAGGAGCAGCTGATGGTTTGAACTGTCGACCTTGCAGTTCAAACCAACCTTGCGATCCAGTATTTATCCTATAGCACCATACCAGGACTCCATTCCAGATTAGTCCCATGGATTATACAGCCCAGTAGCTTGTCTTTATAAACAAATACCAGATTGAAAAAGTCGGGAAAGAACATAGTCGTGCCTCTTCATACTGACCTCAAAAGCATAAGGATTGTAATAATCTGGCACACAGAAATTTAAGTATAACTTTTTTTAAAAGTACCTACCCTGCATACATAAATTTGGCTGGAATATATTGTATGTATATTGCATATGGAGCCCAAATGTGGCTCTTAGGATAAGCACTGGACTGCTTGCTAACTTCATGGTTGGTGGTTCAAATTCACCAGTCGTTCCTTGGAAACCCTATACAAGGTCACTATGATTCAGAACTGACTTGATGGCACTTAACAACAATGACATATTGCATATTTATTGCATCTGTAGTCTACAGATTCATGATAATTATAATATTGATGTCTTAGTCTGGGTTCTCTCGAGTAGCAAAACCAGTGAGAAGTACATATACGCAGGCATTTCAAGGAGGTCCTAGAAAAATTCCATTATCTTCCAATTCTCTTTATCCACAAACGTTCTGAAGTCTCATATGCAGAAAGGGGTGTGGTTCATGCAATTGTAGGATCTGGCAAGTTCCATTCCTCTAGTTTGGCAGCAGGCTAGAGAACTCTACTGGTTCACAGGGGTTTGTTGTTGCTTTTGTTAAGTGCCATCGAGTCAGTTCCAAGTCATAGCGGTACTTTATAGGGTTTCCAAGGAGCAGCTGGTGGATTTGAACTACCGACCTTGTGGTTCGCTGTTCTGTGCTGATCCTACAGCACCACACCAGAATTGCTGACCGTGCAGTTCAAACCAACCATGCGTTCCAGTGCTTATCCAATAGCACCACACCAGGGCTTTCTTACCAGGGGTGTAAGGAAAGACAAATTTAAAATTTGCAGATTAGGTGGCAGGTGAGAGTCTTCTTCAGCCTTGTGTCCTAAGCACCAGAGATCAGGTGACAAGAAAAGTACAAGGTTGAGATAAAGGAGGGACCTTTGCTAAGACATCTATTTCTATACTGGAGTCAGGCCGCATCTCCCCCAAAGACCACCTCTTTCATCTGACTGGCTGATCACATCAAGTTAAAGCATAGAATGAGATTGTGGTTGCTGTGTTACGTGTCAGCAAATTGTTTCTGACTCGTTGTTGAGTTGTTTATGACTCATACCCACCCTTTGTAGGTTTTCTGTGGCTGTAAATCTTTGTCACGTGGAGCTGCTGGTCAGTTTGAATTATCAACCTGGTGGTTAGCAGCTCACTGCTTATCCTACAGTGCCACCAGCATTCCTATAGAATGAGATTCCATTCAATTATGGAAGAGCATCCAGTCAAGTATCTGCCAAACCACACTTGACATGCATTGTCTCATTTGATCATCACAGCAACCTTGTGGCATGGGGCTCTTGTGACCTTCATTTTCCACAAAAACTATGACTCAGAGGAGTTTAGACTTGCAAGTCCTGTGAAGTAGAGTGACTGACCTTTTACTACCCCAAATGTACCTTATTCGAGTTTCAAGAACATTTTCCAGAGTGCTAGAGTTTGATGACCCAGATTGTGTTCACCGTATTCACATTCTTCATACTTTTTTGAGACGTTTATCCTGACTATTCAGGCTCCTACCAAAGGGAGCTCTGGTAGCGTAGTGGTTACGAATCGGGCTGCGAACCTTAAGGTCAGCGGTTCGAAACTACCAGCCGCTCCGTGGGAGAAAGATGAGGCTTTCTACTCCCGTAAGGATTTACACCCTCGGAAACCCTGTACAGGGTCGCTATGGGTCGGAACCGACTCTTCGGCACTTAACAACAACAACACATGAGAGGTCTCATGTGTTTCCCAGCTCCACACTCCCTTGACTTTGAGGCCACTCACTTAACTTTGATGCCACTTCTGAACTCTGCATGCTCTGTAGCTTGTCAGTGATCTTTTATGATAAATCAAGAGGACTTCAGGGATTGTGAGTCTGGGAGAAATTCAGGGTGTTGTTTGTAATTTCTGAAAAAATCACATCGGGAAGCTTTGTTTGTTGTCGTCTCCATTTTTCTTGTCATGTTCTGTCTTAGTGAAAGAGGGTTGGAAGGTAGGAGGGAGCCTGAGGGAAACTATTTCATTAAAGATGGGGGGAAACTACCCAGCCTCAGCCTTCAGTCTTTCAGTTTTCACTCTTGGAGACTAGATTATTACCTTGTAAAACAGAGCATCCCTCCTGTTAGCCCTTAATTGAACCCACATTTTTCCTCTGTGAGAAACTCTAATGTTGACTTGATTTTCCGAGCTCTGTATTGAGTCTCTTCCCTTTGGAAATTGACTGTATTCCACCACCAGGAGCACAATAGGAAGCAACTTCATTATATATGCCCTGGCAGCCTGTCGTGAAGATCCCTGGCTGCCACAAACAGTTTGTATAGGATGAGTTCTGGTGTGGCGCTGTAGTATAAGCACTGGACTGTGAACCACAAAGTCAGGGGTTCAAAGCCACCAACTGCTCCTCAGAAACCCTGTACAGAGTCACATCAAGTCAGAATTGACTCGACGGCACTTAACAACAATAACCCATTTAAAAGTTAGCAGTTTGAATTTACCCATCCATGATTCAGAAGAAAGGCCTGATCCGAGTCCGCAAAGATTATAACCTGACACCTCCCGCCTCCCCTGCCCCTCAAAAAATTCCTATGCTGGGTCACCGTGACTTTCTTGAGCTCTTTTGTCCATCACCCTGATTTGGTTTTGCTTTGACCCAAGTTCTGATATGGTGCTGTAGGATAAGCACTCAACCACAAGGTTGGTTTGAACCACAAGGTTGGCAGTTCAAATTCACCAGCTGCTCCTTGGAAACCCTATATAGGGTCACTACGAGCCGTCATCGACTCAACGGCAACAAGCCTTTGGGAAGATGTGTTGGCTGTTGTAAGCTTTCAAAAAAAAGGGAAAGAGTTTTGTAAACTCTCTTTTTCAAAAAAAAAAAAAATGTGTTAGTTGAAACGAGTCATTTAATGGTAATGAAATTGAAAATAGCATTCAATGCAAAAAAAAAAAAAAAAAAAGATTTCTTCCAGCCTTCCTCTTTTGGCCAGTTCTGGGCTCAGGACTTCTATTTGGGACTTTTCCTGAAGGCTCTGGCCATAAGTCTAGTCTGTTGTTAACGCTAAAGAGTACTGAATAACGACTCCATTGCCTGCAAATGCCCTTTCCTCAAGAGAGACTTAAGGTAGATTTGGATATGCAAAAAACTGTTACTGTCCTGTGACTTTTGAAAGCAGGTGTGTATTTGATTTTCATGGACGTCTATGCCTTTCTTTATAAGCATGTCTACCTGGCGTCTTATTCTGTGTGTCCATACACATCTGACGACACAGAAAATTAGCCAGAAATTTACTGGGTATCATTTTGTGTGTGTTTATATGTTTGCATATATAATGTGATTCTCTCTCTCTGTGTCTCTCTCTCTCTCTCTGTCTCTCTCTCTCTCACACACACACTCACACTCACATAGTTGTCATGATGTTGTTATTGTTGTTAGGTGCTGACAAGTTAATTCTGACTCATCTCGAGTAAATGTTTATGGAAAGAGATCGCCAGATTTTCTCCTGCGGAAGTCACTGGGTGGGTCCGAACTGCCAATCTTAACCGTTACACTACCAGGACTCCTTGTATTGTCATAAACAGCAAAGCAAATAAATAATAAAATATACTAAGCCCCCCCATCTGTTCCCCCCCACAGGTACCATAATATGCAAAAAGCAGAGAACCATTCCTCCTCTTGGAGATGCAAGTTTCTCTGACTATATTGTCAGGAGAATTGCATGGAAGCTTCTATTGCTCTGAGCACCCTGTGCTTCTGATCTGCAACCATTAGCCAGAGCCTATATGGAAAGGGGCCATCTCTAGGGTAATAGCATTGTAAATGACAATCAATGCATTCAATTACATTCAGCAGCCAAAAGATGCGTGAAGCTCCAGTGTGCCTTGTAATCAGCACCCTTGAGAATGGAGGCATCAGCATTCTGAGTAACAACAACAAAGGAAGCTAAAAGTGTTCAAAAATGGATGTGGGGATTAAATCATCCTTCCGATAGGAATGGCACCTTATATGGCAGCAACTTTTTTCTAATATCATTCTATTGATTTTTTTTTCTTCTTCTCTAACTAAATTGTGGCCCTGTAGCCAAGAATGTCTCTCAAAGTCATTTATTGCTCTAATCAGCTTGGCAGAGTCTTTCTATCATGCTGATAAGGAAATTAAACTTTTCTCAGGCTGGGTTTATTTGCCTCTGACATGCAGATGTTTTGTTTTGTTTCTTTCAGGGAACTGATTCAGAAGTTGAAATCTTTCATCAGCCTCTACACTGCTTTGCCAGGCTACATCTGCAGCCATAGCCCTGTGGCCGAAAATGACACCCTTTGCTGGAATGGACAGGAACTTGTGGAGAGGTGATTTTTTTCAAAGTTTGATGTAGCCATGGTAGAGAAATGCTCGTCAGATGCCCATCCCAGTTTCTGTGCAGTTTCACAGAGAAAAGTCTAGAAAAACTCTACACAGGAACATGTATGATGTACCAGCTACTGTGTATACTTTATAGCCCTCATAGGATTGACAATATGAGTCGATTCAGACTCATAGTAATCCTAGATCAGGTATCCTAGACTATAACTCTTTTCAGAAGCAGATAGCCTCATCTTTCTCCCACGGAGCCGCCGGTGGATTAGCAGTGATGCATTTTAGCCACTGCACCACCCAAGAGGCTCCTTAAAATAGGCATAAACAATATGAAATTAAAAAAATAAAATGCCCATAGGTCAAGGGTGTGGGTGATCCTTGTCCAAACTTGACAACTCATCCCAATGACTTGTGTAGTGGGGTGTTTGATAGGGTTAAAAATGAATGATTCTTAAATACAGTATCTGCTTATTTTAGGCTGTACTTCTAAGCATGATCTCATTTTGAAAAGGAAGTTTAATTTTGTCATATATTTATTTAGTGACACATTCATGCATTTGTTTATTTACTCATTGAACAAACATTGAACCCTGGTGGCACCATGGCTTAAGTGTTAGGCTAGTAATTATAAGGTTGGCAGTTCAAATTCACAAGTTGCTAGTTGGGAGAAAGATGAGGCAGTCTGTTCCAGTAAAAATCTGCAGTCTCAGAAACCCTAAGGAGCAGTTATAATCTGGCTTATAATGTGTCCATGAGTCCAAATTGACTAAATGGTGTTGGGTTTGGACTGTGTGTCAATCAAGTATTAATGTGGTTTCCTTTCCTAATTCTTTTTTATTATTGTTTAGTACTTAACAACAGCTAGATATAGATATATGTATAAAACAACATCTGCCAAAGCAGCATCTTTCAGGTACGCAGCTTAGTGATATTGATTACATTGATCATGTTCAATGTTATTTATTATTGTAACTTTTAAAAGCAAATGTTTAACCCCACTGGATCGATCTGCTATCGCCCCCCCCCAAAAAAAAAACATTCAGATGGTACCATAATTCAAAATAATTTCTTTCCAGGCCTATGTATTCTTAATTCATGAGCATGTTCTTAGACTTTGCTTATATATGGACTCTTTCTTGTCCAATATGCTTTCATGGAGGATGTGGCCATGAACCCAAAGAAGTTGTCTTCCATAAAACAACAAGACTCCAATGCCTGCTAAATTTGAATAAATCCAAACGCTAATCAAATGAACTCCGCTGACTGGGAAAAATAAATCTTTCATTTGCTGGTGTTAAATAACTTAGGATATTGAACAAAATAATAAAATATGTATCTTAGTATGCAGAAAAGCCCTTACTCATACTAGCATGTATATTTCTTTAAAAGCTATTTTTTTCAGAGGAAATTTTATGACGGATACTCACTATTTAAAGAGAGAGAGAAAAGAAAGAAAGAAACATGGAAGAAAAGAAAATCAACTGTATTTGCAGACAGAATCTAGTCCAGGAAGTAACATCCTCCTTAGTTAATTACCTAGGGATACAATTAACCTGTACTTGTATTACTGATCTACTGCAATAACGGGACTAGGGAATAGTGTCAAACGAAATTTTTAACAATTACTCACGAATATACATTTAATAATGTGAAGCTCCTTCGCCTGAGGACATGTGTGCACTCGGTTTGTACTATTTATAAAGATCAGCTTTGCACTTTATGTTTCATCTGTACTTAAAACCTCTTTCCAGAGAGTTTCATTGACTTTCTAGTTTAATTTAAAGGTTTAAGTAAAAAATGCTGCTTCATTTTGTCAAATGGGTGGCAACCTTGCTATCTTTATAGGTCAGACTATGTTCCTTTGCAAATTACTTTGCTTTTAGCCAAGAAAAGATATGAAAATGGAGGATCCTGTTGGAAACACGACCTGTCAATGGAGACACTTGCTCAAAAGGAAACCTCCTAGCTCTGTCTTTTGTACCCAGTCCTTCCTTGCCCCCTACATTACGAGGCTTTCCCAGAGAAGCAGAACCAAGAGACAAGTAGACAGAGAAAGGTGAATTTTACGGAATTGACTCACGCAATTGTGGGGGCTGGTGAGTCTGAAATCCACAGGGCTGCTCTTTTTCCGTTTTTAGGCACAATTCCATCTTCTTTGGGAAACCTTCAGTTTTAAGGTCTTCCACTAAAAGAATAAGGCCCACCCACATTAGTGAGGGAAATCTCATTTATTTAAAATCAACTGATTATAAATGTCAGCCACATCAGCTAAATAGCCTCACAGCAACCTCTACACCAGTGTTTGACCAAAACAACCAGGCCCCAGAGCATAGCTAAGTTGGCACATTAAATTAGCCATCCTGACCCCCTACCCCAGCGTGCCAAAAGCACTGCTTAGGCAAGCCTTGTAGGAGGTAAAGGGAGACAGATTCAGAAGCTGTTCTGTCGCTGATCATTTCCACGGTCCTTGGCTCCTCTCAGTCATTTTCAGATTTTGTTTCTACTTCAGTTTTCGAAACATTTTTTTTTGGGGGGGGGGGCGCGTGGGGCGCTGTTATGTTAGCCTGAGTGGATGCTGGTATGACCGTTTACATATTTGACCTGACCTGTGGTGGCGCTGTAGGATAAGCACTGAGCAGCTATCCGAAAGGTCAATGGCTCAAACCCACAAACCATACCTTGGAAACTCTATGCAATGACACTAAGACTTGAAACCAACTAGATGGCACTTAACAACAGCAACAACTACCTTAGATACTAAAAACAAAAACCCCAAACCTACTGCCATTAAGTTGATTCTGAGTCGCAGCACCCTTATAGGACACAGTTGAGTTGCTCCCTAAGGTTTCCAAAACTGTACTTTTTAAAAATGTGTTCTCACATTTATTAAAAGACAAATCTAGATATAAAAGGGAGATCCAAAAGTTTCATGGAAAATTCCATTACCTTGTAATTCCATTTTTCTTTGGCCCTGTTTTTTATAGGCTCCTCATACAGTTTTGCAACAGCAACCAAAAAATACGTGTGATTACATATATATGTATGTATGCATACATGCATATAGGCATGTATATGTGTGTGCATATATAGAAGTATGAAACTATAGACATGTGTGTATATTCATGTATAAAATAAAGTACATTGTGGGCTTAGTTACAGATACTGCTTAGGCTACACTGTACATCTTTATGGGAGCAGACCACCCCTTCTTTGTCCCTCAGAGCAGCTGGTAGATTCAAACTGCCGATCTTGCAGTTAGCAGCCCCACGCTTAACCGATAGTGCCAACAAGGCTCCTTAGATAAGTCAAGATTGTTCATTTGATGGAAAGATTGCCTTTGATGGAAAATGGAGTATGAAGAAAATGGCTTAATTTGGTATAGCATAAAGTTTTTTTGTAATTCTGTTATGGTAAAACAGATAACGTTTGGGGAGTACTCCCATGTAATAATTTCTTTAAGGACTTAAATTGGTATAATTTTCATCATAGATTGATCTTGAAGGTAGTCTTTACTGACAACAATTTATCATGACCTACTGTACGACAGTCCAGTGATGTTTGTCTTTTGAGAGTGTGGTGATACAGTTGCTGTACTTTCAGAATTGAGTGAGAAAAACACAGCTTATCCCTATGACAGACAGACAGCTCAGTATGGTGTGCCACATTTGAGACAGACTGTGCTTGGTCGACTATCATGCTAGAAGTAGCAAGAGGAGACAATTTCATGGCTCAATGTTGGTATCCCTGTAAGAGACCATCTGTTGAAGGCTGAAGGACTTATTGCTTTACGCAGATGTTGTTGTTGTTGAGTGCCATCGTGTCGATTCCAACCCATAGCGACCCTGTATATTGCTTCTGAGGAGTGACTGGTGAGCTCGAACCACCTACCTTGGTCTTCAAACCAATCTTGTGGTCAAGTGCTTATCCTACAGTGCCATACCACCTATGCGCTCCCTTCCCCAGCTAATTTGGATCATTTGCTTATATTGAGAGCCACCAAGATAGGTCTCGGCCTAATCAGACACTCCCCAAACCAAAAGACTTGCCAAAATGGAGTCATCCTCAACTCCAGGATGTCCCATGGGTATCAGAGTCGTACTGTGCTCCATAGGATTTTCAATAGCTGATGTTTCAGAAATAGGTCTCCTTGCTTTTCTTTTCCTCCGAGTCACCTCGGGGTGCATTCAAACTACCAAGTTTTTAGTTAGCAGCTGAGTACATTGACCATTTACACATGCATCCAGGAACTCCAGCATATCCATACCTTCAATAAGTAAACATCACCTCAAGTTTTCCTATTTGGAATATGAATCTGATGATGGGATAAGACCCATTTCCCCTTAACCATCATGGCTCCATGCACCAGAGTTCTTGTACTCTAGCCCAAGAGGCTTAGGAGATTGGACCATGAAGGACTGTAACTACTTTTGAAGAAATTAATCCATTAACATACTAGCATTTGTACATTCCTGCGTAGCAGAGACTTTGAGAGGTCCTAGACAGATTTCACTGATGTTGCTAATGCTCAAACCATTTTCCTCCGTCTTCACTGGAAAGACGTTTTGAGGGCTAATGACCACTCCTTGCAGTCTGCAGATCATCTGTAGTACAGGCTGAGGGAGGATACAGTGTGAAGACCCTGATAGGCTAAAAAGGAAGAGCCAGGTGATGGTGCTTCAAATCCTGGCTCAGACATATGCTGTGTGCTTTGGTGAATTCTTTAACTTCAGATTCTGCTATGTTCTTTATAAGATGAGGCTAATGCTCCCCACTCTGCAGGGCTGTTGGGAAGATTAGTTCTGCCACATGGGTACTAGACAAACAAGAGCTGCTAATGTTGCTGCCCCTATTTCCATCACCCGGTAAATGTCGAAAGCAAGGTTTCAGAGGTGTAAGCTGGTCTTCTTCCTGTGATGGGAAAAGCGGACTTTTTTTTTTAATGCCTAAATGGATTGAGTGGCTGACCAAGCAGGACCAGACAATTTGTGGGTAAGAGGATGAAATAACTGAGCTGTTTATTTATTGTAACACTCAAACTGCCTTCAAGTCAGCTTTCCAAAGAGGAAATCCAGAAATATTTGCAGTCATTTCGGCATTGGTGATGTATACAACACTTTTGGCTTTGTAAATTTTTGTCTATGGTTACGATTTTGAAACCTGTTCATTCTCTGTGAGCATGTAAGTTAGGTAGAGAATTGATTGATAAGTTTCATGGCAAGTCAAATGGTGTCCCGAGGTGGTACAAATAGTTAATGTGCTCGGCTGCTAAACAAAAACTTGGCAGTTCAAGTCTACCCCAAGCACCTTGGAAGAAAGGCCTGGTAATCTATGGAAAAGTCTGCCATTGAAAACATCAAGAAGCACAGTTCTACTTGGACACAGCTGGAAACATCATGAGTTAGAATCAATCAATTTGACAGCAACAGTTGAGTCTCCTTTCATGATCTCCGAGTCATTTCGTTAGAAACCCCTCTGACTGCATGAATAGTAACACAGCTGGAACATCTCAGTCCAATCTCTGTGCCCCAGAAGGATGGTTTCTGGAAGTCAGTTACTGAGCATGGACGAAAATGGATTCTCAGAACCTGGCGTCTAAGGCTAACAGGAAGGAGGTATGTTAGGTGGATACCTCTTCTCCTCACATTCTCTCTGACTCCTTTGTGGCAGTTTTTTCCTTCACAGACCCCTAGAAATGGCCGGCTTAAGCCATTTCCTCATTACCACTGGCCTCAATTCTTTTGCCGAAGTATGAACTTTTGGGGATGCTCTGAAGAGAAATTCAGCTCTCTAGTTTTTCTTTGTCTTTTCTTTCAATACTTAGGCAAGTGCAAAATGTTATTTGAGTTTTGTTGATGGAAATATAGCCAGACATTTGGGGATTAACGAAAAGTACACACAAAAGAGATATTGTAAGGCAGCTTAACTGAGCATTTAATTGAATGTGTAACTTGAGAATCAGAAAACATTGGTTTAAGCTTCTGCTCTAGGCCGTACTTGCCCCAGTTCATCTCTCATACTTGGAACATATTATCAGGAGGGACCAGACCATGGTAAAGGACATCATGCTTGGTAAAGTGCAAGTTCAGGCAAAAAGGAAAATCACCAATGAGATGGATTGGCACAGTGGCAGCAGCAATGGGCTCAAGCTTCAAAAATGATCATAAGGAGCGTGCAGTGTTTTGTTCTCTTGTGCATCGAGTCACTATGAGTTGAATTCGACTCAATGGTACCTAACAACAAAACAAAACCCCATGTTCCTATCTGTAAGCTAAGATTCTTTACTTTAACAGATTTGTAAGAGGACTCAGTTAGATTGTGCGATGTGGAAAATTGTGCCTGGGATATTGTAGGCCCTCAAGAAGTGGTAGCTTATTCTTGATATTGAGTTGTTTTCCAGGCAGACCTTGAAGAACAGGTCTGGCAGACCTTCATTGGAAGGAAGGTAGAGGAAACTAGGACTGATTTTGTCTCCATTCCTATGTTCTCAGGAAGACAGCCCCACTCACCTCCTCTAATTTTTATCTTATTTCCTCTCCCTTCTGCAGAAAACTATCAAAGTCCTTATCCTTGGTTCTGATGGGGGCAAATTATGGGCATTTGGGTCCACTAGGACTCACTTGAGAGCTATTTGCATCTATCTAAGAATCTGTACTAGACTGGTCTTCCCATCTTCAATATCTTATTTGATGGCAAAGCCATTTTAAACAGTTATTCATAGGAATTCTTAATAGTGATTAACCTTAGTAATCTTTCTTAAATCACGTATATCAGAAACCAGGGAGAGGCAGGTTATAGGTCAAATAAATCTAGTTGTCCAAGGCTCTAAATTCCGTTCTGTCACCCTTGGGTTAACTGTTGTAGAAAAAGAGCAAAGTCATTAACATTAGGTGTGTTTTTCCAATTTCTCAAGCCAATGAATTTCATTCTGTTATGTGAGTATGGCTTTGATCCTTGGTTTTGTTTCCTCTACAATGAAGTTTCCCTTCCTTGTGAAGGACAATTGATTCTGATTTGAAGCTCCAGTGTCATGGAAACTTCCTCCTTTTTTGCCCCCTCACATTTTAGAGATCCCTTCAATAACCCATTAATGGATCTTAAAAACCATGCAAACTTGCCCTTCCCCGGTTTGATCCATTCATTTGCTGTGTTTACCCTCCTTCTCCTTGCTCCTGGGCACAGCTATGGGCCCAGAGTTGGGGTGAGTCGGTGTTCATTGGGAGCTAAAGTAAGGTGTTGTTTCTGGAGGTTGGAGATACACCACTTTTGAGGTGAAGAGGGCTGTGCTATGCAAGAACTCATGCTAAAAAAGCTAATTGTCAAATACAACTAGGGAGGGTGGAGACAAGGACAAATCTTGAAGAGTCCAGAAAAAGAGCTGTTTGCCTGGTTTTCTTCTACGTGTCTTTAACTCATTGACATCTCTTCCGGGTTTGAGTTAAGAACCCTTGGCACACTATAGGCATCCTTCTAGCATACCTCCAGTTAACCCTATACTAGAAGCTTTTACATGTCTGTCTCTCATAATCTACTGTTGTTGTTTTTAAGTGCTTTTGAGTTGGTTCCGACCCATAGTGACACTGTATAGGGTTTCCAAGGAGCGGATGGTGAGCTTGAACCACTGGCCTTTTGGTTCAAACCGATGGTGCAGTCCAATTCATTAGCCCACAGTGTCACACCAGGACTCCAATATTCTACTAGCTCCTTCAAAACAAGTACTTGTTATGTCTGGCATAGTCAAGTCTCTATATGTGCACTGAGTTGAAGGGACGGCCTGACAAACATACTTGAGGGTACCAGACCTAGCTCTCTCCTCCACAGTATCACTCTGAGATTTTGGGCGAGTTATTTAGACTGTCTGTGTTTCAGTTTCTCCTTCTGTAAAATGGTGGAATTAATGCCTCCCCTGCCTACCACCTAGGGTTTCTGTGAACCTTTGATAAGAAAATGCATTTGGAATATCTTTGAAATTTATAAAGCACCTTCTACTTATATACTCTGGCTCAACACTGGACTGTGAGCCACAATGTCAACAGTTCAAATCCACCACTTGTTCCTGGGAAACCCTATACAGGGTCGCTCTGAGTCGGAACCAACTTGACAGCACTTAACAACAACAACAACAACAACGATGTAGAAGTGGAAGGACCCTGGTGGCACAGTGGTTCAACTGCTTGGCATTGAACTAAAATGTCATGGATCAAATCCACTGTCCATTCAACAGGAGAAAGATGTGACAATCTGTTCCCATAAAGATGTGTTGTTGTTGTTGTTATGTGCCCTGGAGTTGGTTCTGACTCATAGCGACCGTGTACAGGGTTTCTGAGGCTGTAAATCATTATGGGACCAGAACGCTTTATCTTTCTCCTGCGAAACAGCTGGTAGTTTCGAACTGCTGACCGTGAGATTAGCAGCCCGATTTCGTAACCACTACGCTACCAGAGCTCTACAGCCCTGGAAAACCTATGGGGCAGTTCTACTCTGTCTTACAGGGTTGCTAAGAGTCAGAATCAACTTAACAACAGTGGATTTGGAAAGTAGAATCAGTGGAAGAGTAGAACAGGTATGGGAGCAAGGTCTAACCTGAATACACAGGCTCCCTGTACAAACTCAAGCACTTTAGCAGCTTCCCAAGCATCGCTCTCCAGAACTTTTTATCTTGTAGTATTTTCTCCCTTATGCCAATCCATCTGTTGCCACAAATCCTCTTGTTACACAAGTTGACCCATGATGCTGAATAAACCAAATGGTCCTAGATAAGGAAATGATTTCAGAGTTTGGGAGCATTATTTTAATTTAATAAAAACTTTGAGTGACAGGTCGTTTTAAAATAAATGCAGTATATTACTTTTAAGCACATACAGTAATAACAACTTGGAGTAGACTACTTAGAAAAGGATAGCATCTATCAAAGAATCGGAGCAAACAAATAAGCATCACTGACACTGGGGCGATTGCCTTGTGGATGTCCTACAAAAGAATATCACCCTCAAATTGGCTTGTGTTCCTCTGGTGAAACCCATTTATTTGAGAAACTCTTGGTTTTCTCTTTTTCATTAAAAATCCTGATGGTTCTGGATAACTCAGCTTTTCCAAACCTTAGCAGACAACGTGTTTAGCATTAGTGCTATGTTACAACAAAGAATACCCCAAAGTTTAAGAGTGATCAGTTCAACCCAGTTTACCCAGAATCTTCTTCCCAGTTTGAATACAGAAAGTCCACAGTCCTGGGAAGTGACCAAAATGGTCGGTCAGCCTATCTTCATGGCACCTGTGCATTAGTAACCAGTAACCAGGTGCCACTGAGTCGATTCAGACTCATGTTGACCCATGTATGTCACAGTAGAACTGTGTTCTGTGGGATTTTCAATGACTAGCTTTCAGAAGTAAATTGATAAGCCTTTCTTCCAAGGTGCTGTGGGTAGATTTGAGCCTCCAACTTTTAGATTAATGCTAAACACATTGATCATTTGCACCACACAGGCACTCCTACCTGTGGATCTGTTTTTGTTGTTGTGTGCCATCGAGTTAGTTACAACTCAGGGAGACCCTATGCACAACAGAATGAAACACTGCCCGTTCTTGTACCGTCCTCACAATTGTTGTTACATTTGAATGCTTTGTTGCTGCTACTGTATCAATCCATCTTGTTCGGCTCTTCCTCTTTTTTGCTGACTCCCACCACTTTACCTGGCACGATGCACTTCTCCAGGGACTAGTCCTTCCTGATAACATGTCTGAACAACAAGAAACAAAGTCCCTCCATCCTTGCTTTTAAGGAGCATTCTGGCTGTACCTCTTTCAAGACAGATTCATTTGTTCTTCTGGCAATTCATGGAAACGAAACAGTTGAGGAAGTGATTAATGAATGGCAAAACTATCTAAACTCCTATTACCAGGATCAGCACTGGACTGTGAACCACAAGGTTGACGTTTTAAACACACTAGTTGTTGTCAGGTGCCATCGAGTCGGAACCGACTCTTCGGCACTTAACAACAACAACACATGAGAGGTCTCATGTGTTTCCCAGCTCCACACTCCCTTGACTTTGAGGCCACTCACTTAACTTTGATGCCACTTCTGAACTCTGCATGCTCTGTAGCTTGTCAGTGATCTTTTATGATAAATCAAGAGGACTTCAGGGATTGTGAGTCTGGGAGAAATTCAGGGTGTTGTTTGTAATTTCTGAAAAAATCACATCGGGAAGCTTTGTTTGTTGTCGTCTCCATTTTTCTTGTCATGTTCTGTCTTAGTGAAAGAGGGTTGGAAGGTAGGAGGGAGCCTGAGGGAAACTATTTCATTAAAGATGGGGGGAAACTACCCAGCCTCAGCCTTCAGTCTTTCAGTTTTCACTCTTGGAGACTAGATTATTACCTTGTAAAACAGAGCATCCCTCCTGTTAGCCCTTAATTGAACCCACATTTTTCCTCTGTGAGAAACTCTAATGTTGACTTGATTTTCCGAGCTCTGTATTGAGTCTCTTCCCTTTGGAAATTGACTGTATTCCACCACCAGGAGCACAATAGGAAGCAACTTCATTATATATGCCCTGGCAGCCTGTCGTGAAGATCCCTGGCTGCCACAAACAGTTTGTATAGGATGAGTTCTGGTGTGGCGCTGTAGTATAAGCACTGGACTGTGAACCACAAAGTCAGGGGTTCAAAGCCACCAACTGCTCCTCAGAAACCCTGTACAGAGTCACATCAAGTCAGAATTGACTCGACGGCACTTAACAACAATAACCCATTTAAAAGTTAGCAGTTTGAATTTACCCATCCATGATTCAGAAGAAAGGCCTGATCCGAGTCCGCAAAGATTATAACCTGACACCTCCCGCCTCCCCTGCCCCTCAAAAAATTCCTATGCTGGGTCACCGTGACTTTCTTGAGCTCTTTTGTCCATCACCCTGATTTGGTTTTGCTTTGACCCAAGTTCTGATATGGTGCTGTAGGATAAGCACTCAACCACAAGGTTGGTTTGAACCACAAGGTTGGCAGTTCAAATTCACCAGCTGCTCCTTGGAAACCCTATATAGGGTCACTACGAGCCGTCATCGACTCAACGGCAACAAGCCTTTGGGAAGATGTGTTGGCTGTTGTAAGCTTTCAAAAAAAAGGGAAAGAGTTTTGTAAACTCTCTTTTTCAAAAAAAAAAAAAATGTGTTAGTTGAAACGAGTCATTTAATGGTAATGAAATTGAAAATAGCATTCAATGCAAAAAAAAAAAAAAAA
>NW_006408569.1:1540672-1548045 GCF_000296735.1 Chrysochloris asiatica
CTCAAAGGCATCAATTCTTCTACGATCTTCCTTATTCACTGTCCAGCTTTTGCATCCATATGAGGCTATTGAAAACACCATGGCCTGGGTCAGGCGCACCTTAGACCTCAAGCTGACATCTCTCCTTGGAAATCCTATGTTATTGTTGTTAAGCGCTGTGAAGTTGTTCCGATTCACAGCGACCCTGTGTAGAAAACCATGTAGATAAATCCTCACAACAGCTATATGAGAAGGGCTTCATTAGCCTCATTTTTCTAATGTAAATTGTCAACGGGCATAGCCTTGGTAAATGAGGGAAATGGGATACCAACCTAGCCAAACCCTGCCTTGCAATGCCAAAGCAGATGCCTTGCTTTACTCTTCCTCATGGGTTCCTAGTCTTCATCAAATTCTTGGCCTAAGCTCACTTTACCCCCCAAATCCAGCAGCCCTGAAATGGGTGTTCTTCAGGTCTTTCTGTGACCTGAGTTCCCAAGGTATTTTAAAATCATGTCTTGCCCAAGCAGGAAGAGACCCCATCGCCCTGGGTCTTAGCTCTGTTGTGAGCTTGATTGTGTGACCTTGGGGGGTGGGGGGATCTGAAAGGAGGAGGAATACCATAAAGCTTCCTTAATGACTGAATTTCCAGTTCTTTCCTTGATCATTTCCTAAAGAGACCAAAGTGAAAGTGATTCATTCTCATTAGGACAGAAGCAAGCACCTCCTGTGACTCCTCCAGGGTCCTGCGGGTCTACAGGGTAGCACATAGATTGACCTTGAGGGATATTGTCAGAATTGTTCTCCACTTCAGCTCTTGCAGACTTTGGGGTGAGAGTTATATAATTAAACCTTAAAGAAAATGTCTCCCCATAGCACCATACAACCCCAATGGGGCTTCTGAACAAGAAATGGAATTCAGTGTCTGGGCAGAAAGAAAATGAAAAAGCCCTGGGACCACAGATGGTCTCACTGAGCAGAGAAGTCCAACGTCTAGAGAAAACACCAAAGGCTGAAGGGTACAAAATGGCTGAGAATACCAGCACCAGGGCTCAATGTCACTCTTTCCAGAAGGAAGAAACTGGGTGATTTTTGACCTAGCTGTCCTTGTGTGTCTGGCTATACACTTGGACTAAGTATTTCTGTAGCAGTTTGTATTTTACCAAGCACTTTGCTATCATTTTTATTTGCCTTTAGTGTGGTTTTCCTGGAGTGCCATCCACTTTATGGTCCGGGGAGTCAGCCAGTGTTTGCTCAGCACCTCCACACACACGCTCACACAATAGGCTGCTTGTTGGAGCGTGGGTGCAGAGACCAGGAGCTGAGAACACCTGCAGCTTTGGGGGCAGGTGGAGTTGTAGGGTGTGGACACTTCTGTTCACCTTTCCTTCCCTTTCTCATTCTTCAGTTTCATTGTGTGTTTGGCAACTAGAAAGTGGCAATACCAGGCTTGAGCCAGCAGAGGGTAGAGCCCTTCTGAGTTAGTTCAGTTTTCCCAAGTTCTCAAGCCAGTGAATTAACCACCAATGGTGTCTCTGTCTTAGCTACTTGGCCAAGGACTGCCATTGTCTGCCTTCCATCAGCTTCTTTCAGCTGGTTCAGCTTGTTGCCTTATGCTGGGCTCTGGCTCCAGCCCTGATTCTCACCTTCTGGAAATTACTGTAAAACAAGATGACAGAAGCAGCTGCTCCACTTGCCGCAGACAGGCCTCTTCTGGTGGTCTTGGGCAAGTTTAGGAATGAACTTGCTTCTTCTGACTAGGCCCTTCTCCCTCCCCTCAGCCACAGTAACTCTCTTTCTGGGATTTGGTGGCACAAGACTTTGTCTCATTGGGTGGGGCCATGAAGTAGCATAGCTACACAGTGGACCAATAAACAACATCCGTATCAGTGGAGAAAAGATTGAAGTTGTCAAGGACTTCATTTTGCTCAGATCAACCATCAAAACTCACAGAAGTAGCAGTCAAGAAATCAAATAACGTATTGCATTAGACAAATCTGGTCTTCAGCACTTTAAAAAGATGTCAGCTTGAGGACTGAGGTGCACCTGACCCAAGCCATGGTATTTTCAGTAACCTCACATGCATGTGAAAGCTGGACAGTGAATAAGGAAGACTGTAAAAGAATTGATGCATTTGAGTTATGGTGTTGGAGGAGAATATTGACAGTACCATGGATTGCCAAAAGAACAAATAGACCAGTGTACCCAACTCCAGGAGGACAGTTGTCCTGTGTTCAGGATCGTTAGTGATTCTTTCAGTTGGGTGACGCAGGATCCCTAGAGCCAGGGTTAAGAACCGTTCCTTTGTGCCTTCAAAATGTTCATGGGAAAATAGAATGAAAAAGTAATGGAATTCCTCCACAAAATATTTTGAAGCCTCCTCAAAAATTTCTCCACAATATTTTCCTCAAATGTGCTACAAGAATGCCTTTTCCCTACCTTAGACTCTCTCCCCTCTTATACTGGAGTCAGTAGAGGGAGACAGGAGGTGGACCCAGAGGGTCCCAATCTTTATTCAGAAGATGACTGTTAACAAATGGGTGTTTCTGGTGGGCCTTGCAAGGACAGGAGGCAAACAAAAGCAGTGTTCTGAGGAGAGAGATTTGAAAAAGTGTTTCAAGAGGCATCTAACGCACAAAATGAAACATGGGGCATGGGAACAGGCTTCTGACACCCAAAGGCGGTCGCTTGGAAAACCTAGGACACAGTGTAGTGATTGGTTCCTGCATGGATTAAATTATTTTTTGTTGTCCTTGGATTTATAACCACTCTCAGGTGGTTATAAAATGAAAAATGTTAGGGTGTGTACATTGTTCTCCAACAGGTAAATAAATATACACATACTTACATAGACTCTGGGTAGTACAAACACAGTAACATGCTCACCTGCATCAACAGGAAGGTAGGAGTTTGAGTTCACCCAGAGGTGCCTTGGAAGAAAGACTTGGCAACCTACTTAAAAAAAAAAAAATCAAGCATTGAAAACCCTGTGGAGCATAGTTTTACTCTAGCACACATGGGTGGAATCGTCATGTTGTCATTGTTCTTAGGTGTCATCGAGTTGGTAGTGACTCAAAGTGACCCTATGCATAACAGAACAAAACACTTGCCTGGTCCTGTGTCAACCTCACAATTGTTGCCACATTTGAGCCCATTGCTGTTGCCACTGTGCCAATCCATCTCATTGGGGGGGGGGGGTCTTCCTTTTTTTTTTCTCTGACCCTCCACTTTATCAAACATTATGTCTTTCTCCAGGGAGTGGTCCTTCCTGATACTATGCTCATCCTGGCTTCCAAGGAGCACTCTGGCTGTACTTCTTTCAACAGAGATTGGTTAATTCTTTTGACAGTCTGTAGTACTTTTAATATTCTCCACCAACACAATAACTCAAATGAATCAATTCTTCTACAGTCTTTCTTATTGCACTTGTCCAGCTTTCACATACATATGAGGCAATTGAAAATACCATGGCTTGGGTCTGGCACACCTTAGTCCTCAAACTGACATCTTTGCTTTTCAACACTGTAAAGAGGTCTTGTGCAGCAGATCTGCCCAATGCAATACGTCGTTTGATTTCTTGACTGCTGCTTCTGAGTGTTCGTGGTTGATCCAAGAAGAATGAAGTGTTTCACAACTTCACTCTTCTCTCCATTTATATGGATGTTGTTCATTGGTCCAGCACTGAAGATTTCTGGTTTTTTACATTGAGGTACAATCCATACCAAAGGCTGTTGTCTTTTTCATGAAAGTCCTTTTCCCTTTCAGCAAGCAAGGTTGTATCATCTGCTTATTGCTGGTTGTTAATGAGTCTTCCTCCAATACCGATGCCACATTCTTCTTCATATAATCTGGCTTCTCAGATTAGGTGCTCAGCATACAGATTGAAGAACTATGGTGAAATAACACAACCCTGGCGCACCCCTTTTGGAACCGAAAGAAGGAAACCACCAAACACAGAGGTGTGCCTGAAGCACAAGAAGCAGAAAGTCAAAGCCATAGAACCAAGTACAGCTTGCAATGTCTTTGTTAGAAACCCGAACTGCAATAAGTCTGCTCCGGAATTAAAAACTGGCCTCAGTGATCTTTTTGCTAAAAATGATCTTGTTGTCATGGATGTCAGAATTGGAATGACTAGGAAATTTGGCTGTGTGGATTTTGAATCTGCTGAAGACCTGGCAAAAGCCTTGGTTGGAACTTACTGGTTTAAAAGTCTTTGGTAATGAAATTAAACTAAAGAGACCAAAGGGAAAAGACAATAAGAAAGATCAATCGAGATGCCAGAACACTTTTGGCTAAAAATTTGTCTTACAAAGCCACTCAGGATGAATTACAAGAGGTGTTTGAAGATGCCATGGAGATCAGCTGAGTCAGCATAGATGGAACAGAAGAAATTCTCCAGGATGTGTTTGAGAAGGCAATCACTGTCAAGGTGCCTCCGAACCAAAATGGCAAATCTACAGGTTATGCATTTATACAGTTTGCTCCATGTGTAGATGCTAAAGAAGCTTTAAATTCTTTACAGAAATTGAGGGCAGAGTCATCAGACTGGAATTGCCTAAGGATACAGGGGATCCCCCTAACACAAGAAGCCAGCTATCCAAAACACTGTTTGTCAAAGATCCATCCTGAGGACGCAGTTAAGGAAACATTGAAGGAGTCATTTGATGGTTCTTTTCGTGCCAGGATAGTCACAGACCACGAAATGGGCTCCTCCATAGGGTTTGAGTGTGTAGACTTCAACAGCGAGAAAGATGCTAAAGCTGCCAAGGAGACTATGGAAGATGGGGAAATTGATGGAAACAAAGTTACCTTGGACTGGGCCAAGCCTAAGGGTGAAGGTGGTTTGGGGGGATGAGGTGGAGGCCGAGAAAGATTTGGAGGACCAGGAGACTTCCGGGGAGAAAGAGGAGGAGGAGATCACAAGTCACAAGAGAAGAAGATGAGTCTGGAGTCTTTTCCCTCTTAAATTTGAAAGAAGGACTCTGGGGTTTTCACTTTTTTACCGGATCATGACAGAGCCTTCTGAGGACATTCCAAGACAGTAGCCCTGTGGTCTACTTAGAAATCCTACAGAACATATTTCAAAGGAAGCTGCCCTGTGGTTTTTTGTTTTGTTTTGTTTAATGCTTTATTGTGAATTATGTGATCGTTTACATGGGAGGACATCAGCTTCACATTGATCCCGTCGTGTATCATTTCCTTGCCATGGTTACAATCCCTTCCATGCATCATCCGAAGTCCCCAGCCACTCCGTCTACCCACGTCATTGTCTCTGCCTCCATCACTGATTCTCTGGGTAGGGTTCTGTTCTCCGCTCTTCTCCTTTGATGGTCCCAGGGACCTCCGCTCCTAGACTGCAAGGTTAACCACTCCCCTGCCTTTGCCCCAAAATGTCTACCTTTACATTTCCAGCACTTACAATCAGTCCTGATAACAATTATTCACTATTGTATCTCAAGAGACCTATCCGCATCTCCTTTCATCAGCCCTGACTAGGCAGAATGGATATGACTCAGTGGAGATTCTACCTTGCTCCACACCCTCTGGATCTAGGTTCCCTCTTGAAAGCTTGTAAGCCAGTCACTTCTTGCCTCTGTACCCACCCACCCCCATTCTGGGTAGTCAATGTCCAAGTTGCTCATCCCTGTCCTCTCTGTGTGCGGAGGAGGTGGGAATGATCCTCACTGTGAAGATTTGTTCACTCTTTTGAGCTACTGCTTCCATAGGTGTAGGTCAAGTTCATCAAATTGTATCAGATTATTCTTTTTTCCCTCTTCTTTCTTCTCCTGTTTGAGCTCTGATCATCCAGCCATTAAAACCAGGTCAAATGGGTATTACCTGCAAGTGTGGGTGTACTTATGCATGTGCCCTCTCTTCTTATAAGCTGGACGCTTCACTCTCCACTCTAGTCCTCTGTGACTATGTCGCTGACTCTGGGTCCAAGAGTCCCCTGGACTGGGCACACTGCTAGCCAACCAGGTCTCCATCTGGGTTCACAGGAGTCTATTGAACGTTATAGGGCTTAGCTTGCAGCTTCATTGCTGTTTTTCCCTCACTTCCCCTTATCAGTGACGAACATGGTCACCAATCAGAGCATACATTCCCATTGAACCTTAGTCTTAGAAGGGGGTTTGCCCTGAGGGGAACCCGACCACTTGCCTTGATGTCTCCTGGGCGAGCAACTTGTTTGTTCTTGTAGTAATCAGCTGACCTGCCTATATTGTTTTATATATTTCCTGTCAGTTTTCTTTCAGGAAGTATCTTCTGTTCTTCTGGCCACTCCAAACTGGTCTGCTTGTCCTTTCAAGTGGAAATTTCCCCTCAGAAGATTCTGGATGCTGTTCAGGATTCCACCTATGGTCTTGTGTAATGCAGAGGCTCCACAGGAAGCCTCCTTCGCTGGGCACTCTGTATACCATTTTAGGTATTCCAATCAGCTATAGGCAGAACTATTTAAAAAAGCTTTCTGTGGTAGTATTTCTGGCTATTCCTTTCTCTCCCCCTCCAGTGTCTATTTCATAGCGGTATACCAGGGAAACCAAGATTCAACAGACAGCCAAGCATCTTAACATTATTTACCCCCTTTTCCCCATTCAAACCATGTCTCATTCTCTGTATCCCAGAGCCCTGTTGTTCCAAGGTTTTGCATACATCATTATTTGCCTCTGTCCCACTTTAGCTTCACATTCCTACCGTATTTCATTTCATTGCAATGATTAAAGTTCCCTCCGTGCATCATCAAATAACCAAAGGATACACCCCATAGGCCCGCTCCCCCCAACCCCGGCTGTCAGCAAACAGCTCCTCTCCCTCCCTGAGTCCCATGCCCCCAGCCACTCCATCTGTCCATGCCATCATAGTCCCCCCACCATTTTGGGTCTGGGCAATTTCCAGCTCCCCCCCAGGGTATTCCAGTTAGTTATAGGCTGGATACAGGCCCACATGTTTTCTGTTGTGATGTTTCTGGCTGCCCCCCCCTCCAAGTGTCTATTTCACAGTGGTAGGCAAGGGAGACCAAGATTCAAAAGACAGCCCAGCATCCTAACATTATTCCCCTCTTTTCTCCTTTTCAAGCCATGCCTCAATCCCTGTATCCTGAAGCCCTGTTATTCCAGGGTTGTGCATACCTCGTCATTGACCTCTATCCCACCTAGCCCATGCAAACCTGCCCAACCATTCTCCCCGCCCACCTTGTTTTTCTTTTTCCCCTCCTGCTTCTTGTGTATTGCTAGGCTTATCCCCACCCCCACCCGGCTCCCAGGCGCTCATGTGTCTATTGTCTACCCTGTGCTCTTTCTTCTCCCTCCCTCCCCACCCCATCCCATACATACTGGTGATCAGCATTTATATATATAGATTTCCTCCCCACCCCCCCTTTTGGGTGGGTTCTTTTTCTT
>NW_006408569.1:1549600-1551043 GCF_000296735.1 Chrysochloris asiatica
AGTAGTGTTTTGTAATTTTCTTTGTATAAGTCCTTTGTTTCTCTGGTTACGTTTATTCCTAAATATTTCATCCTTTGTGCAGCTATTGTAAATTGTATTGCTTTCCTAATGTCCTTTTCAGCACTAACATTGTTGCTATAGAGAAATCCAACTGATTTTTGTATGTTGATCTTATACCCTGCCACTTTGCTGAATCTTTCAATGAGGTCTGGTAGTTCTTTTACTGAGTCTTTGGGGTATACTGTGTATAGGATCATATCATCTGCAAATAAGGAGAGTTTTACTTCCTCTTTGTCAATTTGGATGCCTTTAATTTCTCTATCATGCCGTATAGCTCTGGCTAAAACTTTTCCAGCACAATATTGAATAAGAGTGGTAATAAAGGGTATCCTTGTCTGGTTCCTGAGGGCAGGCTTTCAGTTTCTCTCTACTGAGAGTGATGTAGGCTGTTGGTTTTATATATATACTCTTGCTTATGTTGAGGAATTTCCCTTCAATTCCTACTTTGTTGAGTGTTTTTATCAGGAATGGATATTGAATTTTGTCAGATGCCTTTTCTGCATCAGTCGATATGATCATGTGGTTCTTTTCCTTTTTCTTATTTATATGGAGGATTACACTGATTGTTTTTCTAATGTTGAACCATCCTTGCATTCCTTGTATGAAATCCACTTGGTCATGATGTACTAATTTTTTGATATGCTGCTGGATTCTGTTGGCTAGGATTTTGTTGAGAATTTTTGCATCTATATTTATGAGGGATATTGGTCTATAGTTTTTCTAGTGATGTCCTTCCCAGGTTTTGGTATGAGGGTTATGCTTGCTTCATAAAAACGTTAGGAAGTTTTCCATCCTCTTCTATATTCTGGAATAATTGAGTAGAGGTGGTGACAGTTCTTCCCTGAATGCTTGGTAGAAGTCACCCATGAAGACATCTGGGCCTGAAGTTTTTGTTGGTTGGGATTTTTTTGATGACCTGATCAATTTCTTATTTTGTTATGGGTTTGTTCAAGTTTTCTACTTCATTCTGAGTAAGTTTAGGTAGGTCATGTTTTTCTAGAAATATATCCATCTCATCTAAGTTTTAGAATTTGTTGGCGTACAACTCTTCATAGTATTGTGTTATTATCCTTTTGATTTCATTTGGTTCTGTTGTGAATTCACACATGTGATTTCTAATGCGAGTTATTTGTGTCCTCTCCCTCTTTTCTTTTGTAAGTTTTGCCAATGGTTTGTCAATTTTACTAATCCTTTCAAAGAAGCAGCTTCTTGTCCTGTTGATTCTTTCTATGGTTTTTCGGTTTTCTATTTCGTTTATTTCGGCTCTTATTTTATTATTTCCTTTCTTTTGGTGACTGTAGGTTCCCTCTGCTGGTCTGCTTCTAATTGCTGAAGATGCTGTGTTAATGTGTTGATTTTGGTTCTTTCCTCTTTTTGGATATG
>NW_006408569.1:1551938-1625170 GCF_000296735.1 Chrysochloris asiatica
TGCATTCAATCCATTGACATTCAATGTAATGATCGATAGGTATGAATTAATTGCTGCCATTATGTTACTTTTTTGGTGGTGCTGTTCGTTCTTTTGTTCTGCATGCCTTCTTGTGTTGGGTTTGTGTTTTTTGTGCTATTTCTTGTCGGTTTCTTTTTAGTTTTCATGTTTGCTTGTTCTGCTTGGAAACTCATTTTTATGATAAGTTGTGAAGTATTAAATTTCTTTGGTGTTACCATATAGTCTACTAGCTTTTCTCTCCATTTAAGATAATCTATTGTACCCTGTAATTTACCTGACAGCCTCACCACCTGGGTCTCTGTTGCTACGTTTGTCCCTTCTTTGACGTTGATATACTTTTTATCTTCAGTTGACCTCCCAGCTCCTTTGAGTTTGTTGTTGTAGCCTTGTTCTGTTCTGGACTCTGCTATCTGTTGACTGAGTTCCAGGTGGTATTGCCATGCCTGTCAATCTCTGTTTGTTGTCTGTTCTTGTTGGTTTTCAGACCACAGAACTCCCTTTAGGGTGGTAAATCTCTCTCAGATTCTGTTTATTGTGGAATGTCTTGATCATACCATTGTATGTGATTGATAGTTTTGCTGGATAGACGATACTTGCTTGACAGTTTTTTTCTTCTAGGACTTTGTATATGTCTCCCCGTTACCTTCTTGCCTGCATAGTTTGTTCTGAATAGTCAGAACTTAATCTAATTTGCTTGCCTTTATAAGTGACATTTCTCTTCTCCTTGGCTGCTTTTAGTATTCTATCCTTGTCTTTAATTTTGGAGAGCTTGATTATTACATGTCTTGGTGACTTTCTTTGGGGGTCTATCCTTTCTAGTGTACGATCAGCTTCTTGAATGTTTATTTTCTCATCTTTCAAGATGTTAGGGAAATTTTCTTCCAGAAGCTCTTCAACTTTCTCCTATGTGGACTTCTCTGATGCTTCCTGTTCTAGAATGCCAGTAATTCTTAAATTGCTCCTCTTCATGTTATCCAGCGTGAATCGTAGGCTCTCTTCAGATTTTTTTATCCTTTTTTCCACTTGCTCTTCTATCTTAACAGTATTGAGAGATCTGTCTTCCAGCTCACTAGTTCTGTTCCTTTCCCCTTTGAGCAATACGTATTGTCCATGTCAGATATCTTATTATTCATCATCTGGAAATCTTTTTGCAGGTTTTGAATTGTTTCCAATGCTGTATCAATCTTATTTGATTGCTCCTGTAGTACTTTCCTGACTTCTTCCTTGTTTTCCTCCACTCCTTTTTGGAGCATTGGAATTTGTTTCCATATCATTCTTCTGAATTCTTTCTCAGGCATATCCAAAACCTGCTCTTCCTCCTCTAGAAAGCCTTTGTCTGTCTCCAGCTCATTTGCATCAGCTACTCTCTTCTGGTTTTGAACATGTTTGATATCGTTTGTTGCTTTTTGTTCGTCATGATAGTTATGTGTTTTTTTCTTCTTGTTGTTGTTGTTTTAAAGCTTAAGTGAATGTTTGTTGTTACGCTTACTGAGTGTCTCCTGGTGAATATGGTCAAGAGATAGTTTCCCTTTTCACATGGAATGCTTAGCAGGTGTTGTTGGCTCTTGTGTCAGTGGTGGAATATTATGGGGTATGCTTATAGCTTGACTATATAGCCATGATTGCTGTCTCTTCTTGGGTAACATAGGGAGAAAAAGCTCTCACCTCCAGGAAAGATGTGTGATCAAAAGGACCAAAAGTGTAAGTAATATAAATGCATAGACAAAAACCACCACTCTGGAACCGAAGTGAAGCTGTGGTTGACTGTCCCAAGCTACACCGTCAGTGTGTGTGCAATTAGAAGTCTCCAGCAGGGGATGGGGTGTCCACTCTCTCAGGCCCCTCCTCTAGTCACTACAGTAGAGGTGTGCTAATAGATATTGGGGTGTTAATGGGGGAAAGATTGTCCACTATTTTTGTCTCTGAAGGTCAGTTAGGTATCAGCATGTGCACAGAGCAATTCTCAGGATGGTTAAGTCCTTTTATGTTGGGGTTTTGCAGATTGCTTTGAATTGGTCCTGTGCAGGGAGCTCATGCAGCACAGCAGCGGTGAATGGGGCCACAACCCGCAAGGTCAGCAGCTTGAAATCACCAGCTGCACCATGGGAGAAAGGCGAGGTGCTCAGCTCCCTCACAGACCCACAGACCCAGAAACCCTGCACAGGGTCATCTCCAGTGGGAACCTACTCCACAGTGCACCACAGCAAAGGGTCCCACTGGGGAAACTTTTAGGTCTGTGGTGCTCTGCGGGTGACGTCATAAGTCACCGCCAAGCTCCCTTTCTCTGTACCATGGGAAAACTGTGCCGCCTGATGTCTGGGCTGAGCAATGAAGGTGGGACAGGGAGAAAGAAGGAGAAACATGTAGTCTTCTGCGTCTCTCTCTCTCTCTTTTTTTTTTTTTTTTGCAAATGCCTCTGCACTGCTTTTAGCGTGGTTTTCTGAGCTGGACTGGCTTTAGCCCCGCCTTCTAAACTCTGCCAGGGTGGGGTAGTCACGGAGGGAGTCCCATCTCCAGATTCCTAACTTGCAGTATTTTCCTTAATATCATGATTTTTTCCTTGCGAGTATGGAAAACTGGCATCCTGGATCTTATGGTAGCTCTAGAGTTGTTCTATGAGCGCTTCCTTTATGAGATCCCCTCTCTTCTCAGCCTAGCATACCCTACCTGGTTTTCGCAGCTATAGCCCAAACCGGAAGTCCCCTGTCCTGCGGTTTTGACTGGATCTGAATGTATATTAAGTTTTATCCCGTGTACCAAATCATTATTTCCCTATGAATAGTTTTGGTTTTGGTTTTGTTGGGAAGCGTAAAGGCAATCAGGGTGTTTTATCAAGGCTTTTGCTTCAGTGACTTGGAGACAAAAAGCCTTAAACTCTGAAAAATTAAATAAAATGCATCGTGTTCTTGGTAAACTGTGTATCTCAGACTGAAGTTAACCTTTGACAAGATAATTGTTGATCATTCTTTGGGACCTCAGTACCCTGAAGACCCTTATAGTTCTTGAGCCATGTGACCAGTTCCTTGCCCCCCTTTTTTTGAGAGGAGCGACAGCTCTGTCTGCATCCCACCAGCAGTAGTGCCAGCAATAACTTGAATGGCTGCTAGTGGCCTTTCTGGACCTCACTTTACCCATCTGTAAAGGGAGGCCATTGGACTAGCTAACTGCTAAGGTCCTTTCCAACTCTGATACCTGTGTGAGTTCAATTTTAACCATTCATCATCATTGTCGTCATCTAACTTAAAACTTGGTTCAGATCACTTCCTTATGGTTGAACTCCAGTGGGCTCAAAAGCATCTGGTCTTAGCTCTCTGAGTTGGGAGCTTTTGGTAAATGATTTGGGGTGATTGAATGGTCATTTTGGATTCGTATCTCGGTCACCAATTCTGCAGGAGAAAGATGAAGCTTTCTGCTCCCATGAAGATTCACAGCCTGGTAGACCCTATCTATGCAGGGTCTCTATGAGTGGGAACAATTTCTCACGGCACTGACTGTCCTCTGCTCATTTGCATGTTCCTCATGGGTCCAGCCTTCCCACACCCCAGCTTCTTCAGGATTCACACAGGCTTGTTTTTCTTTACTAGCATCTAGTCGTAATTTTTGTTAGGTTCTACATAGAGGACCCTGGGTCTCTCTGCTTCTAGCACTTTCCTGGTTTAAATGTGCTCTCAGGAGGCACCACTATGTCGACAATTATGAAAACCACGTTTCATTTAAATAGGTTCATAAATAAGTCAGATGCATATTGTTGCCATCTTTATTAAGCACATTTATAAAACTCAGCTGGCTTCACCTCTGCTAAATTTTGCTGGTTTATGTAAATAAAGCCTGGACTTGGATAGCAAAAAGAACATTTCCTTAGGCCTCTCAATAAGAAGTTTTTTTTTTTTTTTTCTCCCCTGTGTTTTAAAAGCTATTTGTGCTCCTTAAATAATCCCATTTTTTTCCACCGTGTTTATTGCTGCCTGTGGACTTTCCAAGGAAACCATCGGATAAATCAGTTTGACTTAGTGGTGCCTGCAGTACTGCAATTTTTCCATAAGATGGCGCCATGAGAATGTGAGATCTGTAACTTCTTTTTATCCATTTGTAACTGGGCAGCGAATGAAACTTTTGTGAAGTCAAATAATGAGGGAGCCCTTCACACTTGATCGGGAACATTTGCCACCATTCTGATGCCAAGGGGAAGAAAGAAAGTGAATTTTCTAGCAGCTCCTCGAGCCTGTAATAACAGTGGGGTGTTTTGTTTTGCTTTTTGTTTTAAATCAGCAGTGGGCATTTAAAGGAACTGATTTCTTCTAAATCTGGGAGTTGTGGTATCCACAATGCATGCTGCAAAGGATCTTTCTCTGGGCAGGAGTTTCTTCATCTCTACAGTGAGTGGATTGGACCCGATGACCCCTTAAGGGTGCTTCCATTTCCAACGAATTCGTTGATTTCTTTTCACACCGTTGTGGCCTCAGCCAGCACTGACCTAGGAAGAAAAGAGCGCCCATTTTACGCTTGTTTGACTCTATTTCTCTTCTACAAGTGCTCTCTTTGCTTCCACTGTTCCAAGACAAGCATGCCCAGATGTCCTGTTTTAATTAGGTTCCTTTTCTCTTTATGGCTTTTGCACAGGTCCCCTCCCTCCCCCCACTGCCCAGTCTGCCTGAACAAGCAGGAGTTTCTTCCCATTATGGAGTCATTTTTGTGCTAAACAGATACGGAACTGGATGCAGTAAGGCGAAACTTCACACCAGACATAACATGCCTGAATAAGAAAATATTCTATTTTGGAGTAGGGACTACTCACACTTTATTTTCCCTCATTCACTGGCCAGTCTTCATGGCCAGAACCACTCCAAAGTGCCTGGAAAAAAGCTGCATTCAGAAAGAAAGGCAATGAATTTAATGACACTAAGTAGATAACGTTCGCGGCTGACAGAGTCCCCATTCCTGACCCTCTCCACGTATGACGAGAATTGTGGCTTATCCTCAGCCAGGGCCTGTCAGTCACTTTGTCCACCAATGACAGCAAGGGAGCCTGTGGCAATGAGATTCTGGTTTGATTAATGACACTGAGCCCCTCTGGACTTGAAGTTCACAGCACTCATGTAATGTGAAATTCCCCGTATTCCCCATAAACCCAACCCAAGCCCACTGCCCTGGAATGGCACCCTATAGGACAGAATGGAACTTTCCAAGGCTGGAAATCTTGCTCATCTGGCTGCTGCAATAGAAGCATTTAAACCAGTGCATCAACAGGGTCCCTCCCTAATGCACTGAGATCTTTCAATTTGCCTGTGTTATGTGTCTAGTGGCAGCGAGGTGGTGGTGTTGGTAGTGGATTATTTCTCCTCACACATAAACACCTTATTTCTCAAGAAGGCATGTATTTCACTGAATGGCAATACTGTGGGATCTCTGGTGGGGATAAGAGCCTCCCCCACAAGGGTTTTCAAGGGCAAGTCCGGTAATCTGCTGAGAAGTATGGTGCAGGTGGGGAGGAAACGCCAAATATTGAATCAGCCTGGATGATTTCTCAGGCTGCAGTATTAGCATGTTGATTAAGAATCTAGGCAGCTGGGGAGAGCCCTGCTCCTAACGAGCTCTGTGACCTTGCACAAACAATGTCACTTCTCTGTGCCTTGGTCTTTGTATTTGCGAAAAATGGGTTGATAATAGTGACCATCCTAATGGTGGACTAGAACTTGATGGGAGCAAATCACCAGGTCTTTCTTTCTCAGAGCCACTCTATGAGCTCAAATCGTCAGTATTTTGGTTAGCAACTGAGTATGAGCTGATAGGGCAGCAGGGTTCATTGTTGAGAGAACTAAATGTCCCAGGGAAGCACTCATTAACTGACCTGGTGTGGCGCTGTGGGTTAATGCGCCAAACTGCAAGGTTGGTGGTTCAAGCTCACCAGCTGCTCTTCGGAAACCCTACACAGGGTCGATATGGGTCGAATCCACTCGACGGCACTTAACAACAACAATGACTGTTTTGGAGTCCTGGAGTGGCACTGTGGGTTAATGCACTGGACTGCAAAGTTAGCAGTTCAAGCTCACCAGCTGCTCCTTGGAAACCCTATACATGGTTGCTATAGGTCAGAATCGACTCTATGGCACTTAACAACAACAACAATTATTAACAGATGTTTGCAGCTGTTCCTTCTCATTTTGACTTGTGCCCCATCAGCAAATGATGGTCCCGAAAACTTTGGTCCATCCACCTCATTAAGGTCAACTCTACTCTGAGATGGCAACATTTCCCCAGTGGTATTTTGTTTGCCTTCCAACCTGGGGGATCTTCTGGCACTATATACGGCACTTAACAACAAAAAGAATGATGATTTTAAGGACTATGAGGTGCTTTGGGTGATGCAAAAAATTGGGGTGAACCAAACTGCCTTCAGACAGCTCACAGATTGCATGAGCTAGCAGAAAAGGCCATTAGTAACTCAGGTCATACCCACAGTGCATCTAGATGCCAGGTCAGCAAGGTGGATATGAATCAAGGTGGCTCACGGTAAACCTAAGTTCCTCTCAGAAAAGTACATGGGCTGAAAGCACATGAAAGGTTGGGAACGTGAATAACTTTTTTTTGCCTCTGTTTTAAGAGAGGGTGCTACTAATAATGGGAGCTCAGTGGCTCTGTAGGATAAGCAAGCAAGAAGGTGGGTGATTAGAGTCCACCAGCCATTCCATGGAAGATCATTGGGGCTTTCTGCTCCTGCAAAGGTTTATAAACCTTGGAAACCCTACACTGGGTTGCAGTGAGTCACCATGGCACTTAATAACGACTAATAATATGTATTCATATTCACATCTCTAACTGATAGACTACCTTTTGAAATAAATAGTTTGAAGTTAACCTCCTTAAGAGTGGTAAATATATGCTGCTGTTAGGTGCTGTTGAGTTAATTTCAATTCATAGGGACCCCATGTGACAAAATAGAGCTGACCCCTTGTGACAGAATAGAATTGCCCTGTAGGGTTTTCTAGGCTGTCATCTTTCCCAAAACAGATTATTGGGTCTTTGTCCTGTGGAGTCGCTGAGTGGGTTTGAACCACCAACCATTCATTTAACAGATGAGTGCTTAACCATTGCACCACCAGGGCTCCTCGGCAAGTTTATCAGCACGGTTTTACTGAAAAGCGACCTGCAGACACCCTACAGGGTGTCTACCAGCTGCTCAGTGGGTTAAGTGTTAGGAAGTGGCTCTTCAAACCTACCAACAGCTCCGTGAGAGAAATACAAGGCTGTCTTGAAAATCCTACTGTGCGGTTCTACTCTGTCCCACTAGATGACAATGGGTTTTGGTTGTGTTTGTGTTTAACTAACCAATTGAGGTAGAGTTTGTGAGCTTATGGCAAACCTCCTGTGGCTGGGAAGAACTCAAGGGTGTCCTAGTGGACATTGGCCCACAGACGTGGTGTGTCCTGAGAAGTCACCTCTCAGCCAATATAATTCTTATTAACAAGGACTTCCCAGCTTGGCTTTGTTTTCTCTTGTGCCTTTTACACATTTAGTTGCTGTATCAAATTTCCTTCCCTATAAATTGTTACAAAGGTTAAAAATGATAATGATAAAAATGTAAAAGATGGAGATGATGTTGTTGGATGCCCTGGAGTCAAGCCCTACTTACTGGAGTCAAGCCCTACTTATTGTGGCAGAGTGGAACTGCCCCTTGGGGGGCTTTTGACTGTGATCTTAATGGGAGCAGACTGCCAAGTCTTGTTCCTGAAGAGCTGCTGGCTGGATTTAAACTACCAACCTTTCAGTTAGTGGTCAAGCGCTTGACCATTTTGTTGTTGTTAAGTACCATGGAGTGGGATTCAACTCATAGCGACCCTGTATAGGGTTTCTGTGAAATACCTGGTGGGTTTGATCTGCAGATCTGCGGTTAGCAGTCTAGTGCTTATCCTACAGCACCACACCAGTACCTCTGTAAAAGATATTGTTAAGTGATGTTGAGTCAGTGCTGACTCATAGATATGTTGGATAGTGTTTCTGAAGAGCAGCTGGTGGGTTTGACCTGTCGGACCTTGTGGTTCACAGTCCAATGCTGATCTTATAGCACCACACCAGGAGTCCGTAGAAGATACAGAAGGATATAAAAGAAGAAAGTAAAATCACACAAAAAACAAGCCCATTGTTGTAAATTGCACCTCATGGTGCTCCCATGTGTTAAAGAGTAGAACTGTGCTCCATAGAATATTCTTTTCTTTTTTGTTTTTGGTTTAAAACAACATGCATTTTATTTAGGTCATACTTCCATAGGTTGGCTATTTGGGTTGGGCTCAGTTTGGAAGTTCTTCTGATCTCTGCTGGATTCAATCACACATCTTCAGTCAAGTGTCAAAGGATAAGCACTAGACTGTGAACCACAAGGTCCATGGTGCAAGCCTACCAGCTGCTCTATGGGAGAAAGCTGAGGCTTTCTGCTCCCACAAAGACTTAAAGCTTAGGAAACCCTTATAAGGGATTTCTATGAGTCGGAACCAACTTGACAGCACTTAACAACAACAACAAGGTTGGCTGAAGATTGGCTAAACTAAGATACCACATGTACCACATCCTCCAGCAAGCTAGCCCAAGTTTGTTCTCTTGGCAGCTGGGCAGTATCCAAAGAAAAGAAATGGAAGCAAATTTAAGGCATAAGCTTGGAGCTACCTCATTATCTCTTTTACTACATTCCATTGGTCAAAACCCATTAAAAGATTAGCCCACACAAGAGAGGCAAAGTCCATACAGCTTTCAGTGGGTGTGGTCTTTCAGTCCTGGTGTGGTGCTGTGGGATAATGCACTGGACTGCAAGGTCAGTGGTTCAAATTCATCAGTTGCTCTTCAGAAACCCTACTTAGGGTCGCTATGAGTCGGAACCGACTCCATGTCACTTAACAACAATCTCTCAGAAATAGATTACCAGGGCTTTTTTCTGTGGCACTTCTGGGTGGATGCCAACCACCAAACTTTTGGCTAGCAGCCTAGTATGTCAACTGTTTTCATCATCCAGGGGGTAGACCCCCATCCCTGCTCACCAGAAATAACTGCTATTACGGTCCTTTTATGTATCCACCTAATAATTTTCTGTGTAGATTTGATTATTGGAAGAGTATATGAAAGTAACAAATATGCAGACCCATGTTTTACAACATTTCGTTGTAAGTTGTGTGAAGGTAAACAGAGCAGACCCATTTTCCATTCAACAATTCATACACACTGTGCTTCATTTCACTCACTGCAATCTTCCATTTCCTCTCTGTGTCTCCTATGTTCGTTCCTCCTTCTAGCTTAAGCCCTCTGAACTTTGTCCCTGAGTAAATGCTGTCCGTTGAGTCTCAAATGTTGTTTACTTTAAGGTGTGCTCTTGTTCCCCTTACAGACCTGTCTATTGCTTGGCTGAAAATTGAAACAGGAGGAAAGTTCATTTCCATGCCTGAAGGGTTACCAAAGGCCATAGTCTCAAAGTCCTGTCAGGATCTACTGGACCAGAAAGCCTGGTCTTTTTTTTTTTTTTAATGATTTTGAGTTTTGTTCCCCATTTTCCACCACTCTGTCCAGAATCTTTGAATATAATTCCTTGCAGAGCAGTTGGTAGTATCAGCTGGGCACCATCTAGTTCTTCTGGTCTCAGGGTAATGGAGACTGATGTTCACATGGTCCATTAGCCCACTGGACTCATTATTTCTATTCGTCTTCGATTTTCTTCACTCTTTTTTCCTCTAGACAGGGTGAGACCAATAGTTGCACCTTAGATGGCTGCTCATGAGCTTCTAAGACCCCAGTCACTACTCAAGTAACAAAGTAGAATATAGAACATTGTCCTTGTGGGCTATGCTATGCCACTTGACCTTGGTGTTCCCAGAGACCATGGTCCTGAGCCCTCAGGCCCAGCAATTCATTCCCTCGAAGTGTTTAGTAATGTCTAAGATTTTATAACTGCCCCCTATAGTCTCTTCCATGTTCATAGATACGTTTGCAACAAAGTGTGAACACTTTGTCCTACCTTTATACGTTAGTGGGTAGGTTTCCACTCCCCGTCCCACACCCATTCAGCCTATGTGCGCAGATTCCTTTTTACAGGTGGAATCATGCTGTGTATTCTGTTTCGCTCCTCATAGCTGCTGCATTGCACCTTGGATCTGCTTCCATATCAGTGACGTAGGTCTCTACTCTGTTCTTCTTAATGTCTGCATAGTATTCCACAGTAGCACTCATTGCTTTGAAAATTTGGCTCTACATAAGGTCAGTTTGAACCATAAGGTTGACGGTTCAAGCTCACCAGTCACTCCTCAGAAACCCACACAGGATTGCTATGACTTGGAACTGATTCCAAGGCATATAACAACAGCAAGGTGGAAATGGAGTGAACACAATTTGCTGCTAAACAAAAGATTAGGAGTTCTAGTCCATCTAGAAGTACCTCAGAAGCAAGACGTGGCAGTCTACTTCCAAAAAGCCCGCCAGTGAAAACCCTATGGTGCATAGTTGTTCTTTGCGGACACACGTGGGGTCACCGTGAGTTGGAATTGACGTAGCCTAGTCCTTAGGTAAAAATAGAGAGGTAAGAAACAGAAAAAAAGAGATTGGGGGTTGAGGCAGAGGTAGCGAGATACCTAAACGGATGGTGACAAAAACCTAAAAGAGTTTTAAAGTAATGCCACTAAACTGTATCAACTAGAGTCATAAATGGAACTAGTACTGTTGATTTCTGCTTCAAAGAATAAATGAAAGAAGGGCAAGTTTTCAGCCAAAGTCACAGGACAGCTCTTCCCAACACTTCTGTAACCAGAAACCATGCTTAATTTACTAGACTTCTTTGAGGATTGAAATAGCACACGCGTAGAGCCTAACAGTGCATGCTATTTCGCCTTTCAGAAGGCTTTGGCAAGCTTTTAAACCAAAAGCTGTTTTTAAAAAATTGACTCACCATGGGATTGGGGAACATTGTTTAGTCCTGGCTCCTTCTCCATGGCTTGAAGATAAGAGACTAAAACTCAAGTGGAAGAAGTACTTTTATGAATGGCAGAAAATAGTTGAGTGGGGCGGTTAGGGAATCTACCGTGAACGTAGCCTGATTTCACCTTTAGAGATAATTTGGAGGAGGGGAGTACAGGACAAAATCACTAAATTGGCCGATATCGTTCATCTTTTCCACCGAGGAGAATAGACTTCAGGAACATGGTTTTTTTTGTAGGAGTGGGCACAGAAAGTGGCTGACAAACTTTGACAAGGGCAAGTCCAAGGTAATGTCTTTAGGGCCAAATTCCTAAGTTTTTGTCAGATTTAAAATGAAACTCACCTCTTGAACTGCGGGTAGGATCTCTGTTTCTGGCATCTGTGGGAGTGGAGGAAGAAAAGATCAAGTGTGTGGTAGGGCTCGTTAAGGAAGCGCATAATGCTTAAAGAGACAACCTTCTATGAACCTAAAAGAGGAGGCTAGCACCTAATGAAGGATATTTCTTTCCATCTCTTTAAAATAGCTCCCAATCAGGCTGTAGTCAAGGGCTGGTGATGAATGGATTCACTAATTAATTTTTTATTTTTTATTGTTATAAAGAAACATGCCACACATTTGCCGTTTATCATTTTTCATGTGTATGGTTTGTTGTTATTGTTAAGTGCCATCGAGTCGGTTCTGACCCATAGCGACCCTGTTTCTAAGGAGCAGTTGGTGAGCTTGAACCACTAACCTTGCAGTTCAAACAGCTTTGCAGTCTGGCACATTCGCGCCACACCAGGATGTGGTTTAGCGTCGTCAATTTCATTTATTCTGTTGACTAGCAACCATTGCCAGTACCCGTTGCCAAATTTCCCATCGCCATAAACAATAACTTACTGCTTCCTAGGAGTCCTGGTGTGGTACTGTAGGATAAGCAGTTGACCACAAGGTCAGTTTGAACCTCCAGATCAATGGTTCAAACTTACCAGCCACTCCTCAGAAACCCTATACAGGATCACTATGAGTCAACCGATTCGATGACACTTAACAACAACAACTGCTTCCTAAGCCCCTTTCCTACTCCTTCCCACCTGACCTTAGTTGTTGTGTTGTTAAGTGTCATCAATTCAGATATGACTCATAGTGACCCTGTACGTAGGGTTTCCCAGGCTTTAAAGTTAAATCTTTGTGAGAACAGGAAGCCTCATCTTTCTCCTATGGACGCCTGGTGGGCTCAAGCCACTGACCTTGAAGTTTAGAGTCCAGTGCTTTCCATATAGAGCCACCATGCCTCCCCCATGACCCTGGTATGCACTAATAAACTGTGGCCTCTCAACATTCGTCCCCTCCCCCCTCTTTTTAAAATTTCAGCTTTATATTGTGCAATCAAATGAAGATTTACAGAGCAGATCATCAGTTTTACATTCAGCAAATCCTATACATTGCATTTCATCTCGATGATTGCAGTCTCCTCATTGTAATATCACTTATCCCACTTCCTCCCCGTGCTTCCTGTTTCTATTCCTCCTCTGTTTCCCATGCTTCTGAAATTTGTCCTCGGGTAAATGTTGCCCTTAAACATTTGCCTATTCTTGTTATTTCATATAACGTAGGGTCATTCAGAAATGCTGGTGTGGTGCTGTAGGATAAGCACTGGACCACTAGCTGCACGGTCAGCGGTTTAAACTTTATACATGGTCATTGTGAGTCAGAACCAACTCAACAGCACGTAACAGCAATGGGGGTAATTCCATATTTGTCCTATTGGGTCTGACTGACTTGACTCAGCTTAAGGTTGCCCAGCATCTATGTTGTCTCAGGATTTCCTCCTCTTTTTGATGACTGAGTCACATTCTTCATTTAAAAATTAATTTTTAAAGTTTAATGAGCTGAACATGTTAGGATATCAGCTGAGAAGGAATACAATAAGATGTGCTCTTCAGCCTGCTCAGGGGATGAATTTCAATTCTGAAAAAGTCTACTGTCCCTTGTCTGCTGCCTTGCATGTTGTTCAAGGCATGCCCTTACTCTGGGCATGGGCAGATCTGGAACATCTCATGGAAGTGGACACCTCACAGAATCAGACCAGTGTCTTCAGAGGTTGTGAAGTCTTCAGTCATAAAGATATGAGGAGGTCTGCCCTATCCATCTCACAGTGTCGTTGAAAAGCTAGGAAACCACTTTGTGAGATGCTGGAGAAAGAAAATACATTAGTCTCAGTTCTTTGTTGTACTTCATAATTTGGGATTATCAATATGAATGGGTAGCGTAGTGGTTACAAATTGGGCTGTGAACCTTAAGGTCAGGAGTTCGAAAGATTTATAGCCTAGGAAACCTTGTACAGGGTCGTTATGAGTCAGAACCATCTCCACGGCACATAACAACAACAAATATGGATGGGTGCAATTCTTGGAATTGTGTAAGGGTTTGTGTCCAGGGATGTGCTTTGCAGGGTTGTTTATATTAGCAAAATAAAAGAAGTAAATCTATAGTTTATGAGTAAGGGATTGTATAAAGAAATCATATATAGCCAGACAAAGAATAAAAATGACGTAACTTTATATATTCTGACATGAAAATGATGTCCAAGATATAAATTGTAAGTGATAAGATGTTGTAACTCAATATGAATCATATGATTATGATTTTGGTTAAATTAGGTATTAGTATATGCATAAGACAACTCCTAGAAGAATATATAGCCAATTGTTAACCACAGTTCATTCTTGGAGAGATAAGATGCTGGGGAAGTTTTTACTTAATGCTTTATTTCTATATCGTTTGAATGATTTACAATGGACTTTATTATTTTTTAATTAAAAACATCAGTAAGAGAATTATGAACCTATCCTTAACCCTGATTGCCTAATAATAGTAATAAAAATTTTTTAAAAAAAACAAAAATTTATAAAGACAGGACAAAAGACCTATGAATCGTCCCATTTCTTCAATAACACACACTATTAATAGATCGCAAGAAGTAATAACCAAAAAAAAAGCTGAAACAACTTTCCTCATTGCTAGTATTGCTATGGTATTTCTATCAGAACAGTTGTTGTTGTTAAGTACCGTGGAGTCAGTTCTGACTCATAGTGCCCCTGTGTTGGGTTGCTGAGGCTGTAGATCTTTACGGGAGCGGAACGCCTCATCGTTCTCCCACGGAACTGCTGGGAGTTTCGAACTGCTGACCTTAAGATTGGCAGCCCAACTCATAACCACTACGCTACCAGAGCTCCTTATCAGAATAGTAGAAGAGAAAGAAAGAAATTCAACCTGTTTTCTTCTTTTTGTTTGTGTTTTACTTTGCAAGATGGGTAATAACTGTAATGCAGTGGTCTGAAACTGCAGTGCCAGTCCCAAAGATAGTGTACATCATCTTATGTGAGCAGGGTCCTGCTTCCTGTTTCTCCTATGACTGAAATCCAACACGCGAGAGATAGATATTGGTCCTATGCCCTGCCTTCTCCTTCCAATGAGTAGAAAGCACACTGAAGTTAAGGTCATTAGTGTGTGCTTCATTGGTCAGGATCCTGGCTCTTGTCACTCTGCACTGTCATTGGCTCTTCTTCTCCACTTCCCACTAGACTGAGATTACAGTAAGGGAAGAGACCTTGTCCATCTTGTTCGTTGTTGCATTGACATTTGCTGACTATTGAATGAATGGTTTCCACTGCAAATAGAACTCATCTGGAATGACCTACTTTTCCGCCATGGGTCATTTCATGGAGCCGAAGGTTTTTGTGGTCATTTGGATCGTCAGTGCCACAGTTGGCTTGCACTTCTCTTGGTACTCTCTTGTGACAAACCTTTTCTTTACTTTCATCTTTCAGATACAGCCAAAAGGCAGCAAGGAATGGAATGAAGAATCAGTTCAACCTCCATGAGCTGAAAATGAAGGGCCCTGAACCAGTAGTCAGTCAAATTATTGACAAACTGAAGCACATTAATCAGGTATGTGGTATACCCAACAAAAATGAAAGCTTATATATACTATAAAGGACTTCTGACCCTCTCCTTTTATTCTGCTTTTAAATGCAAGGACAAAGTTGTAATATTAAAGAATGTTGTTGTTAAGTGCCATTGATTCAATTCTGACTCATAGTGACCCTGTTTATGTTTTCCGAGAAACGACTGGTGGGTTTGAACTGCTGACTTTGAGGTGTGCAGTCCAGTGCTTATATAACAGCGCAACGCCAGGATTCCATATTAAAGAATAGAGGGGAAATAATTCTCTCACCACTGGTTTCATTTTTACATATTCTCTTTAAGTATTTGCCTGGAAAACCACACTCAGGTTCTTTACATAATTGGAAGTAGACAAATGAGTCCCAATCCTCAATGTTAACTCTGTATTGGAAATACATCTCCGTGTTTCCACGCCTCTTCCTATGAATCCTTTTGCATGGCTGCATAGTCTCCATCAAGTATTCCTTATTATTCATCAGTCTGCTTCTGCTGGACATTCATAAGTAAAGCAACCTCTTACTGGAACATGCTTTCTCTTGATCTTCTTTGATTTTAAAGATAATGGAGCTATTGGGTCAAAGAATATACACATTTTAATGTATGTTTCCAAATGGTTTCCCAACGGGAGTATTTCAGTTGTCACTACCTCCAGCACCATTTCCCTGCACCCTTGCCAGATTCTGACTCACTGCCATCTACACAGACAGCCATCAAGTCCTTTGACTTGTACACATAGTTTCTCCTCTCGGAAGGCCCTTGGTGACAGACACAAATAGAAGTGAGTTGTAGCATCTGCTTGTGATTGCTTTGCGACAACAATTTAAAAAAAAAAAAAAAAGCCTCCTAAAATGTCACCATATGCCAGAGTGAAAGCATTTCTGTTCCATGATCCATGGATGGGGAGGGCCTGGGCACCATTGGTTTCTATTTGTACATTGGTTGTTGTTGTTGTTAATTGCCATAGAGCCAGTTCCAACTCATAGCAAGGCTCTGTATAGGGTTTCTAAAGAGCGGCTAGAGGGTTTGAACCTCTGACCCTATGGCTAGTAGTTTAGTGTTTCAACAAATGTTGAAGATACATTTGTTATTGTTGTTAACTGCCATCAAATTGATTCCGTCCCACGATGACCCTGTATAGGGTTTCTGAGGAGCCGCTGGTGAGTTTGAACCACCAACCTTGGGGTTCAAACCAACCTTGGGGCTAAATGCTTATCCTACAATACCACAAGATTAGGAGAAACTTGATGACACTGAGATCCTTATGCAAGGACAGAGGTTTCTGTATGAAGACATTGGCATGATTGTGTTTCTTCACATAAAGTTTAGCAGAGACATTTTTGTGGTTTCCAGAAACCGTTTGGAAGGGTTTTCTGATAACAGCATTGTTCACTGCAAATTACATTGTGACCATATTTACAACATGCTTGGGTATAGTTCCTCCAGTGCCTAATAAAGTGCTTTGCACTCACTGAGCACTTAATAAACAGCTGGCACTGCTGCTGAGCAGAGGATAAAGACAGAATTTACCTAACTGATGATTCCTTCGGTGACCGTGTTGCCTCACTGACTTCTCTATGACCTTGCTAGATACCTTCTGATCATTTGAAAACTCATTTCTGAAGTCTTCAGAGCAGAAGACAACAAACCACTTTTACTGCTAAACCGAGGGCATAGCTTGCTTTGCCTGGGGACAATGGTAGTAATTTGATTGCATGCCTTCCAGTGATTTCAAACCAGAGGCGGCTCTACTCAACTGGATAGACCCCAGCATTGGTACAACCAAAATCTCAGGGTCCGTCACTGTGCCCCCTAATCCTGACGAGGAGTAGTGTCAGCAGTCCTCTTTGGACAACAAACCTTAGCCAGTTGCCAAGGGCTTTGGGGACACAGAAGAAGTCTAAGCTGCTTTCCTTCTGAGTATAGGAAGATGTTCACTAAAGAAGAAAGAGGCAGCCTGTGGGAAAAGCCTGCAGACTATTGGTGTCCTTCATCTCTGGGGGTGGTTTGCTAAGACCTCTGGTGGCATAGGCTAGTGCAAGAAGGATTCCACAGAGGAGCAGGTGTCAAGATCTGCTATCAACAACGAATAGAGTTGGAGTAGGTAAAGATAGGAGTCCTGGCATGGCGCTGTAGGATAAGCACTGGACTGCTAACCACTAGGTCAGAAGCTCAAATCAACCAGTTGCTCCTCGGAAACCCTAGACAGGGTCACTATAAGTTGGAACCAATTCAATGGCACTTAACAACAACAGCCAGGGAGTGGCCGTCATAAGAATAACCAAACACCAATAAATGGTTATCACCTGGAAACACAACTTCAAGAAAGATAAAGCAACATCAAAAATGAGCAATCATTAGAAATATTTACAGCTAGTCCTCTCAGTAAGGAGCTCTGGTAGCGTAGTGGTTACGAATCGGGCTGCGAACCTTAAGGCCAGCAGTTCGAAACTACCAGCCGCTCCGTGGGAGAAAGATGAGGCATTCTGCTCCCATAAAGATTTACAGCCTTGGAACCGCTGTACAAGGTTGCTATGGGTCGGATCCGACTCGACAGCACTTAACAACAACAACAACAGTCCTCTCAGTCCAGACTGTGGGTGTCTGATAATAATACTAGGAGAGACTATGGGATATTGGGAAACATATGAGCTTTAGGTCCATATGGATCTGAATTCAATTCTGGAACTTACTCTGTATATGTTGTTGTTGTTAAGTGCCGTAGAGTGTCCTGACGCATAGCAATCATGTAAGGGTTTCCTAGGAGCAGTTGGTGAACTTCAACCTCTGACCTTGTGGCTCAAACCGACTTGCAGTCTAGTGCTTATCCTACAGCGCTACACTTGGACTCCTACTTTGTATATTTTTGTTGTTGTTATTGTTGTTAATTGCTGTTGAGTCAGTTCTGACCCATAGCGACCCTGTATAGGGTGTCTGAGGAGTGGCTGGTGAGCTTGAACCACTGACCTTGTAGTTCTAACAGACGTTATGGTTGGGTGCTTATCTTACACCAGGACTCCACAGCATTTAACCTCCCTTGGAAAGTTACTGTAAGGATTAGAAATGTGTATGAGGGAGCTTCAAAAAGTTCATGGAAAAATGTCAATACCTTTTCATTGGATTTTTCCATGAACTTTTTCAAGCCCATCTTACATGTAATTGTGTATATAAAATTCTGCATTATATATATAATTGCATGTATATGCAAGGCACCTAATAAACACCTATTGTGATGATTCTTCTCAGGATTTTCTCTACTGGCAGGACTTGAGTTTGAAAGGGAGCAGTGTTCCTGTACTTCTCACCATTCTAATTCTGCTCCCCAAGTTTTCTATGGGTGCAAATCCCTTTGTGCATCTTTATTTTTTTTTCTACTGTATTGCTTCCTCATTTTTGACTTCCTGGTACAAAAGCTCATATCAGCTCATGGAGTCAAAATCAGCAAGATCGTTAGTACAATTCCTTTTCCCTATTTTTGGTCCATGAATACATGTACATGTGTGTGAGCTCTGTCTGTTCTCCTGTAAATACCATTGAGCAAACAACTAACTCTCATTGATAGACCAGTTTGACCTGTTTAAGTTGAGCTATCATAATTGATTTAACTCAAAACACCCACACGGCTTCGTTTTTCTCCTTTAAGTAGATTTAAGTGTCCCAAACACATTTTTTTGGCCGTCCTTAAAGAAAATCCCTATTTTGGCCATGATCCAATCTGAAAGTGAGACATTATGGGGAAATCATAAAAAATAATGCTATGATGATGATGATGATATTGTTGCTGATGATAGCACCTTCTATTTGTATAGCATTTAACCATATTTCAAAATGATGCCTTTTCCTAAAAGTCTACCTGCTTAGAAAGATCGAAAAAAATCCAGTCACAAATTGTGTAAGATGTGTTGGTATGACAGGCTCATGGTTTTTTCAAGAACTCATTGTTATTCTTGGATATTATCTCATTTTCATTGTCCCCTGGTATACAAGTGTTTGTCCCTTTTTATAGCTAGGCAAACTGAGGCAGAGAGCCATTAAAGGCTGTGTGAGTATGTTGCCAGACCCAGTGAGTTCAGTTGAAAGTCCATATCAATCATCCAGATACTATTTCCTATACACTGCCAAACATCTGGATTTACTGAGTGCCTGCTGAATTTGACCTAACTACATGGAGCATTCTTTTCCCAAGCTGAGTGCTTCATCTATTAAACTGTTTGTTGTTGTTGTTGTTGTTGTTGTTAAGTGCCATCGAGTCGGTTCCAACCTATAGTGACCCTGTATAGGGTTTCCGAGGAGCAGCTGGTAAGCTTGAACCGCCAACCTTGCAGTTCAAACAGCTTTGCAGTCTGGGACATTAACCCACAGCGCCATACCAGGACTGTAGCAGGGATGTTTTTCCTTGTATTTGTACAAAACAGATATACTTCTCTCTATCCATGCATGTAAGGAGCTCTGGTAGCATAATGGTTACGAATCGGGCTACAAACCTTAAGGTCAGTAGTTCGAAATTACCAGCTGTTCCGCGGGAGAAAGATGAGGAGCTCTGCTCTCATAAAGATTTACACCTTGGAAACCCTATACAGAGTCGCTATGAGTTGGAACCGACTCCACGGTACACAGCCACTGCCATCATTGATGCATGTGTACATGTGTGTCCATACAGATGGCCTGTAGCTAGGCCATTGATAACTAAGCTGTTGTTGTTAGGTGCTGTCAAATAGGCTTCGACTCCTAGCAACCCCATACACAACAGAATGAACTCCTAGCAACCCCATACACAACAGAATGAAATACTACCCAGTCCTGTGCCATCCTCACAATTGTCGCTACACTTGAGCCCATTTGTTGCTGCCAACCCATCTGGGGGTCTTCCTTATTCGCTGACCCTCCACTCTACCAAGCATAACGTCCTTCTCCAGGGACTGGTCCCTGCTGACAACATGTCCACAGTTTGAAAGACAAAGTACCACCATCCTGGCTTCTAAGGAGCACTCCAGCTGTACTTCTGGCAGTCCATGGTACCTTCAATTGTCTTCTTCAGCAGCACAAACTAAAATGCATCAGTGCTTCTACCATCTTCCTTATTCATTGTCCAACTTTCACATGTACATGAGGCAGTTGGATCAGGTGCACCTTATTCATCCAGCTGATATCTTTGCTTGAAGACCTTAAAGAGGTCTTGTGCAAAAGATTTGCCTGATGGAATATATCGGTTGATTTCTTGATTACTGCTTCCATGAGTGTGGATTATGGAGCCAAGCACATTGAAGTATCTGACAACTTCAATCATTTCTCCATTTATCATGGTGTTACTTATTGGTCAAGTTGTGAGGAATGTTGTTTTCCTCACATTGAGGTGCTGTCCATACCAAAGGTTGTGTGGTCTTGGAGCTTCAACAGTAAGGTTTTGTTTGGGGTTTTTTTGGAGGGGGTGGTTTGGAGGGAGGGGGTAAGATATTTTTATTTAAATTTTTTCTTAGGATTTTATTTTATTTCTTCAGCTTTTAATTGTGAGTTGAATGAAAGTTTACAGACAGGATCATCAGTTTTATATTTTAAAGCCACACACCACACGTTGCTTCTTCTCAATGATTACAACCCCTCCATGGGACAACAGTTATCACAATTCCTCCCAGTGGTTCCAGTTTCCAGTCCACCTGCCTTCCCATCCTTTCTCCACTTCGCCCTTAGGTAAATGCTGCCCTTTTGATCTTGAAAGATCAGCCAACCATTCCATGGCGAGCAGACCTTGCTAGTGTTGTTGTTCCCCCATGTCCCTATCAACTTACCTGACTTTCAGCTTGGCTAAAAATTCATCCCCAAGAGTGACTTCCATTCCAGACCTGAAGGGTGGTCAAGAGCCATAGTATCGGCTTCCTCCAGTCTCTTGTTGACCAGTAAGCCTAGTCTTTTTAAAAATAATTTTACATTTGTCTCACATTTTCTTCCACTCTATCTGGGAATATATATATCTGTATACAGATATGTATATATAAAGCTTTTATTGTGAATTGACTGGTAATTTAAATGGCAGAACATCAGTTTTATACTCAACTGATCGTATTTTGTTTCCTGAGATTATTGCAGTCCTCTCCATACACCATTGATTAACAGTATTTACCTCTATTCCCGCTTTTTTGTTTTTTTGCTGTACATAAACAAACGCAGGAATATATAAATGTTTAAACAGACAAGGGACACATTTTGCAATCCAGCCTTCTGCCCGCCTGTATACAGCCTTTCTCTTTCCATGAGTCTAGAGTCCTCAGCTGTTCTGTCTCTCTGTGACATCACCTCTGCCTCAATCTCTGGTGTCTCTGCTTCTCTATCTAGATAGGGTTCCACATTCCGCTCCGTGCTCTTCTCCCTTGATGGTCCTAGGGACCTCTATTTCTGGACTGTAAGATTAACTACTCCCCTGGTTTTTTTTTACACAGCTTCTACCTTTACAGTTGTGACATTCGCAATTAGTCATAACATTTACTCACTATTGAATCATAAGAATTTTATCCCCATCTCTTTTCACCAGACCCATCTAAACAAGATGAAAACTATTCAGTGGGGATTCTACCTTCTCTAGCACACTCTGAAACTAAGCTCACTCTTGAAAGCTTGTAAGTCAGCCACTTTGTGCCTTTATGTTGTTGTTATGTGCCGTGGAGTTGGTTCCGACTCATAGAGACCCTGTACAGGGGTTCTGAGGCTGTAAATCTTTATGGGAGCAGAAAGCCTCATCTTTCTTCTGTGAAACAGCTGGTAGTTTCGAACTGCTGACCCTGAGGTTCGTAGCCTGATTCGTAACCACTACGCTACCATAGCTCCTTTTATAGTGCCCCCATTTTACGTAGTCAGTATCTCAGCTGCCCATCCCTATCTGGGAGTTTTAATGTGATTCTGAAAGAGCAGTTGGTAGTGGTAGCCAGGAACTCTCTCGCTCTTTTGGCCTCAGAGTCATGAAGACTGATGTTCACCTGCTCCATTGGTCCATTGGACTAGTTGATTCCAGCATTTTTCAATTTTCATCTATCTTCTTTCTTCCACATATGGAGAGACCAATAGTTGCATCTTAGATGACTGCCCATGAGCTCTTAAAATCCCAGGCACATGAGGAAGGAGCACGGGAAGCAAATGAAGAAACACCCCTGTCGCCAGTGTGACAAGTCTTTCAGCTCCTCCCACAGCCTGTGCTGCCACAATCGGATCAAGCACAAAGGCATTAGGAAAGTGTATACCTGCTCATAAGTTAGAACTTCTAATGTGAGAGACGCAGCAAAACAGCGACATTGGAACTTCCGGAAGGTTTTTGTTTTAGTTTGTCCCCCCTCCTCCCTCTGATTTGACCACTAATCTTTGATTCTCCATCTTCTCTATAGTTTATAGCTTCCATTTTTTAATTCTGTTCTGTTGTTTGGCCTGTCGTTTTTCTGCTTGGATAGTAACTTACAAATATGAAAATAAAAGGAAGCACTCCCTTGCCAAAAAAAATCCCAGTCACTAAAGTAGGATGTAGAACATTGTCTTTGTGGACTAAGTTATGGCAGTTGCCCATGGTGTCCCCTAAGACTCTGGTCCTTAGCCCCAGGCCCAGGAACTCACCACATTTTTGCAGCAAAGGTCAATCTCCATGTACAAATATCCTTTTTCAAACCCTTATATATTTGTAGGTTTGCTCCCATTCTTCCTCCCATCCCTGTCCAGCCTGTGTATCTGTCCGTGTATCTACCCACAGAACAATTATTTACCTCTATTCCCTTTAACCCTTTCATCACCCCTGTATCTTTGCCTGTCTTCATCATTCTTCTGCCAGCTTCCCCCTTCTTGTATATTGCTCTCCCGTCATGTTAACGTGTCTACCCTCTAGTCAGTGAACTATTCTCTCTTCTATTTTTCACCCCTGGCAAACATCAAAAAATATTTCTATTAGCCTGAAGAATTTTCTCATCAAGTAAGTATTTTAAATCTTCTTCGCTTCCAGCAAGTAAGATTGTATCATCTGCATATCACAGGGTGTTGATGAGCTTTCCTCCAATCCTGATGCCGTGTTCTTCTTCATATGATCCAGCGTCTCAGATTATTTGCTCAGCATATAGATTAAATAAGTATGTTGTTGTTGGTGGTGGTGTTAAGTACCCTCGAGTTGGGTCCAACTCATAGTGGTCCTGTATAGGGTTTCCAAAGAGCCAATGATGGATTTGAACTGTCGATCTTGAGGTTGTGAAAAAAACACAACCCTAGCGCACACCTTTCCTAATTTTAAAAAATTTGCTGTTCCCTTGTTCTATTCGAGTAACTGCCTCTTGGTGTATGTACAGGTTCCTCATGAGCACGGTTAAGTGTTCCAGAATGCTCGTATTTTACAGTGCTGACCAGAGCTTGTCATGATCCACACAATCGAAAGCCTTTGCATAATCTATAAAGCACAGGTAAATAAATATCTTTCTGGTGTTCTCTGCTTTCAGCAATGATATCCCATGTTCCACATCCTCTTCTGAATCCGGCTTGAACTTCTGGAAGTTCCCTTTCATTGTATGCTTGCAGTCATTTTTTATTTACCATTCACAAAATTTTGCTTGCACGTGATATTAATAATCTTGTCCAATGATTTCCGCACTATGTTGGGTCACCTCTCTTTGAAACATGCACAAATATGGATCTCTTCCAATCAGTTGTCCAGGCAGCTGTCTTCCAAATTTCTTGGCGGAGATGAGTGAGTGCCTCCAGTGCTGCATCAGTTTGTTGAGAGATTTCAGTTTGTGTTCCATCACTTCCTGGAGCCTTTTCTTTGTCAATACCTTCATTGAGACTTGGACTTCTTCCTTCAGAACCGTTACTCTTTATCATATGCTACGTCTTGAAATGGCCGAATAGCGTCCATTTTGTGTGTGTGTGTGTTTTGTTTGTTTGTTTGTTGTTGTTTTTTTGGTACTTGATGTCTAAGAGGGGGAGTCAAAAAGTATTGCTGTTCAGGTTCTACTTCATCATGTATAGGTTTACTCCAAACAAAACGTGTTTAAACATGTCTATCTGATCATAGAAAAATTCTCGCAGTAATACACATGTTGTTGTTAAAGGCCGGTAATTCGATTCCGACCCATAGCTATCCTGTATGGGATTTTTAGAGCGACTTGAAAAAAAAAAAAGTCCAATCAAAAAGGTGATTTCTGAGGGGATCCTGCTGGGCCCGTTAAGTTCAAGGCAGATACGTCAGCTCAGAAGGTTATGTATGTTAACTGTGTTTTGGGATTCCAAAGAAGTACTTTCAATAGCTTTGATTGAACTATGCAGGACGATTACAAGGGCTTATTCAGAAAAACATTTAAGAAAATGGAAAACCACATTGGTGAGAAAAGTTGGGAAAGTTGTAGCAAGATTTTAGTTTTTTGTTTTTAAATCATTGCAATGCAGCTGCTCAGTCTTTGAGGGTAGGTAGTAAGGGCTATCCTGTGAGGAATTTATTAGGGTCACTTACCCCATCTACCCTACAGTCTGATCTTGCCTCTCCAGACTTCTTTTTGTTCCCCAAACACAAAGAACATTAAAAATAAAGAAGATTTGACACCCTTGAGAATTCCAAAACTTCCATTTTGACGTAGTATAAATCCTAGAGCTCATAATTCTTTGGTGAAGACTTGGTGGTGGTGGTAGCTGTGCTCCTGAGTCGGTTCCTGCTCTTAGCAACCCTATATAGTTTCTGAGGAGTGGCTGGTGAGTTTGAACCAGTGAACTTTGGGTCCAAACTAACCTTGCAGTCCAGTGCTTACCATGCGGCGCCACACCAGCACTCTTGGGGAAGAGTTAGAGAGATGGAAACATCATCTTCAAAATTGTATAGACCTAGATGGAGGATCTGTCAAGGAACAAAAACTTCACATTTTTATATTTTTGGCTAATAAAGGTTTCTATAGGTTTTTGTTTTTTTTTTTTAGCAGTACTTTTAACTTTTTACCCTCATACATCCCAAAATAGCTCTTCACTTTCCTCCACGGAAATTCTCAGCTGCCTCCTTTCGGGCTGAGTTTGCTGTTGATAACTGGAAAGAGAATACTCCCTAAGGGAATAAAATACCATTATTTCCATATTGGCAGTCCCATGGTGTAACCTTGAGGTTCAGGGTCAGCCGCAGGCCCCTTTCCTGGGAAGGCCTGCAGGTGTGGAATGTCCTCCCTTCCTCTCTCAAGCCAGAGTTCACATGTAACATTCTCACGATACAAAATGAGAACTTTTGTATTTCCTTTGCAGTTTCTGATCTGGGTGAGAATTTATTGTCTGGTATTAAGAGGAGAATTGGACTCTCCTAAGTCCTCAGTGTCAGCCCTGAAATTTGTAGGCCATGTTGCCTTTTTTAAGTATAAGTTTGGTTTGGATTAGTATCATTCTACTTCAAGACTTTTACATGGAGACACACATCCATCGTCATTCATTGAGTCCATTCCTACAAGTCGAACTGCCATATATGGTATCTTAGACTGTCAATTTTATGGAAACAGACTGCCTAACCCGGCTGGTGTATTCAAACCACTGACCTTTCCGTTAGCAGTCCAATCCTTAACCCACTGCACCATCAGGCAGGGTCCCACAAATACCAAGAATGTCCATCGTACATTCTTTCTCAGATGATGCTGTAGAATAGTTATGTAATTAGTGTTCACTTATTAGTCCCTAAATTGGAGTTCTGGTGTGACTCAGTAAGGTAAGCACTGTACTGCTAACCTCAAGATTGGCAGTTCAAATCCATCATTGGCTCTTTGGAAACCCTATACAAGACTACTATGAGTTGGAACCAACTTGAAGGTACTTAACAACAACACCAACAACAACAAAGTGCTGCAGAAGTTAGTATTACCAATTTGTGTGTTTGTTTTTTTCCTAGCTTTTGTTCAGTTCAAATGAAAATCCTGAAATTGCTTTCCAGAACATCGATACCTGGCATTTAGTGTCATCTGTGTGGCATGGTTGAAATCTCCTGCTGACTGGTGGGGGAGCAGACGAGATGACCTCTTAGGATTCCTTCCAGCCATGTCAGTCTGTGATGTGTGGCTCCAAGTCAGACTTTAACCCAGCACCCTCTTTAAAACAAGTCCTGTGACTTTAATCTCTGCTTGACCACTCTTACCAGGTTACCCATTTGCACTCTGCAACCTCTCCTCTTCTTAGAAACCATTCTCTTCCCACCCATCTTGCAGCTTGGGCAGATGGCACTTAACCTTGCCCTGTTCCCCACTGAAGTCTTCTGCTCTTCTGCCTATAAGAATAGGCTTGCACCGATCATCTCTTTAAGCTCCTTCCTCCACAGCCAGATTGGTGGCCTGCCTGCCAATCGTGTTAACCACAGGACACTATGTATCTGATGATAATTCCACCATATATTTGCATCGCACGTTTGGGTTGGTAAAGCTGTTTCGTGTGCATTGTCTAAATTTATTTTCACAATGGCTGTGAGGGAAGGCACCCACCCACCCACCTACACACACACACAAACCCACACATTGCCATCGCATCAATTGTGACTCATAGTGACCCCATGGGGCACAGTACAACTGTTCCTTAGCTTTCCCAAGGAAACCTGGCAGCCTCATCTTTCTTCCTTGGAGCAGCTGATATGTTTGAACCACCAACCTTACAGTTAGTAGCCCGATGTTTAGCCCACAGTGCCACCAGGACTCCTTGAGGGAAGGTAATTAGGCATTATTGTCTCCATTAAGCCGGATGAGGCAACTGAGGGCACTAGAAGGTAATAGTGGCTTATATACAGTAAGCACTTGAGGTAGACCTAGAGTCTATACTTCATTGTCTCTGTTCTTATTTTCTCCTGTATAAAGGCTCAGGGTTCACATGGAAAAGATGTGCAGAACTACAGATCACAGAAATGAGTTCATTGGTGGTCTAAACAAATTTTTAAGTCCCCAGTTTAGTAACTTCTAAGGTCGGTAGCTCTCAGATCAGCAGCAAAGAAAGACTAAGTGTATCAATGTATGACATTCACATTGAAATGATTCTTAGAAAACTAAACACTTCACTGGAGAATAGGAAAACCAAGGTACTTTGTGAAGTGGATTTGAGTTACAGACAGCGAACAAGTTTTCTGTGATCTATCATGAACTCATGATATAAGACGGTCAAAGACAAGTTCAAACTCAAGAGCAGACACTACACTATTCCTACTTCCATTTCTCTCAGTTGTTGTTGTTAAGTGCCGCCGAGTTTATTCTGACCCATAGCGACCCTGTGTAGGGTTTCCAAGGAACAGCTGGTGAACCTGAACCGCCGACTTTGCAATTCTAACAGCTTTGCAGTCTGGCGCATTAACCCACAGCACCACACCAGGACTCCATTTCTCTCAGTAAACACCTGGAAAGTATTTGCAAGATGTGTGACAGAGTACTGTGGTCCAATGAGAAGACACAAACTTTGGAAAGAGAAAGTTAAATGTTAACATGTTCATTAGTGAAGGTAAGTGCCAAAGAACCCAGGACATTGCTTGGCATGGGATTGTTTGCAGTGAATCTCAGGCATGATAGAAAACACTCAGTAACCTTGTTGTCACAGTAATCTTGTATTAAAAACAGAGAAAGTTGTCAAAGCCATGACTTCGTCCAGTGGCTACCAGAAAAGCCAACATTGGTCTAAAATTTCAAAATCAAAGGAGAAAGCTTTTGAGTCAAATTTAAATGAAAGGCCTTCTCTGGAGGGAAATCGGCCCCAGTCTGGGTCACACTTCTTCACATACAAATAGCTGGCAGAGCTCGAGTAACTGCCATTTCCATATGGAGCCAGAATGGGTGTGTGTGAATGGCAGAGTATCAGCCATGGCTTGTTAACAAGAGCCAGTGAATGACTCTGCGCCACAAAAGGACAACGAGAGCTAGTCTTTAAATACCAGATGGAGACTCTGTGGAGCTAAATATGATTTCATGAAGTTAAAGAGAATTAGCGGATACATTCCAAAACACATTTATCATTAAAAAAATCTTCTGTCATTTTGCTTAATAGCCTTAAAAAAATAATTACAATGTCTGGTGGCTTTGGGGAGCATGTGTTTTAAATATCTTAATTACTATGTACAGTTTCATAACATTGCACCACGAAGAATTCCCAAGTATTTCATACTAAATTTCTGAAAACGAACTATTTGCTATATTTAGATTAAAGGTACCTAAATTGGGTCATGTCTTTTAGTCCTTGCATATGAAATGAAATTACTCAAACAAGGAAGAGGAGTCATGAGTGGCAAGCCTAAATGTTTTTGGAAGCACTGTCGTGGTGATCAATTTAGCAAAGAAGAGCAATGTGTTGTCTTTTCCTTACGGTATTGTTTCGTTCCTAAGTTTTTCTTTCTTTTTTGTTTTTCTTTAGAAGTATTGTGTTAGCTATGGAAAGACAACTTCTACATATCAAGAGGGGATTCTATCAAATTATATCAGCTACTAGCTTTATATAAAATCCTGGTGTGGTGCTGCAGGTTAATGCACTGTACTGCAAGGTCAGTTTGAACTGCAAGGTCGGCAGTTCAAGCTCAGTAGCTGCTCCTCAGAAATCCTATGCAGGGTCGCAATGCGTCTGTGTGTACACAGGCAAGTAATTGTCTTCACTTCTTAACTAGGTTAGAGAAATGGCACAGATATGGTATGTCTGGATCTAAGTGAAATTTGACAGAGATTGCCACGATTTTTTAAAACACATAACAAGTAACGTTGACTCTGCGATCATACAGTTAGGGTGACGTTTGTAGCTAATGAACCATCCGGCTGGAAGAATGTTTTCATAACATTCTAGTCTTAGCCTGCAGAGAGAGACTCGTTACTTGTTTGCCTTATACCTGAACCCTGCTGCCTAAAGTCTTTACCAGTGACCTAACTGAGGACAGAAGAGGCATACTTCCAATATTTATTGATGGCATGCAGCCAGGTGGGGTTACCTAATACATGGAGAACACAATCAAGGTCCAAAACTCTATCTGCAGGCTGGAGTGGTGGGAGAAAACGAGCAAAGTGAAATGTTGCAGGAATTGTGTGTGCATTCACAAACATGACTGCAAATGCACAGTAGGGGAAACTCACCTTAGCAATGAGGAGCAAGGAAAGCCTCCCTGATTCACAAGAATATTCCCACTTGTACTTATCAGCTCTTTGGACATTGTGGCTGTTTAAAATTTGTTTGTCAGTAATTTCCTGGTGGAGCAGGTATGTGTGTGTGTGTGTGTGTGTGTATGTTCGGGTCAAGAGTCCTGGTGTGGCGCTACAGAATAATGCATTGGACTGAAAGATCAGTTTGAACTGCAGGATCAGCCACTGCTCAGAAACCCTATACAGGGTCACTATGAGTCGGAACCGACTTGACGGCACTAAACCAAACAACATTTTCGAGTCAGGGAGGGAGGGGAATGTCATTGAGTGCCTAGGGACATAGTATGCATCCTATTTGACAGTTGGAATCCCTGGGTGGTATAAAATGGTTAATACACTTGGCTGCTAACTGTTAAGGTTAGTGAGACAATTATACCCAGATGTCACTGGGAAGAATGACCTGGTGTTCAACTTCTGAAAATTCAACCACTGAAAATCCAATGGAACTTAGTTCTACTCTGACACACGTAGGGTTTTCGTGAGTTTAAACCGTTTTGATGGCAAGTGTTGCATTGTTGTTGTTCTTTTTGATTTGGAAGGTTTAAACTTGCAGGGGTGGGGAACCTCTTTTTCCTACCAAAATGTATAACATCATTCGCAGGCCATACAAAATTATCAACTTAAAAATTAGCCTGCTTTATTTGCTCAGACATGTAATTAACTCACCCCTAATGTGGTGGCAAATAATATGAGAAGCTGGGTTCTATGAAGAAAAACGTGGCGTCAGGATTGGTGGAAGACTCATTAACAACCTGCGATATGCTGATGATACAACCTTGCTTGCTGAAAGTGAAGAGGACTTGAAATATATACTTATGAAGATCACAGAACAGCCTTCGATATGGATTCCATCTCAATGTTAAGAAAACAAAAATCCTCACCACTGGACCAATAAACAGTATTGCTATCAATGGAGAAGAGATTGAAGTTGTCAAGGACTTCATTCTTCTTGGATCAGCTGTCAACACTCGCGGAAGCAGCAGTCAAGAGATCAGGAACTTTTTAATGTACTGAAGAGCAGAGATGTCAGCTTGAGGACTAAGGTGCGCCTGACCCAAGCCATGGTATTTTCAATAACCTCATATGGATGCGAAAGCTAGACAGTGAATAAGGAAGATCGTAAAAGAATTGATGCCTTTGAGTTGTGGTGTTGGAGGAGAATACTGAAAGTGCCATGGACTGCCAAAAGAACCAATAGATCTGTTTTGGAAGAAGTGAAACCAGAGTGCTCCTTGGAGGCCAAGATGGCTAAGCTTCGTCTCTCATACTTTGGACACATTGTCCGGATGGAGAGAACAGTCGCTGGAGAAGGATGTCATGCTGGGTAAGGTGGAGGGTCAGAGAACAAGAGGAAGACTCCCAATGAGATGGATCAGCCAGGTGGCATCATTGATGGCGTCAAGTGTGGCAGCGGTTGTGAGGTTGGCCCAGGACTGGACATTGTTTCATTCTGCTGTGCATGGGGTCGCTATGAGTCGGTTCCGAGTCGACGGCACCTGACAACAACAACAATGTGGTGTCTGGCTGAAGTCTTGATGTGGCACAAGAGAATAAAGCACTGGACCTCTAGGTCGGTTTGAACCACAAGATTGGTGGTTGAATCTCACCAGCTGCTCCTTAGAAACCCTATATAGGGTTGCTCTGAGTCGGAGCCCACTCAACAGCAGTTAACAACAACAATGCAATGACTGTGGTTGATTTGGCATGGAGACCAAATGATTTCGTGGGCTTCATACAATCCGCTGGCTGGATGTTCCCCGCTCCTAGTTTAAAGCGTCTTTTTGGGGGTGGTAATGTTCACTTCTTTGTGTGAGTTTTTATTCAGCCAATACTACTGGTTTTAGTTGTAACACCTTTTTGGTGTGTTAATTAGCATCATGGTGAGCAATTTGAGAGGCACAACATCACTGGAATCTAGTTTAGGGAAAAGAACATATATGTTAGCGGCAAATCTATCTATGTTTAAATCCCAGCTATGTCACTTTGTAGTTGTTTGGCTTTAGGCCAAATTAGTTAACCTTTATGTCCTCTGTGAATTGAAAATAGTACCATCGCTAGGTATCTTTAAAGGTTAGGACACATATTCGAGATAATGCATGTAATTAGACACTCAAGCTCCATACAGTAAACACTGTATGGAAGCCACAAGGTCTGTACTTCGAGCCTGCCAGCTTTTCCACCAGAGAAAGTTTGTGGTTGGTTGGTTATGTGCCACGGAGTCAGTTCTGACCCATAGTGATCCTGTATAGAGTTTCCGAAGCTGTAAATCTTTACTGGAGCAGGAAGCCTCATCTTTCTCCCACAGAACAGCTGGTAGCATCAAACTGCTGACCTTGAAGTTAGCAGCCCAACTCGTAACCACTATGCTACCAGAGGAAAAGATTTAAAGCCTGGGAAATCCAATACAGGGCCACTGTGAGTCGGAACCCACTCTTTTTCTTCACAGTATGATGGGAGGAGGAGTCCAGCTGTAGTGCTGTAGGATCAGCACCAAACTGGTAACCCACAAGGTCGACGGTTCAAAACACCAGCCACTCCTAGGAAATGCTATACAGGGTCGCTGTGAATCAGAACCCACTTGATGGTAATGAAGAACAACATGATAGTAGGAGGAGTTAGTATAAGGGCAAAATCAAGAGTGACCTTTGAAGTGACTTGCTTCTCTGGGCTCCAGTTCAATCATTTCTGGAAGGGAGAGATGACAATTTTTGTACTTTAGATTGTTATGTGATTTTAAATTTCTAAATCCTAAAGATTCTGGGGGAAACATACCTAGCCAACTTTCAACAGATTTTTGAACTATTTAAAGTGCAGTTTGGCTTGAAGTGACTGAATGGAAAAGGAAAATGGTAAATTAAAAAAAAAAAAAAACTATTTAAATCAAGTTCTTCAGATTTTCCCAAACTTGAACTCTGCCCTGAAGTAGAAGCTCTTGAAATAGGATAGTTTAAAGATCCGACCACATGATCTAAAGGTTCCATTTTCTTATGCAGCCTTACCAGGACCTTTCATGAAAAGATGGTATTGAGTTGGGGAAGTTTGAGATCTATAAAGTTCAGGGCAAGTTAATCTGCATTTTGCTCTCTGGTGAGATGTTCCTATATTTAAAACTTGGCTAACATGATATCCTTATTGGCAGATGTCTCACAGGAGGATATTTAGAATGATTTTGAACAGTAGATACTATGTTCGTGTGTGTGTGTGTGTGTGTGTGTGTGTGTGTGTGTGTATTTCACATGCCGGCAGAGCAGAAAGAATTCACAGGGCTTGGGGCTACTGAGCTTTCTTTGAGGTGCCATCACTCTCAGCTGTTGGGGTGATGTCACAGGTGTGAGGGACCTGACTTCAGCCCACATTCCCAACACTCTCTTCTGCAGTTCAGAGCCTGTGGTGGACGGAGACCTGTTCCGTGGGCTCTACCATCAAAGAAAGATGGAATTTTTTCGTCACAGACTGGGACCAGCGACCACTTCTTGTCAAGCAAAAGGAAAGCTGTCCCCTGCTGCCTGAACCTTTGTCCCTGCCTGGGATACCATGGAAAATGAGGAAGGAATCCAGACTCATTAATGAGTGAATACAAAAGATTAAGGCAGGCTACAGGCAGTTCATTATAGCAGTATATGGATTCTTGAAGGCAATAGATGGAGAGCTGAAAGATCTCCAGACCAGAAGCCAGTGGTACTCCTGCCTTTGTTTGCTCATGAAAGTACAGGATAAGCATCACCCAGTGGGGAACAAATTCTTCATTGCAGATTTTTTTTTTTTTTTAAGCTAAGGCCATTCCTTGTGGTGTTGTGCAGCAACTTGATTGATCAATAATTGCAATGTGATAATCCACTGTTTAAATTATGGTGAAAGCTATAGGTTTCAGCATAAGAGGGACTCTGAGTGTCTGCTTGGTTGTATGTCTCTAGTTCCTGTCTGTGGTTACTTCTATGGCTCCTTTCTCAGGCAAAAATTAAAATAAAAGGTATACATATATATCAAGTGCATATGGAGTGTGTGCTGTGGGCTAATGCGTCAGACTGCAAAGTCATTTGAACTGCAAGGTCGGTGGTTCAAGCTCACCAGCTGGTCCTCGGAAATCCTATACAGGGTCGCTATGGGTCGGAATTGACTTGACTTAACAAAACAACAACAACAACAACAACATGAATATATCTACATTTTATTTTAATTTTTGCCCTAGTAGTGTAGTGGTTACAAGTCAGACTGCTAACCTCAAAATCAGAAGTTTGAAACTTCCAAGCAGTTCTGTGGGAGAAAGATGAGACTATCTGCTCCCGAAATGAATTACAGCCTCAGAAACCCTATGCAGAGTCACTATGAGTCAGAACCGACGCCACAGCACACCACCACCTCTACTATATATATATTTAAAGGGGACTGCAGTGGTTTCATATGAAAAACACTGGACTGCAAACCACATGGTCTGCAGTTCAAGCCCACCAGCCGCTCCATGGGAGAAAGATGAGGCTTTCTGCCCCCACAAAGAGTTCAAAGCCTTGGAACCGACTGACTCCACAGCACTTAACGACAACAACGTAAATATTTAAAATATAAATAGATAAGAGGCCCTGGGTGGTGCCCATGGTTAATAGTTAATGCACTCAAGACTGCTAACTGAAAGGTTGAAGTAGAGTCAACCTAGAGGTGCCTCTATGGAAGACATTTCTACTCTAACACACATCAGGCTGTTATGAATTGAAATTGATTCAGGAACTAGATAGTATATTTATATCTATCTATATAGATAGATAGACGAAGTCCTGGTGTGCTGCTAGCATGGGACTTCTAACCATAAGGGTGGCGGTTTAAACCCACCAGTTGTTCCTCAGAAGTCCTACACAGGATCACTATGAGGTAAAACTGACTGTACAGCACTTAACACTAGATCTAGATGGATGGATATCCTAAGCATTTATTTAGCAGTTACTTATTAAATGCCTATGTTGTCTCATCCCTCCTGAGCAGTCTCTTTGTGCCGCATTGTGCTAGGCCCTGGGGGTAGGGACGGTGGACAAGGATACAGAGACAGCTTAAGCACAGGCTCTGCTTTTAAGGAGGGTGATGAAAACATACCTATGCTACATAACTATCATCCGAGGCACAGCTTAAGTGTCATAAGAGAAATCTAAACCAAGTGCTATCCTAGCTCAGAGAAGGGCAGGATTAGTTTCTACTGAGGGAATTAGACAAGACTTCAAAAATAGGTAGCCTTTAAGCCAGGCTTTGAAAGCTGAGGAGAATTTTGACAGATAGAGATTGGAAGGAAGGATCTTCCTGCTAAAGGAATGCAGCCTGAATTGTGGCACAAAGACTTGAAAGTACATCAGCAGCCTCGTGTGGTGGGAGAGCTGGGGCCGCGGGCCAGAGCAGAGGAGGACATGGGCAGTGAAAGCTGAGACTGAAAAGATGGGACCAAATTGTGGAGGGCCATGAATAGCAGCAGAAGGAATCGGAACTTTACGCTGTTGACAGAAATGAGCTTGTAAAGGGATTGGAACTATGTTTCTATGGTCACTCTAGTGGCAGTTTGAAAGGTGGTTTAGAGATCAGAGAAGTTGGAGGCAGGGAGTCCTGTTGAGGTTGATAAAGAATTGAAGCTTGTTATTAAAATTCATTAACCTTCCTTTCCACTGCCGGCTGGAACCGTTTAGGGGGGTGAGAATTGCTCCGTCGCTAAGGTTGAGCCAATCAGTTTTTGGCTGTAAGCCAGGGCATATGAAAGGCTGTAGCAGACAGTGGTTCAGGTCTCAGGAGAAGAAGACACTACAGCAGAGAGATGACGTCCTCAGGTCTTGCGGTCCAAAAATGCAAACTAAATTCTAATATCTGTAGAGGTTTGTCCCTCACTGAACCTTAAGTAGAAGTTCTCACAGTGAAATATTTCGATTCCCTGATGAATGTGTTAACTATTACTTTGGAATCAATTTGTTACACACTTTTTTTTTTTAAGCCGGGACTTCAATTAAATGTGGGTCCTTGGCTATTGAATGTGGTGTGCCATCTGTGAACTGGAGTCTCAAAAATTGCCAAAACTGTGAGAAAGATCGAGAGATTATAGTGTTTTTCTGCTGCTGCCACTGTGGCTGCTTAGAAGTATTGGAGAGACTACTGTGTTTGGTGACAGCCTCACAAAGAAGATGGCGGGACCCGAGAGAGGGAAGCAGTGACTGTTCGCCTTCTCCAGACCTCTGGAGAATACGTTTTCCATTCGTAACAGTGACTGTTTTTCCACTGAGAGCAGCCCCTTGGAGTTTGGGCTGTTTCCCTGCCGCGATAGCCAAAACCTTTCTCCATTTCATACATAGGACCCTGCATGTGAATTTTGCTCTCAAGCATGTGCTGACAATGAGCTGCCCTGATCTGCTGTTGACACTGCTTCTGTTCTCCACCTTAGGACTGCCAGGCCCTTGCTGCTCTGAACAGAGCTTAAGATGACGGATAAAATGTCTTGGTTAGGTCGTTTAGAAAGAAATGTATTTACAGCAGGTCCACAAGGGCAGGGTCTTGTCCATTCCGCTCAGCATTTTGTCTTCTTTCTGCTTCTGGGACAGTGTCTGGCAGACAGTAACCAAACCAAAAACTGCTTCATGGGGTTTTCTTGGCTGTCATGTGTAAGGAAGCAGAACACTCGGCCTTTCTTCTGTTGAGTCACTGGATGGATTTGAATCACCAAGCTTTTTAACAACAACAACAAAAACACACACACACACACACAAAAACCCAAGCTTTGGCCAGTTTTATAAAGAAAAAAAAAATGCATGAGTTATTTTTCACCATTGTGTTCTGGCATGCTTCTAGTGATATCAGAATCACCTGGATCAGTGATAGCCAGTGTGCAGACTCTGTAGTATTTCCCACACTCTGTGCCCAGGTCAGTATTATTGCAGCTGTAGTGATAGACACCAGTTTTGGCCAACATGGTGTAGTACTCAATCTAGGATTTCCTCAAGGCCGGGCAGTTGTTGGCGAGGATGACCAGCTTTGCTTTACCTTGCCAGCTCACCTTCAGTGTCTGCTTATAACCCAGCACGTATTTCCCACTTTTCATAACAAGTTGGAGCTGCAAGTTAATCGACTCCATCGACTTTTTCGTCTTCTTTGCGGCCACCATCTTCCCACCTGAGTTATAGGACGGCCCCCAACCAAGAGCAGCTGCCAAGATGTCTAGGGAAGGAAAAAGGACCACCAACCTTTAAATAATAACCAATTCATGTTTACTAAATGATTAAACAGGATTCTGTACCGGCTAGCCACAGAATCGTCAGTCCAGACCCACTAGTTGCTCTTTGAAAACCCTATACAAGATTGCTCTGAGTTGGAACCAACTGACTGCACTTAACAACATTTTACTCCATTTAGGGGGAAATGTCTATGAATGTTATCCACTGTCTGTCCAACCATTTTATTGTGAAAGCAGATAACTGGTTTGGTAGGTTTTACAGATCCACAGGTGAAAACCAGTTTTACCCCAGGACAAGTCATACTGAGAATCTCACCCATACTTAGTTTGTTGTTGTTGCTGTTAAGTTCTCTTGAGTCCCTTCTGACTCACCGCGACCCTGTATAGGGTTTCCCACAAGCAGCTTCTGGGTTTGAGCTGCCGACCTTGTGGTTTGCAGTCCAGTGACACTTCAAAGTTGAAAGTTGGGATTTTTGAGCTCTGGTAGCGTAGTGGTTACGAATCGGGCTGCGAACCTTAAGGTCAGCAGTTCGAAACTACCAGCTGCTCCGCAGGAGAAAGATGAGGCTTTCTACTCCCATAAAGATTTACACCCTCAGAAACCCTATACAGGGTCGCTATGGGTCGGAACCGACTCGATGGCACATAACAACAACAATACAACAGGTTTTAAATGAGATTTGATACTTAACTTTGATGCTGTGATGGGTTGAGACTTTTACAAGTATAAGAATGGGGTGAACATTTTTTGTACTTGTGACAGTCATGCCATTTTGAAAGGAGAATGTATAGATACAAAGCAGGAGAATACAGGGATTCCTTTCACCATTAGAAAAACATTGTTATATTGGAGCAATGCTTTTCATGTATATACAAGATAGTCTAAGTATGTCAAAAGTCATCTAGAATACTCTTTCCTCCATTTTCCTGAGAAACACAGTAAACTAGGACCATGGCTTTCCCACAGAGCTTTATTCTTCTCAATCAAAATGGCCTCCACTTGATGGAGCCTGAAAATCCAGCATCTATCTTCCTGTTCTGTCTTCACTTGGCTATGCTGTGGCTATCATCCAGTGGAATTCTTTTTCACAGGGACTCCAGGCTACAGCCTTCTCCCTCCTAGTACATCTATTCGGTTACTAGAAAATATGGTATTGAGCTAATATAGAAACCCCACTTTATCTGTCAAGTCTTGAGTAATAAGAACATTCATTTCCTTGGCTGCCTCTTTTCAACTCCTAACTCAGCTTGTTGAGGCTTGAAGAGCTGAGATGAAACAATCATTCATGTGCCTATTTTGATTCCAGATTCCAGTCTTCTGGGCGCCCCCCCCCCAAGTGCTGTGGTGATTCATGCCTCAGGCAGACGTAGCTAGAGATCTGGGGGGGGGAGGAACCATCTTTATTTATGGGTTGAGAAAGTAAAGGAAGTGATAAAAATCTTTCAGATATGTGCCCTAATTGCTCAGATCCCTCCAGCTTTTCCCCAGGGAATAATTTCAATGAGTATGACTCCCTGTGGCCCCTGCTCCCAGCCTCCCTAGATCTAATCAACCACCAAGTGCCTCCAGTTCTTTACAACAATGTGAGATCCTCCTAAATCTCCTAGATTACAGCCCAGTCCAGGACTTCTTAATTTACTAACAGGCCCATGTTGGGTACAAGGACTACAAAAGTCGGTTAGACACTTACTGCCCTGGCCTTCTGAGAGACCCCAAATCATGTGGGTTTGTTTTTTTGTTTTTTTTAGTCTTTCTTTTCTTATAGCCACTACATATATAGTCTCCAATGTTGACATATTTTGCCTTACATTTTTCTTTTGTTGATCCATTAGTGTACCTTTTGTCTCTGCCACAGAGACTGGTGACCTTACCTGTTATCACATAGTTACTTGATTCTGACTTAGGCACTGCTACCTTCTCTGGTAAAAGGAGCTCTGGTAGCATAGTGGTTACAAATCCGGCTGCTAATGTCAGGACAGCAGTTTGAAACTACCAGCTGTTCTGTGGGAAGAAGATGAGGCTTTCTGCTCCCATAAAGATTTACAGCCTTGGAAACCCTGTACAGGTTCACTATGAGTTGGAACCGACTCCACGGTACATAAACACCACCACTACCTTCTCTGGTAGTGTACTGGTTGCAAGTAAGGCTGCTAACCTCAAGGTCAGTAGTTTGAATCTGCTAGCCACTGTGTGGGAGAAACATGAGGATTTCTGCTCCTGTAAAGATTTACAGCTTCAGAAACCCTATGCAGGGTCATTATAAATTGGAACCAACTCCATGGCACACCACCACCACACACACTACCACTTTCCCTGGAGTCCTGGTGTGGCACTATTGGATAATGCACTGGACCTCAATGTCAGTTTGAACCTCATGGTGGCAGTTCAAAGCCACCAGCCGCTCCCTGGAAACCCAATACAGGGTCACTGAGAGTCGGAACCAACTTGATAGCACTTAACAAGGACACCTTGTTTGAGGGAGGGGGCTTTCTTTTTTGAAACTTTTTGTTGTGCACTGAGTGAGGGTCTACAGAGCAGATGATCAGTTTTACATTCAACAAATCAGATACTTTGTTTCATCTCAATGATTATAATCCCTTCCATGTAACATCACTTTTCCCACTTCTTTCCTGTGTTGCTTATTTCCATTCCTCCTTCTTTCCCAATTCTTCTGAACTTTGTCCTTGGGTAAATGCTGCCCTTTGGCTGTCGGATGGTTGGCCATTCTATGGTGTGCTGCCGCAGTAGTGTTATATCTACTGATTGGCTGAAAATTGGACCGTAAAGGTGAGTTCAGTAGTTCAGTTCAATACCTGAAAGGTGGCCAAGGCTGTCTCTCGGGTTCCTCCAGTCTCTTTCTGATCAGTAAGTGTAGTCTTTTTCTTTGTTTATATAATGATTTTGAGTATTGTGTCACAGTTGGCAGAGGAATTCTGTTCCCCGCAACTCATTACTCCTTTCCTAATTTACAGTCTTCTCTTCCAGGTTCATGTTTCTCTGTGTTCTTTTTCTTTATCTTTTTAACTGTAATTTGACTGAAGGTTATGAGAGCAAATTCATTTTCCATTCAACTCTTTCTCTGTGCTTTTAGTGTCAGTGGAAAGTAGAGAGAAAATGACCAGAGAAAGACAGTGAGTGACCCAGACCTAGGAACTTGCTATTTCACAACATCTAATTAGGAGCACCACACATGCTATGTACTTCCTTCTAGATTAAAAAAAAAATTTCATAACTTATAAATGCTTTTGGCTAATCATGAGGAGTAGCAGCGCTTTTTTTTTTTTCTTTCTTTCAGAGCAAAAGCACCAGGCATTTGGAAAGGAATTTTGAAAGTTGCAACTGATCTCTTTCTTCCTGAGAAACTTGGTTTCTCGCCAGAGTGTTCAATTCAGGCCCACGCAAACTGGGTGTATTTTTAGAGGGCCAAACCAGGAAGAGAACATGATAAACTTTTCTCCCCGGTGTAGCAGAGTGGCAGGCAGGCTGACAAACAGTTCCCAGGGGAATGCCATGCAGCATAGGACTTATGGGGAGAGGAGGGGGCAAATGTCATCTGGGTTCATGGTAGCCAGATATGACCTAGATCAAAGGGTCTCTCCTACCTCTCCAGGAAGCTAATTTGAGTCTGGGGACTCAGAAGAGTTATTCAGGGCAATAGAGAATCCTTAGAGTTTGCTTTGGGACCCTCTCAATGGAGGGGAATGAGCCCTGGTTGGTGTAGTGAGTTAAACACAGCCAGCAGTTGAAATCCACTAGGTGCTACATTGAAGAAAGAAAAGGCTTTCTGCTCTTGTAAAGGTTCATAGCCTTGGAAACTACCCTACACAGGGTCACTATGAATCGTAATTGACTTTATCCCTGTGAGTTTACTTTGTTTCAGTGTAGGGAACATCTAGGGGGCTAGAACTAATCTGAGTGGCTTCTGCATTTTAAACAACATAATGTTAATAAAACGACAGTCTGAATTTCTTGAAGGTTTTAAAGTTTCTGATACCCCTCCACTTAGATTCTACATTTAATGTTCATCAGCATCCTGTTAACTAGCTATCATTAATTGTCTCTTTTTACACATGGAGAAACTGGCACTGGGTGTAAGCGGCTAAAAGGTTGACCTTGGATTTGAACCCACATCCTCATACTCTACGTTCCATCCTCTTTTTCTACTCTGTTGAGGGATGAGGACCCATAAGGATAGTCTTTGGAATAGCCTGAAGCTAGCAGTTTCGTCTCTAGCAATTCCTCCCAAGTAAAGGGTGGGAAAATCAACAGAGATCTATATACAAAGATACTTCCGTGACTTTGTTTATGATAATAAAATGTTGCAGCTCCATTTTTTAACAATGGAAGATTTATGTGAGCTATGTTGTTTCCATGCAGTGGAATAATGTAGAACCCTTTTAAATGATCAAAAAACATAATAATGTACATGTTGGTATTGTTGTTAAGGTCTCTCAAGTCAGTTAGAATTCCAAGGAGTGGATGGTGGGTTTGAACTGCCGAGCATGTGGTTAGCAGTCCAGTGTTTATCCTACAGTGCCACACCAGGGCTCCAATAATGTGCATAGAATGATTTTTAAAAACCCCACTGTCATCGAGTCAATTTTGACTCATAGCAACCCTCTGAGATAGAGCAGAGTATGACTCTTTAAGGGAGCAGATAGCCTCATCTGTTTTCCCACAGAGCATCTTGCAGGTTTGAACCACTGACCTTGCAGTTAGTAGCCTAATACTTAAACCACTCTGCCACCAGGGCGCCTTGCATTGAGCAGTACTGTTTTGTAAGTTAAAAGGCAGGCTATGACCTCTGAATGTTCAAATTATTATATATTCCTGAGTGGTTTTGTGTACATCTTCCCCTGCCAAAAAAACAAACAAACAGAATAGAAGCAAATACTGTTGAATGATGATGTACGGAGAGGATTGTAATCACTGCAATGAAACGATGAATGTCAAACCAATGTTCTCCCATGTAAATATCACTCAATTCACAATAAAAACTTAAAAAGGCAGGCTATGAAATAGTCTTAGAATTCAATCTAATTTTTACTTAAAATAAGTATACGCATGTACCTATGTATGGGGGAAAAGTCTGTAAGAATCTATATGAAAATGTTGGCAGTATTACAGTAATATTCATTTACTTTGTACTCTTCTCAAATACTTTTGAAAACTTTTCTTTAAAATCCAAAAACTAACATTGAGGAGGATAGAGATGGGGTTGAAACCACCCTGGCTGGCTGGCTGGCTGTGTGCTGTGGAGTCGGTTCCGACTCATAGCGACCCTGTACAGGGTTTTCGAGGCTATAAATCTTTACAGGAGCAGAACGCCTCATCTTTCTCCTGCGGAACAGCTGGTAGTTTTGAACTGCTGACCTTGTGGTTCACAGCCCGATTCATAACCACTACACTACCAGAGCTCCTTTGAAACCACCCTAGACCAAACTAAATCCCCTCCCCCTCACACACACATACACACACTGCCATCTTGGCAGTCTCTGTCTCTACCTGCTGTCTCAGAGGTAACCCAGCTGACACATACTCATCCCCTGTTTCAGCCTTTGAAGACTGAATCTCAGAGGCAGCTCCAGAATCCACAACACCCTTTGTTGAAGGCACATTGAGAGATATGAGCCACATTACAGTAGGCCGCCAAGCCTCTGAACTTTCCAGAATAATCCATTATGAGTCAGTCTTCACAAATTGACTTCGAAACCTTTTTGGATCTATTTCTATTCTTTACCTGCCCCACCTCTTAGAGAAATTGATTTCGTGCATTTAGTCATTTTTACGTATATGCAAAGTTGGGCCTCCCTTCCTCCAATCCTAAAAATCAACTCTTTCAAGTTTAAGGGGATACCCCTTTAATTTGAATGTTCTAAGACATACCCTACCCATCACAATGGATGTACTCCTCTGATTTACTCCTTCAGCTTTCATCATCAAAGTCACGAGACACATGAGTGATTTTCATCTATCATCCTTGCTTTATTCTCCACCTTTCATCATTTTCTTTCTGGGATATTTTCCTGTTCTATTTTATCTTTATTATTAATATACCACCAACAGAACATAACCTCAAATATTACACAAGTCAGAAGCAGTAAGTAAGATATACACCAAAACCCAAAAACAGTGGCCATTGAGTTCATTACAACTCAGGGTGACCCCATGTGTGTCAGAGGACAACTGTGCTCCATAGGGTTTTCAAGGATGGTTTTGGGTAGTAGATTGCCAGGCCTTTCTTCTGAGGCACCTCTGGGTAGACTTCACCTCCAACCTTTCATTTAGCTACCAAGGACATTATCGTGCCACCCAGGACCAGCTAACATATGTACAATGGCTCTGATGTCAGTATTGCAGTCTAAAAAGCAACTTCTCTTCTAGCAGGTTGCTAGATACAGACTTCCAGAAGTTCAGCTTTCAACAGGAGAAGAGCTATTGTTAGGTGCCGTTTGAGTAGGCTCTGACTCATATCAACCCTATGTACAACAGAACGAAACACTGCCCTGTCCTGCACAAGCCTCACAATCATTAAGCTTGAGACCATTGCTGCTGCTACTGTGCCAATCCATTTCACTGAGGGTCTTCCTCTTTTTCTCCTACCCTCCAATTTACTAAGCATGATGTTCTTCTCCAGGGACAGGTCCCTCCTATTAATATGTCAGAAGGATGAGAGACAAAGTCTCACCATCATGGCTTTTAAGGAGCATTCTGACTGTGCTTCTTTCAAAACAAGATTTGTTTGTTCTTCTGGCAACATCACAACTCAAATGCTGCATCAATCCTTCTGTGGTCTGCCTTATTCGTTGTCCAATTTTCATATGCATATGACGCTGTGGCAATTACCATGGCTTGGGTCAAGACGCACATCTGTTGTTGTTGTTAAGAGCTGACTTGGTTCTGACTCATAGCAACCCTATCTAGGGTTTCCAAGGAGTGGCTAGTAGGTTTGAACCACCAACCTTACAATTCAAACCGACCTTGCAATACAGTGATTAACCAGTACTCCAATTAAAGAGGAAAGAGCTCAGGGTGTGCTGATCAAGCTTTCAGTTCTTCAAATTGGGTTTTAGAGGTTTTGTTGTTGTTGTTGTTGTTTAGTTTACAGATATTTAAATATTCCTCATACTCTGTTGTCTACTGTACCAGGATCCAATTTACCCCCAGACTCAGTTTGATTTGGAGTAGGGGCAGGGAGGGACTCAAAATCGGTGAAATAAATGCTGATTCCAAAAGTAGCTTTCAGGCTCTATGGAATCAGACAGCCCTAATCTCTCAAAGACCAACTCTAAGGCCATCTGACAGCTTTGCAACGACAGAGCAATGTTCGTTCTACCATTCCTTGACACACGTATAAGACCATCAGGCATTCTTGAGAAAATACCCTCAATTTCCAAAAATAGCTTTGAAGTTTGAAAATCAAAGCAAACCAGCTGTTTCCCAGCCCAGAAAGGACTTTTCCTAAACTGCTGGAAAGGCAGTAAGAATTTCAAAGGGCACTGGTAATTGAGCTGATGCCCCCAATGACAGGAGCACCTGAGGGTGGGACAAGCTGTTTACTACACGTAGTTGTTGTTTTGTTGGGGCTTGAATTTCTAAGGACTTTATTGTTGTTCTGCTCCAAAACCACAGTAAAGAGGTACCTGCGAGTTTCAAGCTTGTCTCATGTGTTACCAGAGCAAAATCCTCACCCACTTCAACATCTTCCTACCCCATCCTGAGACCTACTCACTAGATAAATATATGTTCCCAACTTTTTTCGTTTTAATGAAAAAAAATTTACAGTAATAACTTCAGTCATTAGGCACCAACAGTGATTTGAGAAATGAAACATCTATTTTCAGTGGCAACAGGACAAGAACTTTCAGACAGGACTTCTGTGGACCCAACAAATAGTGACAGTTCTGTGTGAAATGATTGGAAATTTCAAGACACACATAACCAACAAACACACTACCAAAACGCACCTTACTTGATGGTCTGAAACTCCCAGGGTCCCTCACTAGCAGTCCACTGTGGCCCCTGGCCAATGAGTTTGATCAAGTTCCTTCTTTACAGATGAAGGCTGGAAAAGGGATAGGATACTTCCAAAGGGTTGGGGATGAGGGTGGAGGTAGGCTTAGATAGGCCAAGGTCTCAACATTTGGCTGAGACAAATAAAGAGGTTAAAGGGTAGGCTGTGGTTGAGTCAGCATCTTAAGGAATAGGGCATACTTTAATAATTTCAAACATGTTTGGAGTCCTGGTTTAGTGCTGTAGGATAAGCACTGGATTGTTAGCTTAAAGGTTGATGGTTCAAAGCTACCAGCCGCTCCTAGGAAACCCTATACGGGGTCACTATGAGTTGAAACCAACTTGATAGCACTTAATAACAACAAACATGTTCACTCACAGGTCTCTAAGGAACCATGGTGGCATAATGGCTTAGCAGTGGACTGCTAACCAAAATGGTCAGTGTTTAGGACCCACAGCCGATTCACTGAAGAAAGATGCAGCAGTCTGCATCAGTAAAACAACAGCCTGAAAACCCTACAGGGACAGTTCTACTCTGTTTCATGGGGTTGCTAAGAGGACCTCTAGTAGCATAGTGGTTACGAATCAGGCTGTGAACCGCAAGGTCGGCAGTTCGAAACTGGCAGCTGCTCCGCAGGAGAAAGATGAAGCTTTCTGCTCCCATAAAGATTTACAGCCTCGGAAACCCTGTTCAGGGTTATGAGTTGGAATAAACCTAACAATAATTCATAAGTAGAGAGCTGACCAGTGTGTTTTTCCTTCTTTTGTGGCTCCTTTTTCAACTTTCACCAACTCCAGCCTCTTTCTTTTACTTACCTTTCTTTCTTATTTCCCTTTCCCTATTCACTCCACCACTCCCTCCTTCATATATTTTGTTAACTACCTCATTTCCCAAACTTGCTATAACCTAAGACGTGGAGTATTTTTATTATGTATTATATCTGTTGGATGGCATTTTTCCCCCCATGTTCTTGTTTTTAAAAGCAAATGAGGTGAATGTTTTATATTTCTCTTACTTAAAAAAAAAAAAAGCACTAAACCAAATCAAGTGATTTGGTACTTGTGTGTGGCCCCCAATTGATCCCCCCCCAACATGTCAGTGGTCCCAATAAACAGAAAGTCCCTGGCATTATGCTTAGGGGTCTGGCCAATTTCATTCTTCCTCTGAAAAGGAGATGATTAACAACAGCCTGGACATTTAGTTACTGTGGGTGGGAGAAGGAATGTGGCTGGAGGCAATTTTCTTTGGAAAGAGATAGGAAGGTACCAGAGGTTGAAATAGTTCTACTTGTGAAAAAAAAAAAAAAAAAAATAGAGGGTCTGAAATGGCTTGGTGGGAAGTTCAGCTGAGAACGGGAACATCTGGGGCTTATTCATGGTTTTTCAGAAGTTTTTGAAGCTTTTTTATTAGCTGGGTTGACCTCAGATTGAGGAGATTTTTCAAATGTTAAGCAGTTTTTTTTTTTTTGTTTTTTTTTCTCAGTCTCACATTCCTAAAGTCATATTGTGTTCAGCTTGTTAATATCTGCACAGGGGGCCTTGGGCTCTGCCTGAGCACCTCCCTTGTGCAGCTTTCCTTATATATTTCCTGATGGCTGGTATTTCCCTTTCTTGTTGAGGATTTTCATGTGTCCTTTTCATCCATGCATACAGCAGATTCCTCCTCAAATAATTGCATTTGACATCACAGTTGTTGGAGAAAATGCAGGGATGAGGGGAAGGGGGGAAGTCTCCTTTCACCCCCATTCTGAGACAGCTGGAAGGGAGGAAGCACATCAGACAGCGAAATACACAAACATACCTGGAATGTAGCAGCAGGTAATAATGTCCTCGTTAGTCATGATAATAACTTGTATGTTGGAATATCACTGGGGCAGATTCCAAGATGTGTAGGATTCAAAAAGGGGCAGCAGGGGTGGGGACTGGGTGATACAGGAAATGTGAACAAGTATGGAGGGGAGACCTGGTGTGGCGCTGTAGGATAATCACTGGACTGTTAACTGTAAGGTCGGCAGTTCAAACCCACTAACCACTCTTCGGAAATCCTATACAGGGTCGCTATAAGTCAGCACCGACTCAACAGCAGTGAACAACAATAACAAATGCTTAGATAGCATCCAGGGAGCACGTTCCACAGTGCTTTCACTCCATTTCTTCTTTTTGAAGCTTCTGGTAGTTTAAGTAACAGCATCTTGCAGGGAAGCCTCAAATCCAGCTTGTGACGCGCTGACTGAGGAGAGCAGTGACGTCATCTGAGCCTTCTAGAGTAGCACACAAGTTGCCACAGAGTCCAACCTGACTCCTGGCCACCCCACATGTGTCAAAGCGAAGCTGTGTCCCCTAGGGTTTTCAACAGCTGGATTTTCAGAAGCAGATCACCAGGTCATTCTTTCAAGGCGCCTCTGGGTGACCGTGAATCTGCAACCTTTCAGTCAGTAGTTAAGCACACTATTTGCACCGCCGCCCCCCCTCCGGGACTCCTGTATTAGAGTAGGAATTCCTATAACTAGGACCCTCAGAAAGGAATGTTTGTCCAGGGTGTGGTGGTATTGAGGTAAGCAAAAATAAAATAAACTAACTCAATATGTATCTGCTACTACTATTAAAGACCACATGATCAGTACTGCCTAAACAGAAGCCCTCATTCTTAATGGTCTGCAAAATGTTCTGTGGCTGAAACGTTTGGACGTAAGTCAGTGATTTGGGGTTTTATGTTTTTTGGTGTGTTTTTTTCCTCTCTCTCTCTCTTTTTTTTTTCCTATTAACTGTCAGGTCTACAAAGATTTTGGGCAAAGGAAAGAATTTTAAACACATTTCCAAAAATTTGACATTTAAAATTGTTTTGGAGTTCTTCCGACACAGATGTTCTATGTTCCATATTGGATTTATGGTCAATGCCAGGCTCCCTGATGAACAGCTAGAAGACATACAGACATTTCAGTAATTCAACACATACTACTTGAGCTCTTACTAAAGATGTTTATTGTTCACTGAGTGACAGACATTTGGCTAACCCGTTGCATTTGAGTCAGTTCCGTCTCAGTGACCCTATAGAAGAAAGAGAACTGCTCCATAGAGTTTCCCAGGTTTTAATTCTTTTGAGCCACCACTCGTCTGCTAGTTTGTCATACTGTTGTGGCTTGTGTGTTACTGTGATTCTGGAAGCTATGCCACCATTATTTTAAAAACCTGCAGGGTCAACCATGGTGGACTGGTTTCAGATGAGCTTCCAGATGAAGACAGACTAGGAAGAAGGAAAGTTGGACTACTTCTGAATATTTAGTCACTGAAAACTTTATGAATACCAGTGGAACCCTGTCAGCAACAGAATATTGAATACAGAAATGAGACCACCAGATTGTTGTCAGACATAGCACTGGAAGATGAGTCCTTAAGGTTGGAAGGCACTCAGATTGCGACTCAGCTGCCTCCTCAAAGTAGAGTTGACCATAATGATGTAAATGGAGTAAAGCCCTCGGGACCTTCATTTGCTGATGGAGCACAACTCAAAATGAAGAGAAACAGCTGTAAACATCCATTAGTAATTGGAACATAGAATGTACGAAGTTTGAATCTAGAAAAATTAGAAATTGTCAGAAATGAAATGTAACGCATAAACATCGATACCCTAGACATTAGTGAGCTGAAATGGACTGGTATTGGCCATTTTGAATCTGACAACCACATGGTTTACTATGCCGGGAATGACAAATTGAAGAGGAATGGTGTTGCATTCATCGTCAAAAAGAACATATCCAGATCTGTCCTGAAGTGTATAGCACTGTCTGTGATAGGATATCTATATGCCTACAAGGAAGCCCACTTAATACCACTATTATTCAAATCTATACACCAACCAATAAAGCCAGTGAGGATGAAACTAAAGAATTCTGTCAACTTCTTCAGTCTGAAATTGACCAAACATGCATTCAAGATGTATTGATCATTACTGGCGATTGAAATGCAAAGGTAGGGAACAAAGAGGAAGGATCAGAAGTTGGAAAATACAGTCCTGGTAATAGAAACGATGCTGGAGATCACACAATAGAATTTTACATGACTAATGACTTCTTTATTACAAATACCTTTTTAAAATATCTTTTGTAAACAACATAAAAGATGACTATACACATGGACCTCACCAGATGCAATACACAGAAATCAAATTGGCTACATCTATGGAAAGAGACAGTGGAAAAGCTCCATATCATTAGCCAAAACAAGACCAAGGGCAGAGATTGTGGAACAGACCATCATTTGCTCATATGCAAATTTAGACTAAAGATGAAAACAAATCCACGAGAGCCAAAATATGACCTTGGACATATCCCACCTAAATTTAGATTTGATGCATTAGACACTAAATACCGAAGATCAGAAAAGTTGTGGGATAACATCAAGAACATCATACAGGAAGAAAGCAAAAGGTCATTGAGAAGACAAGAGAGAAAGAAAAGGCCAAAATGGATGTCAGAAACACTCTGAAACTGGCTCTTCAATGTAGAGATGCCAAAGCAAATGTAAGAAGTGAGGAGGAAAACGAAAACAAAAACAAAACAAAAAAGAAATGAGGAGGTAAAATAAACAAAAAATTTCAAAAGAGCAGCTCAATAAGACAGAGTCAAATATTATATAACACACTGTGCCAAGACCTGGAGTTAGAAAACCAAAAGCGAAGAACATGATCAGCATTTCTCAAACTGAAGAAACTGAAGAAAAATCCAATCCTTGACTTGCAGTATTGAAGGATTCCATGGGCAAATTCTATCGGAGTCCTGGTGTGGCACTGTGGGATAATGCACTGGACCACAAGGTCAGTTTGAACGGCGAGGTCTGCAGTTCAAAGTCACCAGCCACTCCCTGGAATTCCTATACAGGGTTGCTTAACACCAACAATAATATGGACAAAATATTGTTTTTTTAAACAATGAAAAGAAGATGGAAGGAATACACAGAGTCATGATATCAAAAAGAAATGGCTGATGTTCAGTCATTTCAAGAGGTAGGGGTCTGGCCACTGATAATGAAGGAAAAAGTCCAAGGTACACTGAAGTCATTGGTAATGAACAAGGTTCCAGGAATTAATGGAATGCAAATTGAAATCTTCCAACAAACTAAGGCAACATTAGAGGTTGTGAAAGAAGGGGATGGAGAGAAGAAAAGGTTGGCAAGTGAGAGATCAAATAATTCCTTTTTTAAGTTGGAGAATGAGAGAATTTAACTCATCACAAATTCCAGGTATAATTTATTTTTCTCCTGTTTCATCATGAATAAAAGACCTGTTTGCATTTTCCTTTTTTTTGGAGAAGAAACTATTTTCAAGTCTTCAAACAACCAGGATGACCTAGTATCAGAGGTTTATGTATTGATCTTTTTCAATGTGTTAATATAGAATGAATAACGGTATTCCTTTTTATGATATCATTTTATGGCATACAATTTGAAACTAGTTTTTTTATGCTAATTTTTTTTTCTTTTAAGTTTTATTGTATGTTGAGTGAGTGAAGGCTTACAGGCCAGATCATCAGTTTTACATTCAGCAAATCACTGTAATGATTCTAATCTTTCCATTTACATTTGAAAGCAACATCTTATAGTACAGAATGGAATAAACAGGCAGGCCAAATTGCCTCTTTGTAAAGGTAGAAATTGGGAAGTTTGTCTGACCCATCATACCTAGACTCCCTGGTGGTGGTGATGTGTGTTATGGAGTGGATTGCAATTCAGCGTGGCCTTGCATAGAGTTTCCAGGGATGGAAATCTTTACAGGAGCAGAAAGCTTCATCTTTCTCCTGCAGAGCATCTGGCAGATTCAAACTGCTAACCTTGTAGCTATCAGCCCAACTCAAAACCCACTGTGCTACCAGGGCTCTTTACATAGACTCCCTAAGGGACAAAAACCCTTATGATAAGTACATAGAAACTCGACACTTTCTGATGCATTGAAAATTGTTGTTGCTGGTAAGTGCCATCAAGTCAGTTCCAATCCTGTACAGGTTTTCCGAGGAGCAACTGGTGAGTTTGAACTGCCAACCTTGTGGTTCAAACCAACCTTGTGGTTGAGGACATATCCTACAGCATCACACCAAGCTCAGTTAAACAAGTAATGGCTCACCTGAAGTGTCCAGGAGTTACAAATTCTTAGAATTTTTCCATGAAGAATTTCTTAGATTTGAAAACTACCTCTTCAGTGATTTAATGTTGCCCCAAATACAGTTCCCTTTTGGACACCCTTGTGCATGTTCCCATGGATGGCCTTGAAGGGAGAGCCGTGGGGAGAGTATAGTTTAGTGAACTTCCTCACTCCCCCTTTGCATCTGGTGGGCTAAGGCATCTGCAGCTTTTTAAAGCATCATTCTTCCCAGTTCATTTCCACGGGCCTGTGCTAGAAGGTCCCGTGCACCTGTCTTCTATTGGAAAGGAAGTTAAGTGTCGAAGTGAGAACTAAATAAGGACAATTGGCTCATTCCAAGTTTGTGTGGGATTGGAATACAGTTGGTCTTCCCACCGTGTTAAGGGAGAAGAGGGAAGGCCAACACATGGGGAAGGAGGATTAAATTGTGGTTGTGTTCATGTACACGCCAGCTATTATCCCTTTAAATCTCTCCCAAATGATGCCAGATTCTTATTTAGAGAGCTTGCCTTCTGAGTAGTGAGGAAAAAACTGCTAGTGAGGCCATACCAATTCCCCCAACTTCCAAAAAAAAAAAAAGAAATGGAACTGATACAACAGCAAAGCATCCAGAAGGCACTAGAAGATTCCATTTTGAATACGATATAATGCTGAGGTTAGAAGGACATTCCGACATGAAAGATCCCATGGCACTTCTTAAAGGAGTGTTTTCCCTGACCTCCTTGGCCAAAGTTCACATCTGGTAATTGCATCTGGTGATATTGGCTTCCCTTCTCTTTCAGCTGCATATAATATTGCCTCTCTCGCATCCTGTCTGAAACTGTTGTATAGTGTTGCTGCGTGCTATTAAACAGCATCTGCATTTCACCCAGCAGGGAATGCGTGTAGAAACCCTTTGGGAAGAGTGGTGCTAGAGAAATGTTGGATCCACATCGTTTCTTTTTCTTTTGTGAGTCAGGAAGTGTAAGCATAAGAAACAGATTCAAACACTGTTCAGAAGAATCGTTAATGTGTATAGTCAAGTAAGCAATAACCATATGCAGGGCCAGTCATGCCAAGGGTCAACAAGAAATGAAAACAGAAGCCTTCTTTTGTATTTTTTTAAAAGTAATTTTTTGGGATGAGCTATAAGTTCTGAATGACATAAAAGGAATTTTGGAGTTTTCTGGAAAGTAGATTGTTTCTATTAATATGGGCCTTGGCACCTTTCAAAGTGCTTTTTATATACATGAACACATTTAATTCACATCACCCTGAGAAGTAGATTTTGGTGGTCTCCTGATTTCACAGTGCAGAAAACTAAGGATTTGTGGAGTTCAGGGATCAGCATAAGGTCACACTTGTAGTAAGTAAATGAATAAAAAAGATAAAGATCTAAGACTTCCAAATCCAGATTCCTTACTCTTTGTTCCAATCAGACCAGGTTGAGTATGTTGGCTGTGGTTTGATCAGTGGAGTATGGGCCTGGCATATTTCTTGGGTACATTTTGAACAATGACTTACTAGAATTCTGAAGGATTCTAGTTTGGGGTGTTTTTTGTTTTTAGTTTGGACACCTGCAAGTTAGGACTAAAATTGCGAAATTATAACTCTTTTTAAAATTAGAAATCTTTCCAAATAAACATCCCTGCCTCATCGTATGATTTCATGAGACTGCAGATGGAGATGGTTTAAGTTGTCACTTTATTGTTTTTTGCTTTTTTATTTCACGGTGATGAGGTTTATTAAGGAAGTGAACAAAGTACAATTCAGGATCAAATCCCAACTCAGGATGCAGCAGTTCTCCAGTCAGGAACGCCTCTGCCATTGCTGTTTCTTAACGTAGAGATCTCACGCCCCACTCATGCTCTTCCTCCTTGATGGTCATGGTATCTTCCATTCTTACTTCTGAGATGGCTCCTTTTAAACCTAGCTGGGATGGCAAAACTAACCAATCCAAGCCTTAGAGTCCCATATACCTTGTTTGCATGGTCCCACCCATAACTGCCAATCATTGTTTAAGCCTTTTTTTTTTTTTTTTTTTTATGATTTCTGACTTTGGCTTCATTGTTCATCACCAGTGTTCTCTAGCTCATTCATTTTCAGTGCCTGCACCGGCCTGTGTTGTTTATTAAATAATGATATTTTACATATGGTAAACACTGAACTGCAAACCACAAGGCCGGCAGTTCGAGCCCACCTGCTGCTCCATGGGAGAAAGATGAGGCTTTCTTCACCCACAAAGATTTAAAAGTCTCAGAAACTCTATACAAGGTTGCTATGAGTCAGAACCCACAAGACAGTACTTAACAACAACAATAGAATGAGTTAACCTGAAAATGAAAAGTTCTACAAAGTGGTAGCTTACTCATATAATAGGATCTTTCTGCAAATGAAAGCAAATATTGAAAAGAATGGAAGTAGGAATTGACTTTTAAAATGTGGCCACTTGAATTTGTGTACTTAATATATTCCTTGGCTTGTTGGTAGTTGAATGTTAGAATAGGGAAGGAGTCTGGTAAGATTTTGCTGGCTGAAGGATAGCTTCCTATTGTGTTTTGACCCTAAGGACAAACAGCTTCATCCAAGCTTGAGTTTCAAACGCAATAAATAACTCCTTCCTTATCACGTTGACTAGCATAATGTCTCCCTTTTATGTGAAAGATCTTTTAAAACAGCTTTCTAGAGGTATAATTGACATTTCATAAAATATGCCCGTAATATGTGGACAGTCTGCTGAGTTTTATTAAATGTATGAATTTATGCAACAATCTTCACTATCCATTGAAATTTTCTCATCACTCCAACAATGCAAGTTCTTCCATGTGTGGTTGCAGGCACACACACAGGCCCAGTTGTTTGTTGTTCAATGCCGTCAAGTTGGTTCCGATTCATAGTGACCTCTTCTGTGCCATCCTCGCATTGTTATGTCTGAGTCCATTAATGCTGCCACCACTGTGTCAATCCATCTCGTTGAGGGTCTTCCTCTTTTTTATTTTGAATGTCTTCCAACCTGAAGGGCTCATCTTCCAATACAATATATGACAAGGTTCTACTACTATTCATATGTTTTTTCATCTTCCAACACTATTTCTGACAATATACTGCTGCTATTCATAAGATTTTCAATGGCTAACCACTGGACTGGTAGCGTAGTGGTTACGAATCGGGCTGCGAACCTTAGGGTCAGCGGTTCGAAACTACCAGCCGCTCCGCGGGAGAAAGATGAGGCTTTCTACTCCCGTAAAGATTTACACCCTCGGAAACCCTGTACAGGGTCGCTATGGGTCGGACCCGACTCGACGGCACTTAACAACAACACAACAACAACAACCACTGGATCAATAAACAACATTCTTATCAACGGAGAAAAGATTGAAGTTGTCAAGGACTCCATTCTTCTTGGATCAACCATCAACACTCATGGCAGCAGCAGTCAAGAAATTAAATGATCTAGGAGCTCTGATAGTGTAGTGGTTACGAATCGGGCTGCAAGCCACAAGGTCAGCAGTTCAAAACTACCAGCTGTTCCACAGGAGAAAGATGAGGCTTCCTGCTCCTGTAAAGATTTACAGCCTCGGAAACCCTGTACAGGGTCGCCATGAGTTGGAACGGACTCCATGGCACACAACAGCAACATTGCATTGGGCAAATCTGCTGCACAAGACCTTTTGAAAGTGTTGAAGAGCAAAGATGTCAGCTTGAGGACTAAGGTGTGCCTGACCCAAGCCGTGGTATTTTCAGTAACCTTGTATGCATGTGAAAGCTGGACAGTGAGTAAGAAAGACCATAGAAGAATTGAAAGTTTTGAGTTATGGTGTTGGAGGAGACTATTGAAAGTGCCATGGGCTGTTCTTGAGGTTCATCCATATTGTAGTATGCACCGGTCCTTTTTCCTTTTTATTACTGAGCAGTATTCCATTGTGTGACTTTACCACATATTTTTATCCATTCCCTAATTGATGAACATTTTGATTACTTCCAGATTTGGACTATTATGAATGATGCTGTGAACATTCACATATAAGACTCTGTGAACATATGTTTTCACTTATTCTGTAGTTATCTTGGAGTAGAATTTCTAGGTCATGTGAGCAGAGCTTTGAACCAGTTGACTTTGGTTCATCCCTTGATTTAGTATATCTGGGGTGGAAAGGAAAATTCTCAAGAATGGTTCAACCAAAATGAACCAGATTGAATATATGTTTAACGTTTTGAAAAATTGCCCAACTGTTTTTCCAAAGCGGTTGTATCAGTTTACATTCCCACCAACAATGTATGAGGGTTCCAGTGTCTGTTTCCACATCCTTCATAATGGTTCTTGTCCTTCTTTGATTATAGCCTTTCTGGTGGGTGTGTATTGGTATGTCCTTGTGGTTTCAATTTGCATCTTTCTATGTGTTGATTGGCTCTTTGTGTATCTTCTTTGATGAAGTACCTATTTACATCTTTTGCTTTGGTATTTAATGATTTAACTAATGGGAGATCAATTTTGTAGTCACATGCTCTTGCAGGATTAAACCCTGAAAGGATTAGACTGTAGCGCTCAGCCCAAAGCAATCCTTTCTGAGATCTTGATAGAAGCAGTTCAACCTTCTGGAAACATTTCTTGCATACTGCAAAGAGGGCGTGGAGGTGGTGTGGGACCTCAGGGTTCACAGAGGGGAAGGAGGAGACTCACAAAAATTCCCCTCTTCAGGGATCTTTCATTCACACTGCTACTCCTAAATATTGGGCTTTCTGTTTTATGGGAGGGGGGGCAATTGTTTGTTTTGTAAAGGACTAGAATGGCCCATAGTAATTCCCTGGCCTAACTAGAACTTTGAGCATGCTGATGATCTTTTAGTACGCCAGGACTAAACTTTGTCAGCTTCAAAACAGATGTAAAGTTACCTTAAACTCCTTGGGGTGGTGGTGTGCCGTGGAGTTGGTTCCGACTCATAGCGACCCTGCATAGGGTTTCTGAGGCTGTAAATCTTTACAGGAGCAGAAAGCCTCATCTTTCTCCCAAGGAACCGCTGGTAGTTTCGAAGTACTGTCTTTGAGGTTAGCAGCCCAAAGTGCTTTAACAGGTAGCATCTTAAATCCTCACAGTTGCTCTGTGGGATTGTTATTGTCGTTGTGTACCATTGAGTAACTTCTGACTCATAGTGACCCTATGCGTAATAGAATGAAAACACTGTGCAGTTCTGCACCATCCTCACAGTTGTTATGCTTGAGTCCATTGTTGGAGGTCTTCCTCTTCTTCACTGACTGTCCTCATTACCAAGTATAATGTCCTGCTCCAGGGACTAGTCTCTCCTGATAACATGTCCAAAGTCGAAGAGACAAAGTCATGCCATCAATGCTTGGAAGAAGCAATCTGGCTATACTTCTTCCAAGACAGGTGTGTTTCTTCTTTTGGCAGTCCATGATACTTTGAATATTCTTCTCTAACACCAAAATTCAAATTCATCAATTCTTCTCTGGTCTTCTTTATTCGCATATGAGGTGATTGGAAATACCATGGCTTGGGCCTCCATGAGGTAGCCAGTCTTATCACCTGCCTTTTACAGGTGGAACTCTGATCAGGTAAGTGACTTGTGTAAGGATAATCAGTTGGTACATTGGTATAGCTGACTTATAGCTCCAGGTTAGGCCCAAACCCTTTACTCTTTCTACTGTACCAGGTGGCTATGCTTTCAGGCCCCCTTGACTTTCATGCATCAGAACTTCAGCAAAGCCCTGAGCTGCCCCTTCAGGATATCACATGTGGGAATGACTGCTGGGCAGGCTTTCAGGAAGTATTTCCTCCCTTACCTGAGTGAATAGTGTTGCCCATTTTCCTTGGCCCAGATGTCGGGGGCTCTGCATTATGGACAACCTGATTGTAATCTGGGAACAATGAGGGATTCAAAACATCTGTTGAGTGAAGGAAATCTACGAGATGAAGTGGCATATTGTGATTGGAGATTATTTCTGGAACAGGTCTGTTTATATAAAACCAACCAAACAATGTTTAATTGACAAAATGCTGTGTTGTGAATCAAAATATTGTTATTTTAATGGAGAAATGAGTCTGGGTACATTTATTACTGAAGAAATGGATTTTTTAGTTATTCTATCCAGTTGCCCGTAGGATTTTAAGAAAGTTTTATTGGGAGTGGGAAGCAAGAATAAAGTCACAGTTGTCATTGAAGGGCACCTTTTTAAACATTTTGACTGTTTCTGCTAGAATTTCAGCATTTAAAAATCCACAGGAATATCCCCAACTGCCTCTCGGAGTCAGATACAACGTATGTACGCACATACACACACAGCCTTTGGTTGGGGTGGAAAACATGGTTATTATTACTCGGTCATACAAGAGAAATAAAGATTTTTTTTTTTTTCTTAAAGTTCATTTGCCTAAAGAGTTTACAAGTTATGGAGCACTCAAGATTCACATGTAGAGAATAATTAGTAAGGAACATAAAGCAGAACTTGAGCAAATATGAATTGAGCAAAAGAACAACAGAATCCTAGTGATGAAGTGGGCTGCTTAGCACAGTTCGAATCTACCAGCCACTCCACAGGAGAAAGATGAGATTTTTCTGCTCTGGTAAAGACTTACAGCCTCCAAAACCCTATACAGGGTCACTATGAGTTGCAACCAACTCGACAGCACACTACAATCCATCTATTAAGCAAAAAACTTTAAATTTGCCATAACACATGTTTATTGTAGACATTTTTCGAATTATAGATGAGCAAAAAGAAATGAATCCACCCCTAATCCTAATACCCAGCGATAACCACTGCTTAGACTCCTAATCCCAACCCAAACAGTGGCATGGAGTTGACTTGGACTCAATAGCAACACCATAGGACAGAGAAGAACTGCCTCAGGGGGCTTCCAAAGCTGCCATCTTTAAGGAAGCAGACTGCCACAGCTTTCTCTCATGGTGAGTTTCAACCACCAGTCTTTTGGTTAGCAACCAAGCAGCGTACCCACTGCGCCACCAGAGCTCCTCTGTCTGTGTTACTTTTTAAATGGTGGTAGTTGTGTGCTATCGGTTGCTTCAGACTCATAGCAACCCTGTATAGGCTTTCCAAGGGTGTAAATCTCTGGTAGCGTAATAGTAATGAATGGGGCTGCTGAGCTCAAGGTCAGCAGTTTGAAACTACCAGCTGCTCCGTAGGAGAAAGATGAGGCTTTCTGCTCCTGTAAAGATTCACATTCTCACAAACCCTGTACAGGATCACTAAGGGTCAGAATCTACTCCACAGCACTTAATAACAACAAATCTTTACAGGAACAGAAAGCCTCATCTTTCTCCCACAGAGCAACTGGTAGATTTGAACTACTGACCTTTTGGTTAGCAGCCCAGCTCATAATCCACGGCAATACTATCACTCCTTTACTTTTTAAGTAATAAATGTTCATTGTTCTTCAAATAAGCAAACAAAAACTCCTCTATCCTGAAAAAAAAAAAAACCTGTTATCATTCATTCACCATAGCAGTATATTCTAAATTGTGTTCCACAGAACTTTTATTAGTGTGATTTTTATTTTTAAAGCTCCATGTGTGCAAATCAGGAAACAGTGGATTAAACAAAACTCATGTTGTTTTGTTTTTAGCAGGATTTCTCAGAACCTTTAATATGTTAGCATGCATTGTGATTCTCCAAGAAGGGATGTCATATAATGTATGTCCCCAATGTTTTTGGTGACCATCAATGTCATTTCCCAAGAGATTTAAGAGACTTACGTTGCTTCTATTGTATGTTGAGGCCATGGCGACTCATAGTGACCCTGTGTAGGGTTTCCAAGGAGTGGCTGATTGGTTTGAACTGCTTACCTTGTGGGGAGCAGTCCAGTGCTTATCCTACAGTGTCACACCAGGGCTCTTTAAGAGACTAGCTATTGTTGTGGTTGTTAAGTGCTTTCAAGTTGGTTCCGACTCATAGAGATATCCTGTATAGGGTTTCCAAGGAGTGACTGGTGAGTTTGAACTGCCAACTTTGTGGTTCAAACTGACCTTGTGGTCCAGTCCTTTATCCCACAGCATCACACCGTGTATTAAGGAGGGGACTTCAAAAAGTTCGTGGTAAAATTCCATTATTTTAATTCCACTGTCCGTGAACTGTTTGAAATCCCCTCCTGCTTGTATGTTAGAAATATTCATGTATAGTGTTGGCGATTCAATATCTTACTTATCCAACTAACATTGGCTTTCAAGAGGACACCTGTAGTGATCAGTATTTACCCCAAATGAATTTGTCTGTAGAGACAGAATTTTAAGCCCTGCAAGTGCCTAGCAAGAAAAAGGTTGGTGGGGGGGGCACAGTGCCACCTAACACCCCCTCAGATTGCTGCTTGTTGATGGCCAACTATTCTACCTGCTTTCAAGGTTAGCTCTGCATTTTGGCAACTGCTGTCTTAGGAGGGAACAGTCTTCAGGGTCTGGTGAATTTCATCATTTCATTAAGACATCCTGTCATTCCAGTAAGAATAGCAAGGCATTTCCCAGCAGGAGCTGTAATGCTGGACTGGGAACTTTGGATGGACAGAATTCAGGTCAAAGGAAAGAGAAGTTTCTGGATTGAATATCTTCGTGTGTAATTCAAAACGAGAGGTTGCCAGTAGTTTTAAATGTACTGTAGTTGAGTTAAAGGAGGCTGTCATGGTTAAAAGCCAAGAATTTCCTCTAGGAGCAGGTGAAAAAACAGCTGACATTCCCGATTGTTTTTCTAAGTGTTTAAAATGACTTTTCCAGACCTAAAGCCTGTAAGCATTTTATTAACATTTGATTAGCAATTATTTCTTACTGTGGTGAAGGTGAAATTAGGATCAGGTTTCCTTACATTGCCACAAAAAAACAAGCCACAAATAACTCTCTTTCACAAAGACTCATTCCAAAATCATTTCCCTTTTACCACTCCTTAACAATCTCAAAGCTTCATATGCTGTCAGAGCTGGACCACGTTTAAACCTCATGTGGTCCAGCTCCCTCCTCATACACTTCGGGAAACCAAGATCCTCATGTGGCCGAGCTGAGAACATTTGCCTTCTTGTCTGCTGCTCTCTGATGATCCACGGGGTCTAATGTATCTACGATTCCAGTTCAATTTTGCGTTTAATTTATTGGACAAGCAAATAATAGGGGTTTTATTTGAATGCCAGAAAGTGATTTGTCATAGGGTAATACAATTTGTAGCCTGAGCATGAAATTTAAAACCTGAAATAAATCAGTGTTTGCAGCATGTGAGAATATACAGTGGACTATAATGCAACATTTTGTTTTATGTGTAAACATGCAGCGGTTACGTGAAATATATCCACTAGAATTACTTGATGGCTTTGATTTGTGTGTATGCCATAGGAAGTCATTCAGATTCTGAAGGGAATTTTTATTATGAATAATCTGGTCCTGTAGGTACTTTCTACGATATACTCCACTTATTGTAGTTTGTTGTTATGTGCCGTGGAATCGGTTCCAACTCATAGCGAGCCTCTACAGGGTTTCCAAGGCTGTAATCTTCACGGGAGCAGAACGCCTCATCTTTCTCCCGTGGAACAGCTAGTAGTTTCGAACTACTGACCCTGAGGTTAGCAGCCTGATTCGTCACCACTACGCTACCAGAACTCTGAACCCATTGTAGTGGAGTTGATCTGAATTCAGCGACCCCATAACACAGAAGTGCTTCATAGAGCTTCCAAGTCTGTAATGTTTTGGGGAGCAGACAGCCACATCTGTATCCAGAGGAGTTTCTGCTAGGTTCAAATGGCCAACCTTTCAGTTACTAGCCGAGCATTTAAGTACTGCATGTGCTAAATCAGAAAATAGTTAACTTGATAGGAAAGGTTGACTAGATTATAAGAGATGCAATGTATTTTGCTGTTTAAAGAAAGAGAGGGCTCTCTGATAATGTTCCCAATAGCCTGCTAATTAATATATATGTGTTATATATTTAAGACCATATGCCATTTACCAATTTTAAATTGACCAGCAATCAACAAATTAGGATGACAATTCTGACGTCAACCTAATGGTGTATTTCGTGGATTCCAAGTACAATGGAATAATTCCCATTGAAACAGACTCTTTCTGATAGTATCTTGTGAAAAGCCACCAACTAAAGAAATGACACCATTGCTTTATGAAAACAAATTCTGAGATAGATGAAGTCTAGTTATTTGCCATTAGCTAGCCCTTGTGTGGAGTCCTGGTGTGGCACTGCAGGATAATGCACTGGACCACAAGATCGGATTGGCTGTTCAAACCTACCAGCTGCCTATACACGGTTGTGAGTCGGAACTGTTTTGATGGCACTTAACAACAACAGCAAGCACCTTTGTGTATTTGTGACGTATTGCATTAGGCAAATCTCCTGCACAGGACCTCTTTAAAGTGTTCAAGAGCAAAGAGGTCAGTTTGTGAACTAACATGCACCTGACCCAAGTCATGATATTTTTCAGTCATCTCATCATATACATGTAAAATTTGAACAATGAATCAGGACGACTGTAGAAGAATTGATGCATTTGAGTTATGGTGTTGGAGAAGAATATTTAAAATACCATGGCTTGTCAGAAGAACAAACAGATATGTGTTGGAGGAAGTACAACCATTATGCTCTTTAGAAACCAAGATGACCAGACATCGTTTCATACTTTGACATGTTATCATGAGGGACCCGTCCCTGGAGAAGGACATCATGCTTGGTAAAGTGGAGGGTCAGAGAAAAAGAGGGAGAGATCCAACAAGATGAACTGGCCCAGTGGTGGTAGCGATGGGATCAAGTGTAATAATTGTGAGGGTGAAACAGGACTGGGCAGTGCTGTGTTCTGTTGTCTATGTGGTCGCGATGAGCTGGAGATGAGTCAGTGGCACCTAACAAAAACCACCTATGTGTGCAGTCCTGGTGGGCACTGTAGGATCAGCACTGGACTGCTAACTACAAGGTCAGCAGTTCAAATTCACCAGCCGCTCCTTGGAAACCCCATACAGGGTCACTATGAGTTGGAACTGACTCGATGGCACTTAACAAAAATAACTTTTGTCTATACAGTGACCTCCAGATGAAAAGCTTACTTACAGCAATAACAATAACAAAAGTAGGAGTGGGTCTCATCATTGTTACAATGCCTAAAGCATTAATGCTAAAAGTCAAACTGTTTAGACCACGTCTTCCCCGCAGTCCGGATTCCGTGTGAGATCAACTGATATCAAAGAGGTGCAGCCGTACATACAGAGCCCTACTAGGCACCTCTTTGTCAACAGGATTATTGATTTGGTGACAGCAGTTCTGGCAATAAGGATTGTACATTTGTAACCATTGCCCTCAGTCTTGATTTCCCCGCAGAAAGGCTAGTAAAAAAAATCATTTGGTTCCTTTACATACTTAGAATGATTTTGAGATGTGGCTTTTTGTTTTTGTTTTTGTTTTCATCAATTTAAGCCCCAATGTGGTATCTTAAGATACCTGTAGATGAAAATATCAGCTTTTGAATCACCTGTTGTTGTTGTTGTTAAGTGCCATGGAGTTGATTCTGACCCATAGCGACCCTGCATAGGGTTTCCGAGGAGCAGCTGGTGAGCTTGAACCACCAACCTTGCAGTTCAAAGGGCTTTGCAGTCTGACGCATTAGCCCACAGCACCACACCAGGACTTGTTGTTGTTAAGTGCCATCGAGTCGTTTCCAACCCATAGCAACCCTGTGTAGAGTTTCCAAGGAGCAGCTGGTGAGCTTGAACCTCCGACGATACAGTTCAAAATTAATTTGCAGTGTGGTACATTAACCCACAGCGCCACACCAGGACTAGCTGAGTTTAAAAGTAAGTCTTTGTGGAATTTATACTTAAAAGGTCATTAACATTAGTGTAGAGCAAAGAGTGTAACTCTGTCCCCTAAGCATTAGTGGTGGTTGGTGGTTATGTGCTAGGGAGTTGGTTCTGACTCATAGCAACCTTGTTACAGGGTTTCCTTGGCTGTAAATGTTTACGGGAGCAGAAAGCCTCATCTTTCTCCCACGGAACAGCTGGTAGTTTCGAACTGCTGACGCTGAGGTTAGCAGCCTGATTCGTAATCACTACGCTACCAGAGCTCCTTCCCCTAAGCTTTGGCGAATGGTAATTCTTTGGTGAGATGAAGTTGGAACTCTTAAAGTAATTTCAGAAAGCTAACTACCTCACGTGCCAACTTTCCGACTTTGTATCTCTAGAGAGTCATTCACATCACACAGCCCCGATTACTACTCACAGTTGTTTTTGTTGTTGTTAAGTCCTGTCTCAATTTATGCTGATTCTTTTTTCAATGCCCTCAAATCTGCTGCTGAACCCCTCTAATGAATTATTTCATGCCCAGTTACTTTACTTTTAAGCTTGAGGATTTCTGTTTGAATGTTTTCTATAGTTTTGGACTGTTTTAGGAGCCTTGGTGGTGCTGTAGGGTAAGAACTAGACTATTAACCAGGAGATTGGCAGTTCAAACCCACCAGTCATTCCTCCTGTGAAGATTTACAGCCTTAGAAACCCTATATTGTTGTTGTTAAGTGCCATGGAGTCGGTTCCAACCCACAGCAACCCTGTGTAGGGTTTCCAAGGAGCAGCTGGTGAGCTTGAACCGGTGACCATGAGGCTCAAAACTGACTTTGCAGTCCAGCGTATTAGCCCACAGCATCACACCAGCACCCCGTACAGGGTTGCTATTAGTGAGAATCAACTCGATGGTAGTGGCTTTGGTTTTTTGGTGTTTTGGAGTTTTTTTGTTTTTGTTTTTTGGTTTATTGATACTGTGTGTTTCATGAAAAAAAATTCTAAATCTTTCTTTTATTCTTTAGACATAGTTTCCTTTAGTTCTTTGAACAAATTTAATATAGCTGAATTAAACTCTTTCTCTAATAAACTCAATGTCTGTGTTTCCTCACGGATAGTTTTTAGTGTTTGCTTTTTTCCCTTATGTATTGGCCATACTTTACTTTGGCTCCCTTTTAAAAGTCTCCATTTGTCCAGGAGGAAGTAACATGGATAGTCATAAAAATTTTTGGTATTTGTGGGACTACTGAATTTATTAAAACTGCTCTTTTATGTTTTATAGTTTTCAAATACTTATTTTGGTTTATAGCATTTGATTCAAAAAGATGCCATGTGCTTTTGCGAGGCCAAAGATTATTTGTATTCCTATTTTACAAATGAGAAAACAAGTTCCTAGGCTCTTTTTCCATGATACCATGATACTATATGTTTTCTGTGTCTCCCCGTTTCTTACATTTGGCCTGCTGTCATTTATAATCCCTCTATGTTGTTTTATAAAACTAAGTTAGTTTGCCTTGATATTGTTCCAAAGGGTTACTAAAATAGGTTTCCTTTTTTTTTTTTTTTTAAATCTTTTGGAATGTGTTTGATTGAATTCTCTTGGTGAAACAAACTAAATAGAAGAACAATTATATTCACCAAAATTCATAAATATCTTGATTTACGTCTGACTCCTAAGATAATTCTACTTTGTTTTTGTTGTTGTATGCCACGGAGTCGGTTCCGACTCATAGCGACCCTATACAGGGTTTCTGAGGCTGTAAATCTTTACAGGAGCCAAAAGCCTCTACTTAGGAGAAGATGCTTAAATAGTCCAAACCTATAGTTGATTTCGAGGAGCTCTAGTAGCGTAGTGATTACAAATCAGGCTGTGAACCACAAGGTAAGCAGTTCGAAACTACCAACTGTTCCACGGGAGAAAGATGAGGCTTTCTGCTCCCATAAAGATTTACAGCCTCGGAAACCCTGTACAGGGTCTCTATGAGTCGGAACCGACTCCACGGCACATAACAACAACAACATAGTTGATTTCACAGTCCAGTTTATTTTTGTATTTCTTTATTTCAGTTGGTTTTCTGTCTTTGGAAGTTTTGACTTTTAAGGGTCAAAGCCTTTTCTTTTAAATACAGGGAGCTTGATTTGGTATTTGAAGACAGAAGTAGATAACTGCCAATATGGCCGGAGTACATGGCCATCCAGAGACATCCTATGCATGTCAAAAAGGCTTGTCTGCCAGTGTGTTCTGGTTTCTGTCCTTTTGACTACCAGTCATGATGTGGCGCTGTGGCTTAATGCGCCAAGACTGCAAAGTCATTTGAACTACAAGGTTGTCGGTTCAAGCACACCAGCTGCTCCTCGGAAACCCTATACAGGGTCGTTATGGGTCAGAACCATGTCAAAGGCACTTAACAACAACAGCATTCCTTTGGGAAGAATCATTCCTTCCAGAATGCCCAGTTTAAAGGCATAGTTTACCAAGAAGTCATGCCTTAAACCATTATTAGCCACCGTTAACAAACAAAGCAAACTGACGTTTTAACTCTATATGTCCCTTGCCACTGTGTTATTTTTCCCCCCTCAGAACAAGTCATATGGCTAAGTGATCTAATACCCATTTGTTAAATTGACAAATTGACAGATAGGGTTTGGCAAGGTGGAAGATACGAAGTGTGCAGGAAACACCCAGTTAGATGAGAGATTTGTCATTTTTGGTGTTTTCAGGAGGTCGTTTGGGAAGACTGAGCCTTTTGGTGACTAGTAAACAGGCAAGGCCAATCTTGTCCAGTTGAAGGAGCTGTTTCTTCGTTATTTCCTTGTTCACTAGACTAAGTGGTGTTTGTTGTTGTTATTAAGTGTTGTCAAGTAGGTTCTGACTCATAGTGAACCTATATAGGGTTTCTGAGAAAGAAGCAACTGGTGGGTTTGAACCACCGACCTTGCTGTTAGCAGTCCAGTGCCACATCAGGACTCCAGATTAAGTGTTGAGAAGTACTATAAATTGTTGTTCTTGTTAAGTGCCATCGAGTCAGTTCCGATTCATAGTGACCCCGTATAGGGTTTCCTAGGAGCACCTGGTGAGTTTGAACTGCCAACCTTGTGGTTCAAACTGACCTATAAATTTCTGGGAAGAAAAAATAGAGAAGAGTCCTGGTGTGGCGCCGTAAGAGAACCACTGGACTGATAACCACAAGGTCAGTGGTTCAAACCTACCAGTTGTCCTCAGAAATCCTATACAGTGTCGCTATGAGTCAGAACCGACCAACGGTGCTTAACAACAACAACAAAGATATAGAAGAAGCCCTAGTGGCACAATGGTTAAGTGTTTAGTTACTAACAGAAAGGTTGTCCGTTTGAAGTCCCCAGCTGCTCTATAGAAGAAAGATGTAGCAGTCTCTTCCACCTTGGAAACTCTCTGGGGCAGTTCCACTCTATTCTATGAGGGGCCTATCTATGATTTGCAATCCACTTGACAGCAATGGGTTTAACCTTCTTTTTTTGGGTTTGTTTGGGTTTTTGAAGGATTTGTGTTGTTAGTGCGGTTAACAGTGTTGTGACGAATCATCTAGGCGGATGCTAAGTAGAAAATTAAACACATACACAATCAACCCAGCCGAAAATTGTGCAATTAAGAAAAAACACACCTGTTTATAGAATAGAATTGACTAAGCTAAAATTGAGAGAATGATCCCCAGTATCAATAAGTAGATGTAAATTAACTTGGTAAGTTATTTTCAAGACCATCTGCTCTAATCTGGGATCCCAACAGCATTTCATTCTATCTTATCCTGGTGTGGCACTGTAGGATCCGCACTGGACTGCTAACCACAAGGTTGGTGGTTCAAACCCATCAGCTGCTCCTTGGGAACCCTCTATGAGTCAGAACTGACTCGATGATACAACAATAGCAATCACACATAAAGCTTCCAAGAGTCAGAGCAGCTAACAACAAAGTAAGCTTATTCAGAGTGCTATGACCAAGCATAAGTAGAGCTACTGTGTCCAGTGATTTCCTTTAAAAGAATGTCCTAAACAGTATGGCGCTGTAGGATAAAGCACTAGGCCACAAATTCGGTTTGAATTGCAAGGTCAGCGCTTCAAGCCCACCAGTCACTCCTTGAAAATCCTAGACAGGTTTGCTATGACTTAACAACAACAACAAACACATATCAAAAGTTAGGACTCCATTTCATTTCTTATTGGAGAATACCAGCAGCTCCAACTGTGTGAACACTCCGTTCTAACCACTGGAGGAACAGAAAGGAAAATGTCACCGTGGCACGGACGCCCTTAGTCATATGGTAACTGCAGCATATAACTAGGGCTTTCACGGGCACTCGTGGGCTCCCGTTGTTCTCTGCCACCCAAGCATTGGGGCACTGTAGCATAAATACTGGACTGCCATCTGCAAAGGTTTCAGTTCAAACCCACCAGGAGCCCTCAGACACCATGGCACTTGATGGTACACCACAGCATTGTACAAGCCAGGGTCAGAAAGAACTCATTGTTTTTTGCATCTTTAAAGCTCAATTTACAAAACAAAGCACTGTTTTAGGGCTGGTAACAAGCATAGCTTAGTGGTTAGGAGTCGGGCTGTTTAACCTCAAGATCAGCAGTTTGAAACTACCAGAAGTTCCGTGGAGAAAGAGGGGGCTTTCTGCTCCCGTACAGATTTACAGCCTCAGAAACCCTATACAGTCAGAACCGACTCCACGGCACATAACCAACCAACCAAGCAACCAACCGGTTTTATCATGTTTAAAAGAATGACTTGAGCATTTCTTAAGATATATTTCCTCAGTCAAGGAGTGAGTATGCAAAAGCACCATTTTTTGTGTATCTTCTCTTCTAGCCTTTAAAAGCAAGGAAACTGGATGTGAGTATTTTAAGAATTTTGTTTCCTGTCTAAGCCCATTCCCCACTCAGGATTCTATGGCCTAAAACTTAGAAATGAAAAAGCTTTGAAGCTCTTTGTCCTCCAAAGAATCTGGTTTCTCATCAAAACCCAACTCATTTCTTTGTACCAGATATAAAATTCATAATTTTCCAATACTATACAAGAGAAAGAAAACTGTTATCCCCCCAAACCTATTTTTACATCCTGAGCTAGGTCGAGTCTTAAAGATGAGAAACTTTGTCAAGGGAACTAAAGGCATCTCACTAATCGTTGGTGGGCCACCATCATCCCCCAGACATTGAGGTTGATTCTTGAAGCCCAATGCTTGATGACATGGCTGCTGTGGTTCCTATACAGAAGTTATTTTTAGAGGCCAGGATTGTCAGTTCCCAAAAGTAAAACCACAAGATGTCTCTTTGGAATGAATCAATAGTAAATGCTCAGATCAGGTCTGTGTAAAACCTCAGGTCCCTGAGGAAACATGTGATAGCGCGGTTCACTCACCCTGGGACCTTTGCCCTCTGTCAGTGGCCCTGAGGTGATTCCTATGGAAACCAACTGGTGTTTTGGGGTTTCACAGATGTCGTTGAAGCACTTTTGTCTTCCAGAAAATGTTCTATAAAAGTCCTTGTGGTTTTTCACAATGGTTTAAAACCAGTCTTCCTCAAAGATTGTACCAGGGTCAGATGCCTTCAGAGGGCAATTGGACGTGTACTTAGCGGCCTACAAGGGTACCTTGCTGTATTTGCCTGGCAGATGTGCGTGATCTGATTGCTTCCTGGGGTTAAACTAATGTTGGCTCCAGCCTTATAACTCCATCCTTGAACTATCATTTGTGGGACCGCTGGTCTCTTCAACTGAGATTCATTCTACTAAGTCTGGAGACCCTAGAGGGGATGATATTACAGATCCCAGAATGAACACACGGAGGCCAACCTCTTTGTGCTTTGGTTGGCCACATCCCTTTGGGTTAGTTGTTTCTCCTTTGCCTAAAAAGACGAATTGCCTGCCTTTCTCTAGGAGTTTACCCTACTTTGTTGAGAGAGGAGGTGCCCTCACTGGGAAGGAAACAAGGGAACTGTCTCTCAGGGTGGCCCTAATAAAATGAATAATGGCAGGCAGTGACTGTCTGTCGGAGCATCTGTCTATCTGTCTAGTCTCCATGTACCCAGTGCTCCCTGGCGGGAATCTACTGTTAACATACAAGGGCAGCTACAACTTCAGATTAGACCAGAGTTGCAGAGATGGACACTGAGTGAAGTGGAAAAAGTCCGGGAATAAACGGATTCTTTAGTCTGTCCAACTCCACAGTGTGAGTTTTTGGCCACTATTCTATGCCTCCCCTTGGAACAGAATAAAGCTATACACTTCAACACTGTTGGCATTATTATTGAATGTTTGACGTTGAAGCAGTGGACGGCTGACCTACAACTGCCTGGAACCATTCCTACCACTGTAGAGGCGTTCTCACTGAAGGGAGGGAGCCATACCCTCATTGGTTTTCATTTCAGTCTGTGTTTGTTTCTATCACACCCTAGTTTGTTAGATGATCCAGACACTAATTGAGAGGACTTTTATTACACACGTTTGAGTTCGGGGGGGGGGGGGGCAGAAAAGTAAGAGGGAAGTTTCTTCTCACAGGCCCATTTGTTCTTCATTTTAAAGCGTCTCTGGGTACAGCCTTAGTGCCTAGACACCTATCTTCCTGGGAGACTGCAGAAAAGTTTCATCATAGTCATAAACCATACACCCAGCCTTATTTTCTGTATAGTCACCGACTGGTGCCTGTCATAAGCTTTTCTTGTTGGCCGCTATTGTTTCTCCTTCTCCTTTTCTTTCTCCTTAAGACAATTCATCATGATCCTCAGCAGGAGAACTCAGATCCTTCAGAATTTACTATCTTACTATGCAATATACTGAGTACTTTGCATGCAGAGTCCTATTTCTGTGTTCACTTATCCATTTCATGAATATCTAGTGAACACTTCTTTTATACCAAACACTGTGCTAGAAACTGGTCATCAATGCAGACCAGTGTCCCTCTGTCATGTGGCTCAGGGCACAAAAGTGGATGTATCATCACCAACTGGGGAAAGTGCTATGAAAGAAAGACACATGGGACTATCCAAGATGTGTGGTGCTGTTTAATTTAATCCTTCAGCAACCCTGGCAAGTTTTTAGCATGGACCCCATTTTATGTGGGAGGAAACTGACGCTGGTTCTCATTGCAAACCGTTAACTGCTATACCTTATCACCACTTGAATGTGTGGAGTGCATTTACAGTCATTGACTCAAGCCCTACACATTTGGGTTCTTCCTGATCACTTCTCAAATGTGCACAGTTGGCAATTGTTTCCAATTAGTTGTAGCTGTGGTTTGGTACATTTGTTCAAAGAAAGTGTGCACGCACAGCAGAGGTCACGTGCCCTGGGCCTTGTGGATGTGTACAATGTATAAATAATCATGGCATTCCAAAAAACCTGGGAGTCATTGGAGCCACGACATTTGTTTCCCATTAGTCTATGCTACTCAAATACAAACAGTACAGCATGTGTTTACATTGCTGTGGACATGGAAAGCCAGGCCCCAAAAACATTCCTTGCAGGTTGTATAAACCTGAGCATCCAAATAGTTTAAGATCAGTTTTGTAAGCCTCGCTTAATAGCTTTATAATATAACCTGGATTCCAGGTATTTAAAAAATGCCTAGAGAGAGATACGCGAATAGCCAAAAGAGACAAAACCGTCTAAATCCTGAAAATATGTACCGAGCTCCATATTTGCAGTATCTTTTTGGTTACTTATCTTTTATTTAAAAAAAAAAAATGTGATAGAGCTTAAAGTCGAGAGACTGCTAAGCTTTGTGTAACTGCAGTAATGGAATCTTTGTGTTCATCCTAACCAGCTGTCTGAAGCTTTTCAAAAACAAACCTGTTTATGATGAGATAGTTTGGTTACTCAAGACACAGTAAATGCCAACACTGAGGAAAACAAGCAAGAGGCATCCAAAGTCTTGGAATGGGCCCATTCCTTATCTTCTCCTCTTAGTCCTCCCACCCAACTGTTAAAAGCCTTCGTATCAAGATGTACTTAATGGCTCAAATCCATTGCCATCTCATAGTTGCTGAGAGGACCGAGTAGGATTGTAGCATAGGGTTCCAAGGCTGGAATCTTTATAGAAACTGACTGTCACATCTGTCTCCCTTGGAGTAACTGAGTGGGTTCAAATCACCAACCTTCAAGTTCGTTGCTGAGAAATTTGGAGAGACACAAAGATGAATTGGACTGGATCTCCACCCTCAAAAAGCCTGGTAGATGAAACAGGCATACTATAGACATGGTAGTATGTACAGGCAGTTCCCAGGTTTATAGACATCTGATTCATATACACCACATACTTACCAACCCAGTGAAGACTCTTACTATATGAAACATTCAAGGTACCTACAGTGGTTCCTGATAATCAACAGGCTCTGTTTTGCAACACACATCAAAATATTCTTCTTATTATTCATGTATCATTATATTAAAGCTATTTCAATGCACCTGGAAGCATTTCTTTAATGTCTTTGTATGCATAGAAAGGTGGGTGTATCGTATTCTATATATTAAGACAAACATATGACTGACGTTACATGCGAAGTGTACCTAAATTTAATATAAACACAGATTTAATCTTGGAATTCGTTCATAACCCAGGGACTGTCTGTAATCCAGAAAAGTGTTTCATCTCTAAAAAAACAAAAATCCCATTGCCATTGAGTTTATGACCCTGAGAGTTAATTCAGATCTCATAGGATAGTGCTCAACTACCCTATGGGGTTTCCAAAGCTGCAATCTTTATGAAAACAGACTGCCACATCTTTATCCCAAGAACCCGTAGGTGGGTTCAAGCACTTAAGCACTGTACCACCAGGGCTCCGAGTTAATGGCTAGCATCTGAGAAAATGAGAGTGTACTGGAAATTCTCTGATGTAATGACAATCCCGCTGGCAAACAATGTGAAATAAAGGCTCTGTTCATTCCTTGTTCCGTACCTGGGGGCTGAAAACGTTATTATTATTATTTTTTTTCATGAAGTCTCTGTCCCTAACTCTGACTTGATCAAGTCGTAACCCCTCTCTGAGCCTCAGTGTCCTTCCTTGACTTGGGGAATGGGGATGGCAGACTCCCAAGCTACACAAAGTTGTAGTATGGATATGAGGATTATGTGGGAGAACAGATGTTAAGCCCTAGCTCAGTGTGTGGCTGATAAAATTCGTATCTTTGCAATTAAGATAATTCCACAAGGCACGTTATTTATGCCATATAGACAGATCAGGAATTGCTGCTCTCACTGGTCTAATTTCAGTGTATTTGATCCTTCTAAGAACAACAAGCATGTCCTTTGATCTTTGTTCCCCTGTCTACCAAGCATGAAAAGAGCATTGGCCAAATCCCACTGTCCCGTGTCGTGGTGCCCTTGTGTAATCTTGGTTATGGTTTTCAGAACACAAAATTGGTCTATTTCTAAAAAGCCTTTTTGTGTTTCTCTTATACTGTGTTTCTAATTTTCTTAAGCAATTATTTCAGACTTTTTGTTTCCTTTTATCACATATCCCCAGTACCTGTTCCAAGGTTAACTTTAAAATGTTTCCCTTTCTAATCAAATGAAGTCAATCACCTTTACACAAGGGTCTTTTCATTAACTGCAATGACAAAAGGTCATGATGTCCCTACTTGTGTGCAGAGGAAATGATCAGATTGCATTTGCTTTAAAATAAATACAGTTGAAAAAGCAGAGATTTCAGGATTCAGACACACATGGTACTAACGTGGGCTTTGACCCACAGTGGTTTCCAGGAGCTTCAGCTAAGCAGTGTCTCCCTAGAGCAGTCTTTCTTAAATTGCAATGTGTGGGTCAGTTACAATAAAATGGGGGACAGGTTGAGTTAAAAATGTAGATCTATACCCTTCACCCACCTATTGCTATAAAGTCAAATCTGACTCATGGCAACACCCTAAGACAAACTAGAACTGTTCTCTAGGGTTTCCTAAACTGTAAGCTTTTCGGGAGCTGACTACCTCATCTCTTCCCCTTGGAGTAACTGGCACATTTCAATCATCAACCTTGAGGTTTACAACCCAACACTTAACCTGCCATGCCACCAAGACTCCTTGTAATTTTCTCAGAGAACTTGAGCTTTTGACAAGCATGCTGGGAATTCTGGTGTGGTGCTATAGAATAAGCACTAGATAGCAAGTTTGAGCCACAAGGTTGGCAGGTCAAATCCACCATCTGCTCCTCAGAAACCCTATCCAGAGTCGCTATGGGTCGGAACCGACTCAGTAGCACTTAACAACAACAGGTAATTCTGAGGAATCCTTGGGTGGCACTAACGGTTACATGCTAACCAAAAAAGCATGGAGGTTTGAATTCACCCAGAGGCCTAAGAAAAAAAGTCTGGCAATTTACTTCAGAAATATTGCAGCCACTGAAAATCCTACCAAGCAGTTCTACTTTAAAACTTACAGAGTCGTCATGAGTTGACTTCGATTTGATGGCAATGGGCAGGTAATCTTTAATGAAAATTGGATATTCACTCCCATGGCGGACAAAGATACACATTCCTTTCATCAAGTAATCTTATGTATGGGCTAGTGGTTATGAATCAGGCTGTGAACCGCAAGGTCAGCAGTTCAGAACTACCAGCTGTTCCGCAGGAGAAAGATGAGGCTTTCTGCTTCCGTAAAGATTTACAGCCTCGGAAACCCTGTACAGGGTCGCTATGAGTTGGAACTGACTCCACGGCATATAACAACAACAACAACTAATGAAATCATCCAAAATCAGGAAAGAGTTATGTGAATGCATGTGACAAATGCATCGTTATTTGTAAAAGCAAAAGAATTAATAGCAATTTGTTGTGATTGGGTATCCCTCAAACCAATTCTGACTCATAGGAACCCAGTGTGACAGAGTAGAACTGCCACATAGGATTTTCTTGATGGTAATGTTGTGGTACTGTAGGAGAAGTACTGGATTGCTGACCAAGGTTGGTGGTCCAAACCCACCAGCTGCTCCTTGGAACCCCATATAAGGATGCTATGAGTCTGAGTAGAAACTTGACAACACTTAACAACAAGAATGAAATTTGTTTCCAAAGCAGATTGCCAATGCTTTCTCCTGTAGAACCATTGTTGTTGTTGTTGTCAGGTGCCATCGAGTC
>NW_006408569.1:1626760-1631945 GCF_000296735.1 Chrysochloris asiatica
TTTTCTTCAGTTCCCCCAGCTTGAGAAATGCTGAGAGTGTTCTTCCTTTTTGGTTTTCTAATTCCAAATCTTTGCATATTTTATTATAGTATTTGGCTTTATCTTCTCAAGCTGATTTTTGAAATTTTCTGTTCAGCTCTTGGACCTCTTCAATTCTTCCATTTGCTTTAGCATCGCTACACTAGAACATTGGATGGGTTCAAACTGCCCACCTTTTGATTAACAGCTGAGCTCGTAACCATCGCGCCACCAGGACTCCTTGGAAGCACTGTTGAATATGCATTAAATATTAGAAGAATGGTTAACTACGTTTGAAAGAATCCCTCAATGGCCCTGTGGTAGACACTTTTATGACATTCACACCATTGCATTTACCCCACTCATTGCAGCCGTTCTAGGAAGTGGGTCGTTTTTTTCTTTGTTTTACAGATGAGGGCATTTAGCTTTAGGGAGATGAGTATATTCCAGAACAGTAAGTTAATAAGTGGAGAGGCCAGGATTCTAACCCAAGTCAGTCTGTGATGCCTATGCTGAAGTCTAACTATGCAAAACTGAAGGCATTTTTTAAAAGCCTTCCTTTGAAAAGACAAATATTATTTATTGAAATGTTTTCTGGTTTATATTTTCTTTGAACTTTACATATGCCAAGTGATACTTATGTAATTAAAATATTAGACTCTACAATGATAATGGATTCTTTAAGTGACTCTACTAGCCTCATGTGGTGAAACCAGAGGGTTATAAAGAGAATTGTGGCTAGAGAAAGAGGGAAAAGCCGTGGGTACCTCCTGCTAAGGAAGCATGCCTTGTAGCTTGAAAGCCAAGTGTTTAGAGCGACTGTGTAGTGATAAAGTGAAATAATCAGAGCTATGTTTTAATAAGATAGTTCTCATTGATAATCTTTATATTTGGAGCCTTGGCCTTTAACAGGCTAACAGAAGTGTCCTTTGAAAATGGCAAACAGTTCATCAAAAGCAGTAAGTACTTAAAGTTACCTGCTTTTCTGTGCAAGAGCCTCATATTCTTCTTTTGACAAAGCAAGTTCAGTCTGAAAGACGTTGTAAAGAATAAGAGAGGGAATGGAAAGGTCAATATTGTGAATTGTAGTTACCTGACTGGATTTCTCTGCCAAATTCCAGGCCTTGTTAAATACACAATCCTGGCTGGCTATTATGGATTGAATTATGAATCCTAACCTCTATGCCTCTGGTTATAATCCCATTTGGGAATGGGTTGCCTTTGTCAGGTTAATAAGGCAGGATTAGTGCAGGGTATGTCTCCAGTCAATGTCTCTCTCTGTTTGTTTGTTGTTGTTTTTTGCTGGGGGGGGGACAGATATACAAGGGATTAAACAAGGAAGGAAGCAGAAGAGAGAGATGGGCAAAGAGATGCCAAGACACAGGAATTTTCCAAGGAGCCAGGAAGCAGAAGTCAAGAGGGAAGAACCTTACTCTGGATCCAACAGAGAGAGAGAGTTTTTCCACTGTGAATTTAGGATTCCAAGCATCCTAAACTTGGTTTCTGATTGTTAAAGTCACCATTGATGGTATTTCTAGTGTAGCAGTGGCAGTCCCTCCTCTCAGACATGGCCTTCTTTAATTATTCGTCTTTGACTTTTGCATTAACAATAGATTTCCTGTGTTCAAGTGTGAAGGGTAGGGAGACTCATCAGCAGATGTCTGTTATAATCCTCCAAAGTGGGAGTCATTTCAGAACTCAAGATTTAACCTCACTGGCAAAGGGTTTGTTTTTGTTTTTAAGTTTTTATTGTGAACTGAGTGACAGATACTTTATACTGGAGAACATGAGAACATCGGTTTTACACTCATCGTTTCATTGCAATGATTACAATCTCCTCTGTGCATCATCATTCAACAGTATTCACTTCTATTCCCTCTGTTGTTGCTTTTGGTGGGGGTGGGGGGTGTACAGAAAAACACTCAGGAATATATAATCATTTAAGCAACCCAAGGGCGCATTCTGCAAGCCTGCCTCCTGGCTGCCAGCACACAGCCTTTCTCTTTCCATGAATCCAAAGTCCTCAGCTACTCCCTCTCTCCATGTCCCCATCTCTGCCTCCATCTCTGGTGTCCCTGCTTCTCAGGATAGGGTCTCACATTCAGCCTCACTGGCAGAGTTTTAAAGACTTTTTTTTTTTTTTTTCTAATTAGACTACTGAGAGTAATGGGAACATTGTCCATGAGGTTGGGAAATACCCTTCAAAAATTATCTACAGGGGCTTCCAAAAGGGTTCAGCTAGTCATTCACCAATTCTTGTAGAGTTGATCTGATCTTTGACTTTCTTCTCTTTGTAGAAGTAGTTCAGTTCAATAGCATATTGATTGCCTACTATGTGCTAGATATTTCCTTAAATTCTATGAGGCTCAATGATGAATAAGACACAGCCACAAGGCAACTCCTAGTCTGTGAATAGAGAGAAGTCATATACAAAGGTTACTCTTATGACCAGAAAGGCTTTATTATGGAAATGGCATTTGAATTTGGCTTTGAAAGGATAGAGAGCTTTTCCTAGACCGAAGCAAAGAATGGCTCATAGTAAGTGCTCAATGTTTGCTGAAGTAATTCATTAAAGACACAAATGGGAAATATTCTTGAGAAATAGCAAGTTGCAAAATCTATACCTTACTATACATTCACTTTATATGAAAAACTCTAATTCACATGGTCCATGAACTATGTAAAGGATGTATTCTTAAAAGGTAAACTATATATGCTTACGTCAAAAGCAACTTTTCTATAAGAAATAATGATAAAGGAGAGCACGAGAGGAGTTTGGGGTCAAAATAAGCTGACATTTAAAACCCACTTTCGTAAAGTCAATTCCACCTCATAGTGAGCCTAAGGACCAGAGTACATTTACTCCCTAGAGTTTTCCAGGCTGTGAATCTTTATGGAAATGGACTATCCTCATCCTCCTCTCTTAGGGCAACTGTTGGGCTCGAACTGCTGACCTTGTATGTAAAATGTAACCCATTACAACACCAGGTTTCCCATAGTCCAGATAACCAGTTCTCAAAGAATTATCTACAGACACTGGAGATTCATGAAATCCAGGAATATGCATAGGCTCAAAACTTTCACAGCAATGGAAGACGGAACCTGCCTTTTTTGCTATGTGGACATTTGCACTATTGGTGCCATATTAGGAAGCAAGACAGTAGCATCAAACTGTTGTCATTGTATTCCGCACTGACATATATCTGGGTGGTGGGAGACAGTTAAGAATGTCATTGATGAAACAGAAAAAAATTATCAAAATCTCAACTCTTTGAGTATACCCTAGTAATAATACATGGTTACTTTCGCCTTATCTACATTAAAGCAAAATGACTTAGAGCATATTACTGAAATTGATGGAGTGGGAAATATTTTTAAGTTTTTCTAGTGATCAAGGCTTGGAATATAGAAATTGGTCATACAACACTCATTTAAAAGCACTGTATAAGATGGAGACAGCCTAAGAGCCCATCAGTGGAATAATGGATAAACAAACTTTGGTACATGCACAATGAATATTACACTACCTTGAAGAATAACAAGGAAGCTGCAAGCCACCGCATAACATGGATGAACCTTGAGGACGTTATGCTGAGTGAAATTAGTCAGTCACAAAAGGAGAAATACTGCATAGAACCATTATTGTAAAAGCTTAAGAAAACATACCCGTACTAAAAGGGAAAAAAAAAAAATTCCTTGTTGGTTACTGGGGGAGGGGTTGTGGAGGTGGAAGGAGGGGACAGTAGAGCACAGGGTAGGGGGTAGACACATCATAGTGCAGGTGTTGGGAAGGCAATATACATGAAGGGGGGGTGGGAGAACAAGGTAGATAGGGGAACCCTGAGGCAGGTTTGCATGGGCTAAATGGGACAGAGGTAAACAGTGATGCATGCTCAGCCTTGAAACAACGGGGCTCTGTGACACAGGGATCGAGGCATAGTCTGAAGAAGGGAAATAATGTTAAGATACTTGACTGTTTTATGAATATTTGTTTCCCTGTCCTACTATTGTAAAATAGACACTTGAGTGGGATAGAAAGGAATGTCGGGAAACATGATTGCAGAAAGCTTGTAAACCCGTCTTCAGCCTATAACAGATTGGAATACCTAAAAGGGGTTCTACAACTTTCCCAGTGAAATAGGCTTCTTGTGGAGCCTTTGCAGTATATAGGACCTTAGGTAGAATCTTGAGCCCTATCCAGAACCTTCTGAGGTGGGGCATTCCCACTAGAAAGGACAAGCAGACTAGCCTGGAACAGCTAGAGCATCAAAAGACAACTTCTTGAAAGAAAGATCAGCTGAAAAAAACCCAAAACAAACATGGCAATCTGACTGGCTACTACAAGAACAAGCAAGTTGTTTGCCTGGGAGCCAGCAAGGCAAGAAATCAAGTTCCTTCAGGATAAACCCCTCCTTCCCAAGACAGAAACTCAAAGAGAACCCATGAGTAGGCATGCACGCTTGCTGGCAACCACATTGGTCTACTGGTGGAAAGGCAGAAATGCAGAAGTGGGCTGAGGTCAACTACGTTCCATAGACTCTCATTGACCTGGAGATGGGAGAGAGAAGAGGAAGAGCTGGTTGGTCCGAATTGTGGTGAGACCTGGGGACTCCTGAGCCCATGAACAGGGACATAGCCACAGAGGGCTAGAGCTGAGAGTGAAGCGTCCAGCTGATATGAAGTGAGAGAAGATGAACAAGAAAGCCCAGACTTGCAGATAGTACCCATGTTACCTAACCTCGATGGCTTTTGATGATCAGAATTCGACTGTTGTTGTTGTTGTTAGGTACCATCAAGTCGGTACTGACCCATAGCGACTTTATGTACAGCAGAACGAAACACTGCCCAATTCTGGACCAACCTCAGTAGTGAGGTTGGCCCACACTTGAGTCCATCGATGCTACCACTTGGTTAATCCATCTCGTTGGGGGTCTTCCTCTTTTTCTCTGACCCTCCACCTTATCAAACATGATATCCTTCTCCAGTGACTGGTCCCTCCTGAAAATATGTCCGAAGTATGAGAGACAAAGTTTGGCCATGTTGGCCTCCAAGGAGCACTGTGGCGGCACTTCTTCCAAAACAGATCTATTGGTTCTTTTGGCAGCCCAAGGCACTTTCAGTATTCTCCCCCAACATCATAACTCAAAAGCATCAATTCTTCTATGGT
>NW_006408569.1:1633260-1641674 GCF_000296735.1 Chrysochloris asiatica
TCTTGTTCATATGGTACCTCTTGAAATGGTTGAACATTAACCATTTCCTTTTGGTACAATGACTCTGTGTATTTCTTCCATCTTTTCTTGATGCATTCTGCATCATTCAGGAATTTGCCCAGAGAATCTTTCAATAACGAAAGTCGAGGCTCCTTTCTCTTCATTTAGTGGAGAGCATTTGTGATTTTAATTTCATAAATGTAAATCCAATGGTAGGGACTCCCATAGAGGCCTTTGCTGATTGGGTATCCTCCCAGCCTATATGTTTGTAAATATGTAGGAGTTTTGGTGTGGCGCTTCGGGTTAATGCCCTGAAGTGTAGGGCATTGAACTGCAAGAGTGGTAGTTCAGGTTCACCCCGCTGCTCCTCGGAAACTCTATGCAGGGTCACTATGAGTCAGAACCAACTTGAGGACACTTAACAACATCAACGCATATATTCTGATCATGTCTGAAGTTCTCCTACAATGAAAGTTTTCAGGAACCAAAGGAGCCTTGGTGGCACAGTGCATTGGGCTGCTCAGCACCAGTCAGCTGTTCAAATTCACTAGCCATGCACCTTGGTTGTGAGAAGGGTGAGACTTTCTGTTCCCGTAAATGTTTACAGTCTCAGAAACCCTTTATGTAGTCGCTGTGAGTCAGAATCAACTCAGTGACAATGGGTTTGCTTTGGGTGGGAGATAGCATGGTTTTGGAAAGTCTGACGTAATGTACACTCCGGCTACAGGAGTTGTTATAAGTTGTTATAAGTATAGAGTGTATTACAGTATAGAGTGAGAAATCATGTCAGATGATGTGATACGGTCTGAAAGCATGAAACTGTAGCTAGTAGGAGCCCTTTACAACTATTTACATTTGAAAATCATCTTTCAAAACTGCTATGCCATTCATTCAACATTTTGTACTGCCTCCTCTGAAGACCGCCTTGAACTGCATGCAGTAAGTGTTTCATTCCTGGTTGTTTTCTTTCAGCTCCTGAGAACCATGTCTGTGCCCAAAGGTCAGGTTCTGGATAAGACCCTGGATGAGGAAGGGCTTGGAAGTGGAGACTGTGGCGATGATGAAGATGAGTGTATTGGAGGCTCTGGAGATGGGGTGATGAAAGTCAAGAACCAGCTCCGCTTCCTTGCAGGTAATTGTGCTGCCTACAATCTGGGCTACAAATGTCAATGTTCAGGAATTAACACTCAGTTGACAATGTGCTCTATTACTTCCCTAAAATCCTTGTAAACACACAATGTCATCAACACTTTCAGGCAAGACTATATCCTAGAAAAAGGACATTTTCAGTCATGCTTTTCTTTTCACCTTCTTCATTGTCTAAAATCAGTTGGTTGCAAATTTCCCATAGGAGACTTCCTTGGGTCCTCTCAGAAAATCGTGAGAAGGTAAGGAAAAGTCAATGATGGGATCAATTTTGAAGGAAGACCCATTGGCTAACCCTCTTCATCTTTCATCATGTTTAGTTTGTTTTCTCAGGAATAGGAGCAGTCAGACATATATAGACTGTGGCATGTAACTGCAAAGCTACACAAAAATAACAACAGGAAATAGTAATTAAAAGGGTTGCTGGGGTCAAGACGGCCAAGAAAAGAAAAAAAGAAAAAGAAATCCCCTCACATTTGTATTACATATCACAGTTTCCAAGAACCTCTGGTGATGAGGCAATTAAAGTGCTAGGCTACTAACTGAAAGGTCGGCAGTGTAAACCCACCCAAAGTTCCAGAGGAGGAAGACACGGCAGTCATTTTAATAAGGATTTATGGAAACTGACCTGGAACCCCTATTGGGCAGTTCTAGTCTGTACTACAAGGAGCTCTGGTAGCATAGTGGTTACGAGTCAGGTTGCTGACCTCAGGGTCAGCATTTCGAAACTACCAGCCATTCCACAGGAGAAAGAGGAGGCTTTCTGCTCCCATAAAGATTTACAGCCTCAGAAACCCTGTACAGGGTTGCTATGAGTGGGAACTGACTCCACGGCACATAACCACCACCACATTGTACTACAGGGTCAACATCAGTGAGAATCAACTCAATGGCCGTGGCTTCAGGTGCCACAATTTACAAAATACTTTCATATCGATGGTGTTCTTGTTAGTTGCCTTCAATTTGGCTTGATTCATGGTGACTCATTTCACAGTGTGAAATGTTGTCCTCTTGCTTCGGCACTACCTTCTTACATAATCATTGGCACTTTGTATTCTGTTGTCACAGCTGTTCTAAGAGGGGGCTTCAAAAACTTCGTGGAACAATGGAATTGAAAGAGAATGGAATTTTTCCACAAACTTTTGAAGCCCCCCCCCCCTTGTAAAGTGCTTTTCAACTTAGGGAGCTCATCACCCTGCACTCTAGGAGACAATAGTCTGTTGTCATCGATAGGGTTTTCCTTGGCTAACTTTCAGAAGTCTGAAGGAACTTCAGAAAGTTCATGGAAAAATGGAATTAAAAGTTTGTGGATTCCCTCCACCCCTCAATGAACTTTTAGAAGCTCCTTCATCGATTGCTAGGCCTTTCTTCCTAGTTTTTCTTGACCTAGGAGCTCCAATGAAACTTGTCCACCATGGTGACCATACTGGTATTGAAATCGCAGTGGCATTGCTTCCAGCAGCGTAGCAACATACAAGGCATCACAGTACAACAAATCGACAGGTGTTCTTCTTTTCATTTGACAGATAAGAAATCTGGGACTCAGAGAAGAAGTAAGATGTGTCTAAAAAGGAGAAAATCCTGGAAATCCATCTCAGGTCTTGAGACTTTTAAATGCCATGTTCTTCCATGTGTGGTGCATACATAGCCTTCTTGAAACTCTGTCCACAGCCTATGGGGTCCTGTTGTTATTGTTAAGTGCCATCAAGTCAGTTCTGACCCACTGTGACCCGGTAGAGGGTTTCCAAGGAGTGACTGGTGAGTTTGAACCACCAACCTTGCAGTTCAAACCGACTTTGCAGTCTAGCACATTAACCCACAGCGCCACACCATGCTCTTAGTTCTCTTGCAGCCCGTTCCTTCTCTAACTCTTCTTCCTGATCCTACCCTGAAACCGGGTGTTATGCAAAGGACTCTTCTTGAACCTGTCTTTTCTTCTGAGAGATGACAGACTTTGTTGAACATTTTATTTTGTTGTTGTTGTTGTTGTTGAGAATACCCACAGCAGAACACAGTTCAGAGACACTGATGAGATTCTCGGAGTTGTGCAGCTATTCTGACCCTCCTTTTCTGAGCTGTTCCTCCCCCATGAGCGTAAACTTGCTGACCCTAAGGTCCCTATCTAATCTTTTGAGCTGCTGTTACCAATTTGATCTCATATTTGTTGTGTTGTTAGGTGCCATCGAGTCGGTACCTACTCATAATGACCTTATGCACACCAGAACGAAACACTGCCCAATCCTGGGCCAACCTCACTACTGTTGCCGTGCTTGAGTCCATCGATGCTGCCACTTGGCCAATCCATCTCGTTGGGGGTCTTCCTCTCTTTCTGTGACCCTCCACCTTACCAAACATGATACCCTTCTCCAGCGACTGGTCCCTCCTGACAATATGTCCGAAGTATGAAAGACAAAGTTTGCCCATCCTGGCCTCCAAGGACCACTCTGGCTGCACTTCTTCCAAAACAGATCTATTGGTTCTTTTGGCAGCCCATGCCACTTTCAATATTCTCCTCCAACTCCATAACTAAAGGGCATCAATTCTTCTACGGTCTTCCTTATTCACTGTCCAGCTTTTACATGCATATGTGTGAGGCGCACCTTAGTCTTCAAGCTGACATCTTTGCTCTTCAACTCTTTAAAAAGGTCTTCTTGTGCAGCAGATCTGCCCAATGCTACGTCGTTTAATTTCTTGACTGCTGCTTCCATGAGTGTTGACAGTTGATCCAGTAAGAATGAAGTCCTTGAAACTTCAATCTTTTCTCTGTTGATAAGAATGATCCTATATAGATGGTTCTAAAAAGAACAGAAGGCAGACTTTTTTTTTTTTTTTTTAAACTAGTTTGACTAAAGAGTTGTTTGGTTTTAACACGGCTATAGGGGATACTTTTGGTTTAAGGTTTAAAGATGATGTCAGGGCAGTAGTTTCTGTGGTTCCTCAAGCCTCCATGACTCCAGAAGGTTTGAATTCTAACAGGACTTGAAATTCTGTTCTTTGTTTTCCTTTCTTTGATCTGATTTCTTCTATAGAATCTTTGATCAACAGGAGCACACAAATCTTATTCATTCTAACTTTCAACTATTGTGTAGTGATATTATAGAGAGAATTGTATAGAGATTACCTCCAGCTAGCTTTGACTGCTCTCCTGCGCTATAATCCCATATCTCTAGTTACTAACTAGTCAGCCCTGGCAACACAGTAGATTATAAACTGGGCTGCTAACCACAAGATCAGCAGTTCGAATCTACCAGTTGCTCTGTGGGAGGAAAATGAGGTTTTCTGCTTCAGTAAAGATTTACAGCCTCGGAAACACTATAGAGGGTCACTATGAGTCAGAACTGACTCCATGGCACACAACCACCACCACCATTTCCATCTGGCTCAGCCTTCCATTATCCCAAACTCAACGTGTCACAAATCAAAATGATCAACTGACCATCCCAAACTGGCTTCTCCCTAAACAGATTATTTTTCTCATCATTCCTCCAGTCACTGAGCCTTCACTGAGTCTCTTCTCCCTTGACCTTCATATGCAGTCGTACCCAATTGATTCTTCTTTGGTAAACTTTTCTGCATGGATCTCTGCTTCTTTTCTCTTCCTATTACAGTCAAATCCTAAGTGGTCTCCAGGCTAGTAGGCTGTTGTTGTTGTTAAGTCAGATTTGACCCATAGCAACCCTGTTAAGGGTTTCCAAGGAGCTACTGGTGAGCTTGAACTGCAAAACTTGCAGTTCAAGTCGACTTTGCAGTCCAGTGCTGAGGCAGGAGCATTTGTTGAGCCTTAGATAGCAGATTAGAGAACAAAGAACCTCAGCAGAAAATTCCATCAGGTTCATCTTGCACAGCTTCCAGGTTAATCTTCCCAAAGCATCTCACATCTTTCTCTAGGTCAGATAGCTTCACCCTGTCCCTATTGTCTTGAGGCTAATACTTGTGGTGTTTAGCTGAGTTCTACAGGCCTTCTGGTCTTCCCTAATCTGCCATTCAAACTTCATCCCCCCCCCAGTGGCCCCCTTCCCCACCAGGAACCCTCTATTTGCAAGAGCAACCTCTGCACCATGAATACATAACTTACTGTTCTTGTTTCTATCTTTGTAACATGGTTGTAGTTAAGTATCATGGAGTTGGTACCGACTCATAGAGGCCCTACGAACAGCAGAATGAAACACTGCCCAGTCCTGTGCCATTCTCACAATCCTTGTTATGCCTGAGCCTGATACTGCGGCCACTGAGCCAATCCATCTCATTGGGAATCTCCCTCTTTTTTGCTGTCTCTCCACTATATCAAACATGATGTCCTCCAGGGACTGGTCCCTCCTAATGTCATGTCTGAAGTATGAGAGATGATGTCTTGCCATCCTGGCTTCTAAGGAGCATTCAGGCTGTACTCCTTCCAAAACAGATTTATGTGTTCTTCTGGCAGTCCATGTACTTTTAAAAATTCTTCTCCAACACGAGAATTCAATGCATCCAAATCTTCAGGCTTCCTTATTCATTGTCCAACTTTCACATGCATATGAAGCTATTGAAAACACCATGGCATTGGTCAGGTGCTCCTTAGTCCTCAAACCTCATAACATGGCCTATGTTTGTTTCACATAGTGACCTCTCTTTCCTTCCTTCTTAAGTTATCTCTATCCCTCAAGGTCCAATTTAATTGAAAAGAAGATCGATTTTGAAGTCGAGCAAGCCTGTATTCGAATTCTGACTCAACTCTGATAAGCTCACATGACCTAGGACATGGTTTTAGCCTCCTGTGTTTCCACTTCTCACTTGTCAGATGGAGCTCATAACCCCAACTTCATAGGTCTATTGCAAGAGTCAGTGTAGAGGACAAGTTTGTAAAATACGCAGCCCAGTGTCTTACACATCCTCTGAATTGCTGTAACACATTCTACCAATGCTTTCCAAAAATAGTCTGCAGTGGCTCCCAAGTTCCATTCCTAGGGCAAACATGAGAAATCAGAGCTTGGTATCCTCTAACAATCATGTAGACGAAATAGACTAAGTAAAATAAATGCTAATATTTATTGGACATATACCAGGCATTTCTTTTCACAGCTCTTAGCCTGTGAGTAAGGAGCTCTGGTAGTGTAGTGATTACGAATCGGGCTGCTAATCTCATAGTCAGCAGTTTGAAACTACCAGCTGTTGCATGGGAAAAAGATGAGGCTTTCTGCTCCCGTAAAGATTTACAGCCTCGGAAACCCTGTTATAGGATCGCTGAGTCAGAACCGACTTCATGGCACATAACAACAACAGCCTGTGAGTAGCAGTGATTAGGATTTCTGCTTTGCAGATGAGGAAACGGATGCTGGACAATGCGAAACAACTTTCTGAAGGTCGTGTAGGCACTAAGGGCAGAATCAGGGTTCAGAGAACCACTCTCGGTCTTCTGTCTCTGCTCGTCAGTATACTCGGAAAAAGCATCTGGTTTGCATTTTGCTATCTGGAAAAACGGATGGTCAGCTAAAGGTGGTCAGTACCAATTACCAACTTGGTAACTGGTCCCAGCGATGATTCATGGGGCACACCATTGCCCTCACGTCTCCAGAGTACCAGTTGCTGTCATGTTGATTGTGACTCATGGAGACCCCATATGTTGAAGAGGAGAACTACCCTCCATGGGGCATGTCGCCAGGCACTTCTTCCAAGGCGCCTCAGGGTGGGTTCAAACCACCAACTTCTTCACTAGTAATCAAGTGCTTTACTCTGTGCACCACCAAGGGACTCCCTTCTCCAAAACAGTACCTGCATATCTCTAACCTTGGTTTCCTAGCACTTCCTAGCTACTTCCTTTTCTATTTCAACACATGACTCCACAATTCCATGGTGACTTAAGTTTTGTAAACAGTGTTTGCTATGAGACTTTCTCAAGGGCCTTTTCATACTCTCAGAAAATTACATCCACTGGTTTCCCTTTTCCATGTGCACGTTTATCCTCTCAAAGAATTCTGCTCCATTAGTTAGGCATGATTAATCCTAATTGCTTTGTATACTGTAAAACATATACAAATGGCAGTTAATTTAATTTGTAGGAAAAGTGATGCCTTATCCCCAACAGCTTACCCTTACTTATGTGTTCAGTGATCCTCCCAGCCCAGTGTCCCCTGGGTCCCCTTTGAGACACTTCTCATGGAGGCGGGGACTCATTGGTAATCTGCCAGGCTCATGGCAAACAAGCTATTTGGAATAACAGTTTAGTCAGCTGCTCCATAAATTTCCCCCAAATCTGGGTAGATGTCATCTGTTCTTGGTGATTCATCCACATCCATCTAGTACTTTCAAAGTGCTTTCTCTAAATGACAACTTGGGACTAAAATCCCAGGCTGGGACTACCGGACTACATTCAGAGTGTCTTCTCTCTCCCTTTTGTCCCTGAACAAACCTCCTGAACCATGACTTGCAAGTGGTCCCGTAGGCTGGCCTCCCTCCCTTCTTTTGGTTCAAGTGTGGGACACTCGGTTTCTATTCCTGACTCTATTTCTCACTGGCCGTGGGTCCTAGGGCAAGCTCCTTCTTCTTTTAAGAAGTAAGTTTTTCGTTTTTAAACTAGATAGACTATCCAGACAGTCCTAGCAGGCCACTCCTGTGCCAACACTGGGAAGTATGCCCATATATTTAGCTTTTGTAATGGTCAAGACACTTATCAGAGTCTTTGGGTGGCATCTTTTTTGAATTTTCCTCAGATCTTACAGGACCCCTCTTCTCTTCTCCAAAGATTTGTTTCCACTTTTGGTGAAAATCTCTTCTGTACCTTAAGTCCCTTGAGTTTTCCAGTCTGGCAACCCAGGCTTCTTACCATTGGCTTCCCACACCTGGACCTCTGCACTCTTGCACATCAGTATGTAAATCAGAAATTTCTAGTTGTTTCGAGACTTTCTCTGAGAAATCCACGTTGAAAATTCTTTATCCCAAAGATCCCCAAGTGTTCTTTGGTTAAAATTCTTGTTTCTAAATAGAACATAGAATCCCCTGATTCTTGAATTCAATAGTTAGTGAGGTGAGTATGCCATGATGTGTTTTATTTTTAACTTTTTATTGTGAATTGAGTGAAGGTTTACAAACAAGAGATCAGATTTACATTCAACAAATCCTGGAGAACAAACAAGATGGCGGATTGGGTGGACATGTAGCAGAGAGCTCCGTCAACAACAATACAGAATACCCGACCAAGCAGGCTCAGGGGATGGTCCCAGAACTCTGAACCACATATAAAGGAATACTTAGAAGGTTGGAAGGCTCACAGCTGGGGGAATTTGTGGCAG
>NW_006408569.1:1643521-1695412 GCF_000296735.1 Chrysochloris asiatica
GAACACTGAGACAGGTTTGCATGGCCTAGTGGGACAGAGATAAATAGTGATGCATACTCAACCTTGGATAGAGGGCTCTGGGATAGAGGGATCTAGGTATAACTTGAAGAAGGTAAATAATACTAAAATCCTTGACTGCCTTATGAATATTAGTTTCCCTTTCCTACATTCAACAAATCCTACACTTTGTTTCATCTCAATGTTTGCAGTCCCCTTCCTGCAACAACAGTTATCCCACTTTTTCCCTGTGGTTCCTATTTGCATTCCACTCACCTTCCCATCCCTTCTCAGCTTTGTCCTTGGGAAGATGTTGCCCTTTTGCTCTTGAGTGATTGACAGTAAGCATGCCTCACTAGTGCCGTTGTCCCCCCTATATACCCATCTACTGCTTGGCTGAAAATTGAGCCACAAGGTCGAGGGCCATGGTCTTAGGTTCTCCAAATCTCTTTCTGACTAGTAAACTTAGTCTTTTTTTATTTTAATGATTTGGAATTTTGTTCCACATTTTCTCCCACTCTCTCTGGGCCCTTCTAGTATGATCCCTTCTAGAGCAGTTGGTAGTGGTAGCCAGAAACCATCTAGTTCTTCTGATCTCAGAGTCATGGAGACTGATGTTCACGTGGTTCTTTGGACTAGTTGATTCCACATATCTTCAAAATTTTATCACCCTTCTTTTTCTCACACACAGATACCAATAAGCTACTCCTTAAATGTCCTTTCATGAGCTTTAAAGATCCCAGATGCTACTCCCCAAAGTAGGATGTAGAACATTGTCTTTATAGACTATGTTATACCAGTTGAACATGGTGTCCCCTGAGACTGTGGTCCTTAGCCCCCAGGCCCAACAACTCATTGTCTTATGATCTTTGATAATATCTAGGAAGTTTTAGTGGGTTATTCGTTTTCTTAGTCTATTTCCACATCTGTAAATGGTGGTGGTTGTGGACCTCTGAGCTGGTTCGGACTCATAGTGACCCTGGATAGCATTTCCAAGGCTGTAACTCTGTACAGGAGCAGAAAATCTCACCTTTCTCCCAAGGAGGGACTGGTAGATTTGAACGGTTAGCAGCCCAACTCATAAACCACTATGCTTCCAGGGCTCCTTTACAGTTATAAAATAAAGGTATTAATATTTTTTACCTTATAGCTTTGTGACAATAATTAATCTGTATAAAGCAGCTGGCATAGTGTCTGGTGCCAAGGAAACACTTTTTTAAAAAAAGGATATTTGCTATTACAGTTACTCAGCTGTTGTAGGCCTGTGGAATTGCCAAGAGCTTAAAGGTGTTGAAGCAAGTGGCCTTGATTGGTTGGTTTGTTTAGCGTAGTGGTTACAAATCGGGCTGCAAACTTCAAGGTCAGCAGTTCGAAACTACCAGATGTTCCATGGGAGAACGATGAGGCTTTCTGTTCCCATAAAGATTTACAGCCTTTGAAATCCTGTACAGGGTCGCTATGAATTGGAACCAACTCCACGGCACATAACAACAACAGCAATGAGCATTCAGAAGTCTCCCCTTACCCCTTGGTACTCAAAGTGGAATTCACGAAACAGCAGCGTGTGTTTCACCAGAGAGCTTACTAGAAATTCAGAATCTCAGGCCTATTGCATTGGAAGGTCCAGTTCACAACTTCTACAGGTGATTTATCTACAGCCCCAAATCGCCCTCCTTCCCACCTTCTACTGGAGTAGTTGTGGCATTCTGACTGAATACTTGGAGCCACTCAGACCACTCACACTGCTCAACATTGAGAAAGTATGATAGGAAGTTTCACACAAGATACCAGGCCCAGTCATGCGTGTGTTAGGTTAGGAAATCTGAGTTCCAGTCCTGGCGCACTTACTAGCAAGTTCTTTACTCTGTCTCAGTTCCCCCAGCTGTAAAATGTGGATAACCATCCTAGCCTTGCCTACCTCAATGAACTATTGTGTAAATCAGATGTGATAATGAATTGGAAAGTGCTTCGTAACCTGCTAGGCTCTACAAACAGTTATAAAAAAAAAACAGAGGATGGTGATGATTCCAAAATCTCCAAAGCTCTTTGACTTTTCCAGCATTCCTAGTTGAGCAGATATTTACTACAGATTCAATTTGGACCATGGGTTGTTTGGTTTTTTTAAGTTTTTATTGTGAACTGAGTGATAGTTTCCATGAGAGAACATTGGTTTTACACTCATCATTTCATTGCAATGATTACAATCTCCTCTGTGCATCACCATTCAACAGTATTTACTTCTATTCCCTCTGGGGTTTTTTTTGGAGGTGGGGGAGATGTACACAAAAATACTCAGGAATAGATAATCATTTAAACAACCTAAGTGGCCCATGGGTTTTAAGGAGCTTTTAGCTGTGTGCTGACTGCCCTTCAAACACAGATCTACGCCTTTGATTGGCCTGGTGCAATAAGCCCAGTCTTGTTGCCGTGCTTCCACCTTCATTTTTCCTAGTTAATGGCCTTATGGAAGCTCTTAGTGGAGGCTGTTTGGAAATCTGGCTACTCCCTGGTGCTTGGCTGGGACTATTTCCTGAGAAGCTTTGCAAGATCTGGCCAGGTCTCCATAACAAGCAAGATGTGATGAGTAAGCATCTGCCCCCACTCTGCCAAGTCCCTAGTCCTACCCACACAAACACACACACACACACACACACGCTGTTGGAAAACCAATTGGAATATCCACTCACAAAACAACCCCCAGTAAGAAACACAATGTAGAGAATGCATTACCACACCCTCACACCTTGGACCTGTTCTTGCTCCAGCATGCACTATTCTTTGGGGACAGCCATCGTATTTTTTTGTGCCTAATGTCTGTATGTGGAGTCCTGGTGTGGTGCTGTGGACTAATGCATCAGGATGCAGAGTCGTTTGAACTGCAAGGGTGGTGGTTCAGGCTCACCGGCTGCTCCTTGGAAACCCTATACAGGGTCGCTATGGGTCAGAATAGACTCAACGGCACTTAACAACAACATCAAATGTCTACGTGGGATCCTGGTGTGGTGCTGTGGGCTAATACGCTGGATTGCAAAGTCAGTTTGAACTGCAAGGTCAGCGGTTCAAGCTCATCAACCACTCCTCGGAAACCCTATACAGGGTCGCTATGGGTCGGAACCAACTCGACAGCTCTTAACAATAATATCTTTATAACTTCGAGTCACAGAAAACAAACAAATAAAAAGATAATCTTATCTCAAGCTGGGCCAAAAACAGAGCAAAGTGATCACAGATGCTGTGAAAGCCCATTTGTTTGGATGAGGAACGTGGAAACAGATGTAGATGGTAGAAATGTTCCTTGTTGCTCCATGGCGTATACGAGGCTTGAGCTGATGGCAGGATGGGGAGGAGAAATCTTTCTGGAGCTTGAGGCTTGAATCTGTATGAAAACCAACCAGCTGTTTTTGCCGGGGGTAAATAGATATTCCTGTAGAAATGTTTGCCCTCAAGAAACAATGAGTTCTTCGAATTTCAGTGTAGGGACTGAAATAGAAAATCGGCCACTTGTTCCTTAGCTGTGACAATGAAGGTGAAACTTAGGCCTGGGCCAGTGCCTTTTGACATTGTTCTCCATCAGCCCCTGGCAGGTCACCTCTTCCCTGCAGTACTGTGGGGGAAGCCAGTTAAGACCTCAAGGTTTTGGGCCCAGAAGTCTCTGCATCAGATAGTCCCTCTCCATAGTTACTGCAATCTGGAGGCAAAAAGGACAAATGAAAACAGCAATTAGGAAATCATTTTTAAAGGGCAAACGTTTTTGTTCTCTTGGGTTGCTTTGTTTTGTTTTGAGTGGATTAAGTGTAACCTTACCTTCCTGTTCCTTACAACCCTGTGCACATAGGAGAGGAAAAAATGACACATCAATGGCTTAACTGTTCTTCTAAAATGTCATGTCAGACCTTCATCAACATGGGCTGGTAGTCACTTTGTACTAATGAATTTATTAATGAGTTGGTCTGGTGCAGAGGGTAAAACCAGTGGAGGAACTTTATAATGGGTGACAATCACAAAATCTTAGTGTTTTACAACGAATAACGCTACCTGTGGAAGAATGAGTGAATCGTTTGTAGCGTAGTTAAATGTTCTGTTTGAATGTTGAATGTCTTCTTCTTCTTCTTTTTTTTTTTTTTTTTTTTTATGAGAAAGTTGTTGAGTTCTGCGAAGAGCTGAAAATACATGTGGATATAGTAATGGATCTATTTATATTTTCCTGTTGGTAACAAGTCCAAGAATAAACGATGGCCATTTTCCCAAAATGCATTTTATATTGAAGTACCCCAGTCTTACTTCTCTGTAGTCTGTGGAAACCTTCTATTCATGTCTTTGACATTTGTGTCTCAGGTTGTTTTCCCACTATGTACCCTGTTCCTAGAATTCTCAAGTAAGATCTTATAATGACTTCCTCCAGCCTCCAAGGTGTGACCTCAGCACAAGGGAACTCCATGTCATCACCAGAAGATAAATCCCATCTGACAGGCCAACAGGATACCCTGTGACCCAGAGGTTGCTGGAGTTTGAGACCTAGAGGGAAGATCATTTCCTCTAGAGTCATCCCAACTGGGCCCCAGTTCTAGCTCTGCCACTTCCCAATCCCGTGGATTTAGACAAAGTCACTCAGCTTTTTTGAGTCTCAGTTTCCTTATTGGCAAAGATGATGATAAACTATTTCCTGACCTGTCCCCCCGCCCCCATAGCTTATTGAATGGAACACATGTGAGAATAGATTCATAGACATCATGCCCCTTCGGATCTGATATTATAAATACTCTTTAGGACCTTTGGGTTAAACGTTAGTTTGATTAGCCTAAAAGCCTTCAGCTAACATTGAAAATGAAGCCCCAAACACTCACAACTAATTCTATTCGAATGTGCCTCCCCTCTTCTCTCTCCTCAAAGATGGCTTTTTCAACCACAGGTGGTTATTATTGTGAGCTGCTGAATCAGTTCTGACTCATAGCGACCCTGTGTTGGGTTTCCAAGAGTGGCTATTGGGTTTTAACTGCTGCCTTTTCAGTTACCAGTGCAGTGCTTCTTCTATAGTGCCACACCAGGACTTTTTTCAAGCCCCCAATTTATGAACAGACGACTTATATGCAACCCATAGTATGGACCAACACCTGTATGTCTTGCCTTGAGTACAAACTCAGAGAGTGTGCCTGGGAAGGGGCTGACTAGAGTCCGGCCTCATCTCTGAGTCATTATGCAGTTGCTGGTGGGGCACTACCACACTCAGTTAACCCAAATCCTGTGACACCTGCCTCAAACCGAGTCCAGAGGTAATGGTGGTTCATGAGGTTCCCAGGGTGGGCAGTGGCACAGCGCCTCCGCCACAGTTCCGGAGCTGCCATGAGCTCCTTCTGGGGCTGGCGCAGGGCCCTGGGTTGAGCAGGGGGCTGCAGAATCAGACCTGGATTTACCCTGTACCACCCAGCCAACCTGGCACCTCTTCAACATCGTCCACAGTGAATCATGGTGATGTGACCCCGGTCCCTGGCCCTGGCCCAACTGCATCCCCTCAGCTGCATCCCCAGCCCCAAGCCAGGCCACCAGGCTCCCAGGGACAGTGGAAGGTGACGGAAATCCTGGCTGCCTCCCTTGCCCAGGAACTGTCATTTACCCTCATTGCATCGCTTCTTCTAGCCCCTGAAATTGGCAACCAAGAGCTATGAGCTCCCTGTTCCAGTCAACACAAGGACAGGGGCTCAGTTGAGGGGGCACAGTGGGTGTCATACTGGGGATCTAGAGTGTTTCTTGAGCAGGGTGGTGGAGTATAGAGGAAGTGCAAAGCAATAGTGATGGTCAGTCTACAGGACAGAAGACTGAGCGAGACAAGAGTGTTGTCTTCTAATACTTAGTGGGCTTGCATATGGCAGAGGAGGGTAGACTCTGGAGCCAGTGAATGGAGTTTACAAGGAGACGTGTGGCATTCCCTGTGCTGCAGATAACATCTGTTTCTAAGTGTCTTCAAGTTGAATGTGTAGGTGAGCCGCAGCAGGTGCATGCAGTTCTTATTTAGCATTACTTTAATTCAAGATAAAGGAGCCCTGGTAATACCGCAGGATAAACACTGGACTGGAAACCACAAGGTCAGCAGTTCAAATCTACCAGCTTCTCCACAGGAGAAAGATGAGGTTTTCTTCTCCTATAAAGATTTACAGCCTCAGAAACCCTATACAGGGTCTCTATGAGTCGGAACCGACTAGATAGATGGCAGTTGGTGTGGGTTTGGTTGGTCCAAGAAAAGGTGACCTGGTGGCACAGTGGGTTAAGTGGTGGTCAGCAGTTCAAACCTACCAATGCTCCTCAGGAGAACGATGAAGCCACGTTGCTCCCCAATAAAAATTCTCTGTTCTCTAGGGTCGCTATGAATCAGAATTGACTCGAGAGCAGTAGTTTTTATTATTTTGTTTCATCTTGAAGCCTTTGCAAGGATTTAAAAAGTGCACATGCAGGGAGTGAAGGTGACTGTGAGGAAAAAACTTGTGACTAGGAGACTGGTTCTGAAGTTTCAAAGGAAGGTCATTTACATGGCTTTAAAGGGTAAGGGGAGTGCCTTTAATGGTGCTGTAGGATAAGTACTAGACTGCTAACCGAAAGGTCTGTGGTTCAAAATCCACCAGCCGTTCCTCATAAACCCTGTACATCCATATGAGTAGGAACCAAGTCGAAGGCCTGTAACAACCACAACAAACGTCAAGGAGTTGTCTGTTAGTGAGAAGCTAATGACAAAAAGATGAACTTACTAGACTTTTCCTTAGGAAGCCATCAGTTTCTTCACTCTGGAGTATTTGACAGAGATGTGTTGTTGCTGTTGTACTTAGCTGCTGTTGAGTTGGTCCTAAGCTATGGGGAACCCACGCAGAACAGAACCAAATTCTGCTCAGTCCTCTATAGCCCCAGAATCAAGCTGCACTTTGGGTCATTGTAACCCTTACGATTTTCATTAGCTCCTCTTTGGAAATAGATCATCAGGCGTTTATTTTTTCCCCCCAAATCATATTATGTTTTAGGTGAATGTTGACACAGCAAAATCGGTTCTTATACAAACTGCTCCATGCCAATGGTTACCATTTTTACAGTGTGCCATCTTGTTCTGGGGTAGCTGCCAACTTTTTGGATCTCATGTAGTTAATTGTTTAAGGGAGCCACATTACTCATGCATTGTTTACTTTATAGGCCAATGTGATCATTCAGCAGAAAGGTGCCCTATAGAAATAGCTTCAAGTTCACGTTCAAAGGTTTTCTCAGGATGACAGACTTGGAGATTCCTCTTGTCACTATTGGTCCAATCAGTTGTACCTCCTTTAAGAATCTGAGTTGTGTTCTACTTTTTTCTCCTGTTCTGTCTTTGTTGTTAAGTGCCTTCCACATGGTTCTAACCCATAGCGTCGAGTCGGTTCTGACCCATAGCAACCCTGCATAGGGTTTCTGAGGAGCTGCTAGTGAGCTTGACCTGCCGACTTTGCAGTTCAAATGACTTTGCAGTCTGGCACATTAACCCACAGCGCCATACCAGGACTCTTGTTCTATGCGGGATCTTTTATTGTGCCCCTGGTCAGAACAGTCGGTAGTGGTATTCCAGTCTCAATCTAGCTCTTCTGGTCTCAATTAGAGAAGGTTTAAATTAGGCCTTTCTTCCTTATCTGTCTTAATCTGGTCTGGTAGCTCTGTTGAGCATTATCACAACACACAAGCTTCCACTGACCTATGGCTGATGGGTGCACAGGAAGTACACTGGCCAGGAATTGAACTCAGTTCTCCCGCGTGCAAAGTGAGACTTCTACCAAGGAACTATCAGTGTTCCCTGACAAGAGATTAGATAGCCATATATCAGAAAGGTTACCTTGGTGGGGATGGGGTGTTGTGGATAGATGCCTACATCATCAGTTCTTGACTTCCAAGGTCCTGAATAGCTGGGAGATGCTGTGATTTTATGATGCAAATATGTAAGTAGAGCAAAAGAAAAGCAAGATGATGAAGCCAACCAATGAGGAATTTCTCAGGGCAAGGGGAAGGACAGAGGAATGGAGAAGGGAATCTCTCTGTTTGTATTTGAGCACATGTCACCAATTATGATTTTCTGTAACTATTTTCCTAAGCAAACAGATCCTTTGGAATGGAAGAAACTTCCAGGGAGTAATTCTTTTCAAAATCCTCTGTCACTCACAGCCTCCGGATTTGTTTTGCTACTACAAGAATCCTGGTCTCATCTCTCCTCAATTGCTTCCAGGCTTGTGCCCTTCCTGCTCTCACGTTAGAAAAGCAAACTTGGGACACAGTCCCTCTCCCAGCTACAAATTGTTGAGCCTGGTGGCTGCATTGTCAACCATGAGACTGCCCAGTGTACTCTCATCTCCCCGAGGCACTCTCTCCCCTCTGAGTTTAATCAGAGAGAACAACAGTGGACCAGTGCTTTCAGAAAGTACAATAAGAATGCATTACTAGAGAAAGAAAGTGACTACAGGGCCTAGAAAATCCAAGCCTCAGTTTTAAATTATGAGATTCAACAGACCTAGACATTTTTCTGTTGAATTGCTATGTTGTTGTTAAGTGCCATCCAGTCAGTTCTGACTCATTGCAACCCAGTATAGCAGGGGTGGAGAACCTTTTACCTGCCACATATTGTAACGTCATTCATGAGCCATACAAAATGATCAATTAAAAAATTCGCCTGCCATAATTGTTCAGAAATTTAATTAACTCACCCCTAATGTGATGGAGCTCTGGTAGTGTAGTGGTTATGACTCAGGCTGCTAATCTCATGGTCAGCAGTTCAAAACTACCAGCTGTTCCATGGGAGAAAGATGAGGCTTTCTGTTCCTGTAAAGATTTATAGCCTCGGAAACCCTGTGCAGGGTTGCTATGAGTCCAAACTGACTCCACGGCACATCACAACAACAAATGTGATGGCTAGAGTCCTGGTGTGGTGCTGTGGATTAATGCACTGGACTGCAATGTGCTTTGAACTGCAAGATCAGTAGTTCAAACTCACCAGTCGCTCCTTGGAAACCCTGCACAGGGTCACTATGAGTTAGAACCAATTCAGGGGCACTTAACAACAACAACAAATGTGATGGCTGGAGTCCTGGTATGGCACTGTGGGTTAATGTGCTGGATTGCAATGTCAGATTGAACCACAAGGTCAGTGGTGCAAGCTTCCCAGCTGCTCCTCGCAAACCCTATACAGGGTCGTTCTGGATCAGAACCAACTGAATGGCACTTAACCACAATGTGGTGGCTATGGACTACTGGTGTGGTGCTGTGGGTTAATGCACTGGACTGCAAAATCAGTTTGAATCACAAGGTCAGCGGTTCAAGCTCACCATCCACTCCTTGGAAACATTATACAGGGTCGTTATGGCACTTAAGAAAAACAATGTAAGGGCTGGAACAGTGGTTGCCTTGGCAGGACCAGACCAAATGATTTCAAGGGCCTTAGTGGTTACGAATCGGGCTGCTAACCTCAGGGTCAGCAGTTCGAAACTACCAGTTGTTCCATGGGAGAAAGGTGAGGCTTTCTGCTCCCGTATTTACAGCCTCGGAAACCCTGTACAGGGTCACTGTGAGTCGGAACCGACTCCACAGTACTCCACCACTACCGTACATATGGCCCGCAGGCTGGATGTTCCCCACCCCTGCTGTATAGGTTTCCAGAGAGCAGCTGGTGGATTTGAGCCTTCAGCCTTGTAGTCATCAGTTCAGTGAGTATCCTAAATTAACAAATGATTACCTCCCGTTTCTGTACTCACAGTCTGGTCATAAATAGCAGAATGGCCGCTGCCTGCAGACCACACTTTGAGTAGCAGAACACAACCTGTTCTGTATGTCTGTGTATGTCCAAATCCCTCCTTACCCTTGATCCCATGGTGAAATCACCCCAGTATTGTTGTGTTGTTATTGTTAAGTGCCATCTGATGAATTCTCTACATGAGATCAAATGACATAAGATGAGAAGTTTGCCGTGGTGTGGCACTGTAAGATAAGCACTGCACTGCTAACTGTATTGGGTTTCCGAGGAGCAGTTGGTGAGCTTGAACCACCGAGCTGCGGTTCCAATTGCCTACAGTGAAAGCACTTATACCATGGAAATCAAAAAAGTATAAAATGAGGGCTTTAATTCCTTGTTTTGTTAATTTTCTAGACTTTAGAGGGTGACAGAGAAACTGTTCATTGTTGCTGTTGTTTTGTGCCTTGGAGTCGGTTCTAACTCATAGCAACCCTGTACAGGGTTTCCAAGGCTGTAACCTTTACGGGAGCAGAAAGCCTCATCTTTCTCCCCCAGAACAGCGGGTTGTTTCGAACTGCTGACCTTGTGGTTCGCAGCCCAATTCGCACATCCTATTGGAGAAACAATTGACTCTGTGGACCCTAACAATGAAGAATATTGTATATTTTTATTATTTGGTAACTATGTGCTGTACATCCTTGATATTAGTAAAATTTTACGTAACCTGATGTGAATACCTTGTTTTTACTTATTGAGAGCCAGTTGTTAAGCACTGGGAGTGGGGTACATTAGGAAGATTTTTTTTTCCTTCATCTTTAAAGGTCCTAGGCTCAAATCAATAGCTCTATCCCTCATGGGTGACAGAAGCTATTCTTCTCTAAAATTATGGTAAGGACTCCTGGTGTGGTGCTGTAGGATCAGCACTGAACTGCTGATCACAAGATTGGCAGTTCAAGCTCACCAGCTACTCCTTAGAAACCCTACACAGGGTCACTATGAGTCAGAACCAACTCGATGACACTTCACAACACCACCAAAGTTATGCTGAAGAGTGCTGGTTGCATTGTAGGCTAAGCACTGAACTGCTAACCATAGGCCGGCAGTTCAAACCCACCAGCCACTCTATGGGAGAAAGTTGAGGCTTTCTTCTCCCGCGAAGATTTACAGCCTCAGAAACATTATACAGGGTCACTATGAGTAAGAACCGACTTGGCAGCATTCAACAACCACCACAGATACCAGTGAAGCTTGCATGTCTGTATGATGCTGAATAGATTTCAGCAGAACTTTCAGATTAATACTGACTAGGAAGAAAAGCCTGGTGATCTGCTTCCAAGAAATCAGACATTGAAAACACTCTGGAAAACCATTGTTTACTACATCATCACAACTATGGCAAGTCTATGAAAGCTAACAACAATAACAACAGTTACTCTGACAAATGAGGGAGTGGCTCATTTTCAGTAACTGAATTCTGTAACCCGTTTACATTGGCACAATATTTGGCAAGACTTCGGCTGTTGCTAACCAAACCTTTTTTATTTTTTATCCCTTTTGTAAAACTTCATGTTTCTCATTGATATTAATAGAGTCCCATTGAAATCTCTCTGCTAACCAAGAGGAATCTCATCAGCTCTACCCCAAGTCTGGATGGGAGCCTTGTAGGTCAGCTCACTGGGGCCCCAACAAGATAACTACTTTAGCAGTTCAACCCCCACCCCCCCTCTATCTGATGGTATTAAGCCAAATGAATGCCGTGTGCTGGTCTTAACCCTAGTTTCATGAAGTTTCAGTGGAACTCCTAGTATCAAATTACATTCTGTTGGCTCCGTAATCATTTTGTAACCACCAACCATATGGGCAGAGGTTGGAAAGAAATCTAAATTTGGAACACACCCCCACTCTCCTTTTCAACATTTCTTTCTTGTTTTGTTTTTTGCAAGGAGATAATGTATTACTCATACTAAAAGACTAAGCAATGAGATTCTCCCAAAATGTAGTGGGATCAGGGGGCTGTACATGTATGTAGCCAGTCACCAGCAATGTCGACAGTTGGCTTCTGCCGATTTCTGGATGGTGCCGAGCTACAATTAACTAAAAATTTTGATCAAGAAAATCTGTAGGAGAATCTTGATCAAAAGAGGGGAGATGCAGAACAGAATTTCAAATTCTCATTAACTCCAGATTTTCTGGAGCCATGGAGTCTGGATGAAGTATGGCTCTGAGATTATCTTAAAAACAAAAAACAGTTTAACTTAATTACTTTACAAAAAAAGGAGGGGGGCCGGGGGAGACGCTCTTCCTTGAGCATTATTATACTCATTCAAGAGCTGTCTATTGCTGTGTGCCCTAGAACCAATTCCAACTCATAAGGAATCCTGTATTGCATTTCTGAGGCTGTAAATCTTTTTGGGAGCAGAAAGCCTCCTCTTTCTCTCAAGGAGTGCCTGTTGGATTTGAAATGCTGACATCATGGTTAGCAGCCCAACACATAACCTATTTATATTGGATCAAACTCACAGCTGCAACTCAAAAGATTAGATAGGAGCATGAGAGGCCAGTGAGTTTAAGATAATGAGGGAGAACCGACTCTGAAAAAGAGGGTGAGAATGGTTGCACAACTGGAAGACTATCTTCAATGTCACTGAAATGTACATGTAGAAACAGTCAAATCAGTGGCTGTTTTGCTCTGTATAGTCTCAACAGCAGCAACAAAATAAATAAAATTTGGTGATGGTGGTGGTGATGTGCCGTGGAGTCGGTTCCGACTCATAGTGACCCTGTACAGGGTTTCTGAGGCTGTCAATCTTTACGGGAGCAGAAACTCTCATCTTTCTCCCGCGGAATAGCTGGTAGTTTCGAACTGCTAACCTTGAGGCTACCAGTCCGATTTATAACCATGGAATGATGGCTTCTTTCTCCATTTTGTTTCTTCTGGTCCAGCTTTTCTTCCTCACCACTTCATACCGAATGAGAGCTGGAACAGAGAAGATGGATTTTTTTTTTTTTTTTTTGAGCAATGAATGCACATTTCAGTTCTAGATTTTCTTAACCCAAATACAAAGCCCCAGTTTAAGAGAGAAAAAAAACAACAGCAAAACAGTTGTTGCCATTGAATCAATTTTGACTCACGGCAACCCCAGAGAGTTTCAGAAACAGATTACCAGGCTTTGCTTCTAAGGAACCTCTGGGTTCATCTTAACTGTCCACCACCATTAGTCAAGCACTTAGCCATCTGTTCCATCCAGGGATTCCTTTAGTACTTCAAAGGGATTTACAACAGCAGCAACAGCAACATAGCTACCTTTGAGTTGACTCTGACTCATGGTGACCCCGGGTATGTTGGAGTAGAGAAGTGTGCTCCATAGGATTTTCAGTGGCGGATTTTTTTGGAAGCAGATTGCCAGGCCTTTCTTCCAAGGTGCCTCTGGGTAAATTCAAGTCACCAACCTTGCAGTTAGCAGCAGAGCACATTAATTATGTGTACCACCAAGCTTTTGTGGATCATGACAAGCTATGGACAACATTGCGAAGTATGAGTATTTGGAACACTTAATTGTGCTCATGAGGAACCTGTACATAGACCAAGAGGCAGTTGTTCAAACAGAACATGGGAACACTGAATGGTTTAAAATTAGGAAAGGTATGCAACAGGGTTGTATTCTTTCACCATACTTATTCAACCTGTATGCTGAGCAAATAATCCAAGAAGCTGGGTTGTATGAAGAAAAACATGGCATCAGGATTGGAGGAAGACTCATTAACGGTCTGCGATGATACAACCTTGCTTGCTGAAAGTGAAGAGGACTTAAAATACTTACTGATGAAGCTCAAAGACCACAGCCTTCGGTATGGATTACATCTCAATGCAAAGAAAAAAATCCTCACCACTGGACCAATAAACAACATTCTTATCACCGGAGAAAAAATTGAAGTTGTCAAGGACTTCATTCTTCTTGGATCAACTATCAACACACATGGAAGCAGCAGTCACGAAATCAAACGACATATTACATTAGGCAAATCTTCTGCACAAGACCTTTTTTAATGTGCTCAAGAGCAAAGATGTCAGCTTGAGGACTAAGGTGTGCTTGACCCAAGCCATGGTATTTTCAGTAACCTCATATGCATGTGAAAGCTGGACAGTGAATAAGGAAGACTGTAGAAGAATTGATGCTTTTGAGTTATGGTGTTGAAGGAGAATATTGAAAGTGCCATGGGCTGCCAAAAGAACCAATAGATCTGTGTTGGAAGAAGTGCAGCCAGAGTGCTCCTAGGAGACCAGGATGGCCAAACTTCGTCTCTCATACTTTGGACATGTTGTCAGGAGGGACCAGGCACTGGAGAGGGATCTCATGTTTGGTAAGGTGGAGGGCCAGAGAAGGAGAGGAAGACCCTCAGCGAGATGGATTGGCCAAGTGGCAGCATCAATGGGCTCAAGCGTGGCAACAATTGTGAGGTTAACCCAGGACACACAGTGTTTTGTTCTCTTATGCATAGGGTCGCTGTGAGTCGGTACCGACTCGATGGCACCTAACAACAATCACCCAGGCACTCCCAAAGGGGTTTAGAGTCAGTTTAAGCATAAGGAATGAGAGCTAGTCTGCCTTTTTTTAAGGAAAAGTTGTTCCCTCCCGCCCCCACCAGGTAGCTTAGAGTCAGAAGAACATTCTCCTCACTGCTCTTAGATTCCAGGTCTGCATGAGGAAAATCCCTAATCTGGCCCCAGCCTACCTTTCCCATACCACCTTCCACTACACCCTCATCCTGTACTCCAAGTACCTTGAAGTTCTCACAATTCCCTAACTTGCTTCTTAGCTCTTTGAGTGAGTGTGGCATGGCCTTGGCCATACAAAAGTGAATTCGCCTAGGACCTGCCTTTTTAAGCCCCTAGTCTAATTGGGGAGGGGCCGGTAGGCACAGGCACCTCAGTTGATCATTATAATGCAATGAGGATGCCTGAACCCAGGCTACACAGTGGGTAAGAAGGCGTTCACTTAAAGGGGCAGGGCAGAAAGGACACTGTGAGCAAAGACATGGAGGTGAGAAAGTGCTCACTGTTCTGGGAATAATGTGCAGTTTGGTGTGGCTAATGCCAGGGGCAGGAGACCAGGCTACAAGATTAATTAGGGGTGGGATCATGGGAGCCTTCTCAGCCTTGTTAAGGAGCTTGGCCTTGATATTGTAGCAGCGTCTATAAAATTCCTAGCACATGCACCATCAGCCTCCCCAGCCCTCCTCTCTATGGCAGACATTGATAATCAATCACAACACTCCATTCCGTGAAGCCCAGATGTGAGCTCAGTCTTTCTCAATACAGCACTGAAGATTAGAGGGGACATTCTTGTTTACCAGATGGTGGGATGGGGTGAGGAAGAACAGGTAGTTTAAAAATGAGGTTTCCAACTTGGGCAAATGGGCAGATGCAGATACCATTCAGAGAGAGTATGAGAAGGTGCAGTTGGCTTGACTAAATAGTGATCGATCACTTTTCCGAGCACTTATTAATTTTCCGAGCACTTATTAAGTTTTCTGAGCCCTTATTAAGTTTTAAGCAGTTCTTGAGGATCAATTCATGTCATCCTCCCAACAACCTTGGGGGGTGGGTACCATTATTATTTATGGTTTGCAAATGAAGAAATTGCACAAAGAGATGTAGAATGTTGAAGAGGCAACAAAATCCAGATAATTGAGGGAGAACATTAGAAAAAAGGCCTTCTTCACTGAATCATTTGGTTGAATATGGATAAAGTCAACCAGGTTGCTAGGCACCTGAGCTAGGGTTTATTAGTTCACGTTTAATGTTTTCGAAATCAAAGGATTTATCATTCATGGAAGAAGCCCATCTCCATGTGTATAAATCCACCCTGCCTTTAGCACATCTGTTCTACTCACGAGGACAAACATCAGTAGCAATGTGAATTCAAACAAGCCAAATCATGACCTAAATTATTTCCAAATGAATCTTCAAACATAAAAACACATTGAGCATTTTAGTAATTCAAAGGGCAACATTAGGAAGGTATTGAATTTGAAGAGACTGATTGTTATTGTTAAGTGCTGTCCAGTCGGTTCCAACTCACAGCGACCCTATTTAGGGTTTCTGAGGTGGGATATCTTCGGAGGAACCGAAAACCGTATCTTTCTCCCTTGGAACAGTGGGTAGATGCAAACCGCTGACCCTGTGGTTCACAGTCCAGTATTTATAGTACAGAGCCACTGCACTGGGTTTTTTTCCCCCCCAACAATTAATTTTTTATTTCAATAATTATACTATATGCCTGTGTAGGGGGATGTGTAAATGTCTGTAAAGCTCCATTTGTTTCATAACTTCATACTTTGCAAAACCCTTTCTCAGCTCCTGTTAATTGGAGTGTTACAGGAACCCAGTTGTTTTAAGAAATGGGCTATTCCAGTGGCTAACAGACATGTTGCTATTTTCATCTGAGCTTCACATTTGGCTTTCTCACCATCTGGGCTGTGTTGGTGTTCTAATGGCAGGTACCTCCCGAAGTCAGACGCCTTAGCCAGTACAGTCTGAGTGAGTTAAAGTCCTCGGGCCAGGTTGCCTGGTATCCCTGAACTCAGACCATGAGACTGTGGCTTTGCTAATGAGCCCTCAGTGTTCTATGAAGCAGCTATAAATATGCATTTTTTGCCTGAACATGCCATTTGCATAACAACCTCTTTGCCTTTGCTCAGGCCATTCTAGCTGTTTGTGATACCCTCAACTCTCCTGTCCTAAGGCCTCCCAATATGTTAGGACCCACCTCCTCCCCAAAGCTCATTCTTGGTGGACTTAGTCCTCCATGTTATCTCTTGCTTCTCTGAAACATTTCTGACCATTGTTCTGTGCACAGCAACACAACTAAGTAGCAGATGGTGATTTCCCAGTACCTTTGAAATGCATCTCATCTCATCAAATCCTATTATAACCCTGTAAGTCATGTTTGTAATAGATTATCGCTTGCAGATGAGAAAACTGAGGCTCAGAAAGTTTCACTTGCCCAAGGGCAGTGGGTAGCAAGAGCCTGAATTGGAGCCCAGATATGTCTGCTTGTCTACACCCATGTCCATAACCACTATGCACATGCTGTTGATAAATATTTGTTGCTGCTATTGCTTTAAGACAACAATCCTCTTATGCCAGAAAATAGCCATTGGCTTTTTCTCTAGAGTTTCTATATCTCAAGATCAGAATAGACTTAGCAAGAGTCTATTTCCAGAGCCAAGAAAATCCTCTCCAGCCTTCTGGGGCTAGCTGGCAGAGAGAGGAGCCAAGAGCACAGTTAAATTGAGCTAATCTGGTTTCCAAGAAGAATGTCCGCCCTTTCTGTATATAACCAGTCAACTCAATGCCATGGAGTTGATCGCCAGGCCTCTCTGCAGAGGCATTTCTGGGAAGACTTGAACCTTCAACCTTTCAGTTAGTAGGAACATGTGTTAATTGTTTGTGCCACCCAGGGACTCCTTATATATTCTCCATGTTGTTCCACGAATCCTAGTTCCTCTGAGTGCCTGAGCCTGGGCCCAAAAAAGTAGAAACTGGAGAGCATATGAGCTTGAGTAACTCACTACGCAATGCTTGGGAGATCTTGGTCCTCTCCTTTTGGTACACTTGAGAGCTGTAATTATTGATTCATGGTGCATTCTTGTGCTCCATTTCTATGTGGCCTAAGTACATCCTAGGCTATCATTTGCTGGGGCAGCAATTGGTTTGGACCAGTATTTCCTGAAGGGAGCTTTGGAAACCTGCATAATCTTGGTTTGGGGAGGCTTAGCAGGCAACCAGGCTAAAGGCCCCATGTGCTACTCTTGGGCTCAGTGCCCCAGCTAAAATAATATATTTAGAATTATTCATTATCCCTTCAACTCAGCCCTAAATTTTAAAATGCTTTTGCATGAGGAAGTCTGGTTTTTGGTAGGCCTTCGGTATGTTCAAGAATTGCATGTTATACAGATTTGTAATGAATGTGGAGTGAATTGCATTTTGGCTGTAATAGTCATCAGAATCTGAACAGCACCTCCCACTAAATTGTTTTCCCTGCGTCAACTTTGGTCTAAGTGAGTCCTAAGTTTATTGTTGAGTCGCTTCCGACTCATAGCAACCCTGTATAGTAATTCCAAAGAACGGCTGGTAAGCTGGAACCACTGCCCTTGCGGTTCAAACCGACCTTTCAATCCAGCACATTAACCCACAATGCCACACCAGTTTCTACAACAACTCTATGAAAAGTTGGTAATGGTATTATCTCCATTTTATAGATGAGGACAATGAGACTCAGGGAGTTTAAATAAATGGTCCAAGGTCACACAACTAGTTGAGCCAATATTCAAGCCCAGGTCTCTTTGACTCCCATGGCCAGGAAATTATTAACAGTAACCTCTGCTCTCCTGTCTGTGCCATGGGTGCTTTCAGTTGGCAGCAAGTTGAGATTCCGAGGCAGTGCCTGTATTGAGGTCAGTAAAAGGATAATGACCAGCATACGGCACAAACCATTCTGACCATGCTACGCTCCACTGGCCAGACCTTGAACCTCATTACACTTGGTTCTCCTAGCAGGGAAGGTAGAGATAAGAATGCAGATGGAGTATGTGGGGGTGATATGACTAAATTCATTTGGTCATCTTAGACTTTTGTAAAAACAAAAACAAATCCGGACAAGTTAAATATGCCTCTCTTTTCTTTGGCCCAGACATGTTCACCAAATTCCCAGTCAGCTTTGCAGGCAAGCCAAAGATTGGAAATGTTCCATAAAAAGGAGACCAGTTTAAAATCTACCGTCTTCCTCAGAGAATGAGTTGGAAATAGTTCCTTCTCTTCTATTTTTAGAAGAGTTAGGAAAGATTGGTGTTAATTCTTTCAATATTTGATAGAATTCACCAGTGAACCCATCTGGGTCTGGGTTTTTTTTGTATGTGGGAATGGTTTTGATTACTAACTCACTCAGTCTATTTATTTGCTATATATATGTTCAGATTTTCTATTTCTTCATGAGTCAGTTTTGGTAGTTTGTGTCTTTCTAGGAATTTATCCTTTTCATTTACACCATCTAACTTGTGGCTTGCAATTGTTCACCATATTTCCTTTTTTGATTTCTGGAATGTCAATAGTAATGACCCCCATTTCGTTTCAGATTTTAATAATTTCAGTCTTCTCAGGTTCTCTCTCTCTCTCTCTCTCTCTCTCTCTCTCTCTATTTGGTCAGTCTGTCTAAAAGTTTGTCAATATTGTTAATCTTTTTGAAGAACCAATGTTTGGTTTCATTAATTTTTCTCTTATTTTTCTGCTTTCTATTTCAATAATTTTATCTTTATTTTTTTAATTAATTTCCTCTTTCTGATTGCATTTGGTTTCATTTTCTGCCCCCACCCAACAGTGTCTTAAAGTGAAATACGAGGTTATTAATTAAAAATCTTTCTTTTTTAATATAAGCATTTATAGCTCTAAATTCTCCTCTGATCATTGTTCTCCCTGCCTATCATAACTTTGGGTATAATTTTCCAAATTTCTCTGTTATTGACTTCTATGACCTAACATATTTTCTGTCATGCAGCAAGTTCTATGTGTATTTGAAAAAAATATGCATTCTCTTGTGAACTGGTCCATGTTATCTGCACTGTTGATTGTTGCTGTTGTTGTTAACTGCTGTCGAGTTCCTTCCAATGCATAGTGACCCTGTATAGGGTGTCCTAGGAGTGGCTGGTGAGTTTGAACTGATAGGAAGCTGTGAAGCATATTTTCAGCTTCAACTTCATGTTTTCAAACAAGATTCAGTTAAAAAAAAAAATGCTTCAGGAAAGGACATGTGAGTCACAGGAGGATTGAAAACAGACCTACAGGAAGTCGTCTTCTTGCTATTTCAATTCCTCTGCCCTTTAGAACCACAGAGTCAGCATTTAATTGTCCACAAGGGACTTTAACATTTTGTGGCTTATCTGAAGTAACCTACAGCTTTCAATCTTTCTGCCACTCAGCCCAGAAGGCCTAGACCAAATACGTAAGAACCCTCCATCTGACTAGTATTCTCAGCCTCCTTGATGATCAATCCCATCAGTTTGGGTACATGGCTATCACCTGAAAGGAGCTCTGGTAGAGTAGTGGTTAACAAGTTGGGCTGCTAACCTCAAGGTCAGCAGTTTGAAACTACCAGTTGCTCTGCAAACTACCAGTTGCTCTGTGGGAGAAAGATGAGGCTTCTGCTCCTATAAAGATTTATAGCCTTGGAAACTATACAGAGTCGCTGTGAGTTGGAACCCACTCCACGGCACATCACCACCACCTAAAAAAAGCAGCCACCGCAAACGCCATGTCACAGCATCTGAGACACTGACTAAGGTCAAATGGGATCCTTAAACAGTCCGTTGGTATCTTTCATGCCAGTTTTGAAAGGTGGCCATGCCTCAAAAAATAAGTTCTGGAACTAATTTCCAAGTTTAAATGGTGTTCAATATTGCCTTTTGTCAGTGAAACCATTCTCACTTGTGGATTTATAAGGTAACATAAACAAACATCAAAGAAAAAAATGTATTATGATCAACCAAGATGTGGGTTTAAAGAAGAAAAGAAAAGAAAAAAGATCTCTTTTCATGCTTCCAAATTCCCATGATACTTAGCATCCACATATGTGTAAGTTTATAAAGCTATGCATTAATAAAATCACAGACTTTCACAGTAGGTAGGCTTTTAGATTTAAATGCAGAAGAACCATGTTCTCCTATGAGACTTTTTGAGTTCTTATATGAGACTTAAAATCCAGCCACAGAATATCCTGTCTGAGTAATAAAATTAGGTACACTGGCTACAGCAATAGAACGATGGCCAAGGACCAACAAGGACTGTTGAATCACTTTAGGCAAAAGACCAAGCAAAGTCTTGGATCTAGATTGTATATCTAATTCTCCTTCAGTGAAGGCATTGGATCTCATGCTGGGAAAAGAAGGAAGCTCAAACCCAAAGGAACTGAATTCTGCTGGGAGCTTCAAGAACAGATGCCCTTAAGGAAATTCTTTTGCTTCAACTTTGAATGAGTCATCCCCAGATGTGCCCATTTCACATTATATTTGTTTATACCTCTGTTTAAAACTGTTCCTTTTCAACGCAAATGTGTTAAAGCTGATGTTACTAGCGTAACCAAAATTTGTGTCATCTAGAAATAACTTCCATCTGCAATATGGAGATTGCTCTTAACAGCTTTCTATCTGAATCTATAGGGACACTACATGGATAGGTGTTTATGGCCACATGTGGCTCACATTTAACCGTAAAATAGATACCAACATTCCTCAGTATGCAACCATTTGAAATATAACATTTAATTCCCCAGTGTTAGTTGGAATATTGCTTTGGGGTGGTTGTGCTTGAAGGTGTAAGTTCACTTCAATTAAGGTTCCTGTAGACAGTGATGATGATGGGGATCAGGACTCAAGGATTCTCCCATGAATGGAGGTCGATCTTATCCCCAGCTCCCAAGAACTGGGATCATGGTTTCTGAATCAGTCAACCTTTTCGTCCCCCTCACCTCTACTACCCTAGCAGCCTATCATTGGTCCTGAAGTATTCCTGGTACTTTGCTAGAGGAGGAGCGATGGCAGGGGCATAGACTCTTCTAAAAGATTGTGGCTTCATGGTTAGAAACTCATCTGCAGGGGCAACTGCTTTTGGCTTATTCATTCATTTCTTCATGACCCCCTGTAATGGCATCCCAGTGGACCTTCTCATTCTGTGCTCTTGTTCCTTCTCATAGAGTCCAGCCATGTTATTTCCTGAGCATTTTCCATCTTTCCATGTCTCTGTGCCTCTATATATGGAGTCCCAGGGTGGCACAGATAGTTAAAACAATTGGCTACTAACTGAAAGGGCTAATTTCCGAAATACATGGAGTTGCCATGAGTCAGATTCGACTTGACAGCAACTGGTACTGACGTCTCTATGTACGTATACCTTCCTTTCTCTATGGACAAGTTAGGTCCCACCTTACATTTACACCTTCCCGTCTGTCTCCACATCTCCAAATCCCAAGCATCCCTCCCATCCTCAGTTGAAATGCCTCTTCTTCCATAAAGTCTTTCCTGATCCTAAAGCATTCCTAAACCCAGTCTAGATTTTCTCTGCAAGTTGTATGGCTTTGGACACAATTCTCCTTGAATTTGCCATCCTGAAATTCACCAAATGGAGATAATAATACCTGTCTCATAGGATTCTTACAAAGATTGTTGTTGTTAAGTGCCATTGAGTTGGTTCCAGCTCATAATGACCCTGTATAGGGTTTCCAAAGAGCAACTGCTGGGTTAGAACCACCAGCATTACAGTTAGCAGTCTACTGCTTATCCTACATCGCCACACCAGGACTCTAACGATTAGATGAGATTTTGTATGTTAAGAACCCACATAGTAGGTGCTCTCTATAAATTGTATCAGTCCTTGAGGACAGGGACCGTGTCTTGTTCAACTTTGTACCCTTGGCACTTTGCATTCTGTAGGTGAAGAGGAACTAGAGGGGCCCCACATAGACTCTCAGTAAGGGGAACTAATAGACAGGCCTTTCCTTGTAAACCCATTGCAGGACACTTCTGTTTGTAGAAGGAGCCCTGGTGGTGCAGTCAGTTAAGCACAAGGCTGCTCACCTCAAGATCAGTGGTTCAAACCATTCAAGCTATGGACAACATTGAGAAGTATGAGTGTTCCAGAACACTTATGCTCATGAGGAATGTACCTGGACCAAGAGGCAGTTGTTCGAACAGAACATGGGAACACTGAATGGTTTAAAATTAAAAAAGGTGTGCGACAAGGTTGTATTCTTTCACCATACTTATTCAACCTGTATGCTGAGCAAATCATCCGAGAAGCTGGGCTCTATGAAGAAAAACGTGGCATCACGATTGGAGGAAGACTCATTAACAACCTGCAATATGCAGATGATACAACCTTGCTTGCTGAAAGTGAAGAGGACTTAAAACATTTACTGATGAAGATCCAAGAGCACAGCCTTCGGTATGGATTACATCTCAATGTCAAGAAAACAAAAATCCTCACCACTGGACCAATAAACAACATTCTTATCAATGGAGAAAAGATTGAAGTTGTCAAGGACTTCATTCTTCTTGGATCAAGTATCAACACTCATGGAAGCAGCAGTCAAGAAATCAAACAGCCTATTGCATTAGGCAAGGGGCACATTAGGGGAAGCCAAAGTATTTCACATTTACACATGAAACTCTTAATGACTTTTTGTAAGCACTAAAACCTGTATGGAAACTTTCAGAGACTAAGGAAAAACTGAAGTCCTATTAGCCAAGGATAGGCACCCTGGTAGCATAGTGAGTTACTCAATGGGCTATTAACTGTAGGGTCAGTGCTTCAAATCTACCAGTGGTTCCTTGGGAGAAAGAGGCAGCTTTCTGCTTCCATAAAGATCTGCGCTGGACAGCAAGTTTCAGTGTCTCTTCTGACATCCATTTTGACCTTTTCTTCTTTCTTGTCTAAATGGTTTTTTGCTTCCTTCATGTATGATGTTCTTGATGTCATCCCACAACTCTTCTGGTCTTCGTTCTTTAGTGTTTATTGTATCAAATCTGTTCTTCAGATGATCTCAGATGGGATAAATTCAGGGTCATACTTTGGCTCTCGTAGACTGGTTTTCATTTTCTTCAGCTTCAATTTGAATTTGCATATCAGTAATTGATGGTCTGTTCTACAGTCTGCCCCTGGCCTTGTCTTCACTGATGATATGGAGCTTTTCCATCTTCTCTTTCCACAGATGTAGTCAATTTGATTTCTATGTGTTCCATCTAGTGAGGTCCATGTGTATAGTCGTCTCATATGCTGTCTAAAGAAAGTATTTGAAATAAACAAATCTTGCAGAAATCTATCATTCGTTATCCAGCATCATTTCTATAACCAAGTCCAAATTTTCCAACTACTGGTCCCTCCTCTTTGCTCCCTACTTTTGCATTCCAATCACCAGTAATGGGCAATACATCTTGATTACATGTTTGATCAATTTCAGATTGAAGAAGTTGGTAGAATTCTTCTATTTCATCCTCACTGGCTTTAGTGGTTGGTACATAAATTTGAATAATAGTGGTATTAACTGGACCTCCCAGTAGGTGCATGGATATTATCCTATCACAGACAGCGTTATACCTAATGACTAATCTGGATATGTTCTTTTTGACAATGAATGCAACACCATTCCTCCTAAATTTGTCATTTCCGGCATAGTAAAACATGTGGTCGTCAGATTCAAAATGGCCAATACCAGTCCATTTCAGCGCACTAATGCCTAAGATATTGATGTTTATGCATTTCATTTCATTTTTGACAACTTCCAATTTTTCCAGATTCATGCTTAGTACAGTCCATGTTCCGATTTTCAATGGATATTTACAGCTGTTTCTCTTCATTTTGAGTTGTGCCCCATCAGCAAATGAAGGTCCCGCGGGCTTTTCTCCCATGGGCTTTACTCCATTCGCGTTATCACGGTCAACTCTACTTTGAGGAGGCAGCTCTTCCCCAGTCGCATTTTGAGTGCCTTCCAACCTGAGGGGCTCATTTTCCGGCACTATATCTAACAGTGTTTCTCTGCTATTCATAAGGTTTTCAGTGACTAAATATTCGGAAGTAGATCGTCACTCCTTCTTCCTAGTCTGTCTTTGTCTGGAAGCTCATTGAAACCTGTCCACTGTGGGTGACCCTGCTGGTATTTAAAATACCGGTGACATAGCTTTCAGAATCACAGCAACTCACAAGCTACCACAGTACAACAAACTGACAGACAAGTGGTGGCCCACATAGGAGTCCTGGTATGGTACTGTGGTTAATGCACCAGACTGCAATGTCGGTTTGAACCACAAGGTCGGGGGTTCAAGCTCACCAGTCGCTCCTTGGAAACCCTATACAGGATTGTTATGGACCATTATCTTCTTGTCATTACTGTCATCCTCCGACTCCTAGACACACCCATGAAGATTACAGCCTTAGAAACCCTGTGGGGCAGTTCATTCACCTTGCCCAGCAGAAGTCAAATGGTGAATATTTGATGTGCATAAGACACCTGTGAATTATACACATGTTCCATTCACTGTGGTACACACCACATGGTCTTAGTAGATTTCCCAGGCTTAGCTGTGTAGAGCACAAGATTTCAGAAGGATGATGGGGCAGGACCAGGAGGAAGACCAGTCCGTTTGACTTGCATGTCACTACCATATGGCACGAGTTTTCATTGACAAATGAAAAGCCCTAGAGCCCTCTACTATGAACAGAAGCACCTGCATATATGCCAGGCCTCATGGGTCCTCTCCAGAGTGGGGCCCTCTGCTGGGGGCTGGAGGTGAATATTAATCTGAATAGTAATCTGAATCCATCATTTCCTCCCCCTGGCAACTGCACTCTAGACAAATGGTTTCTCCATCTTACTAGAAGGCACAATGTCATCCAAACAGATGGCAGTCTGCAGAGGTATCCAACAGGCCAGCTCATTGACGGAGGTATCATGATGGAGCCTGGCAAACTCTGTGTATAATGCTCAACTGCTTAAAAGGAAGCTCTATGGAAAATCCAGTTCTGGGTCTGATGGTTGTATTTGGAAAACTTAAACACCCACCCTTTGCATTTGAATCAATAATCATTTCTTGAGGTCCCACTAAGCTCCTAGCCTTATGTGAGGAAGTTTAGATCATTATATCATTGTTAAGGAGGTAATCATTGCCACTCTAGAGATGATGAAACTGGGAGTAAAGAAGTGAAGTGACTTGTTGATGAGGGCTAGAGCATGGATATGAATTCGTGTCTCTCTCTTCCTCAAACTCTCCCCAGAGATTCCTTCTCCTTCTGACCTCAGATTATCTCATGACTCCAAAGCAAAACCACATCCACTGTCATCCAATGGATTCAGAGTCATCGTGGCCCTGTAAGACAGACTAGAATTGCTCCCTAGGGTTTCTGAGAATAGAAGTCGTTACAGAAGCAGACAGCCTCATCTTTCTCTTGTTAAGTGACTGGCCTTTCTTCTGACATGCCTCTGGGTGGACTTTGAACCTCCAACCTTTCACTTAGCAGCAGAATATCTTAACGATTTATGGTGCTGTTGTTATTGAGTGCTGCCGAGTCAGTTCCGACCCATAGCGTCCCTGTATAGGGTTTCCAAGGAGCAGCTGGTGAGCTTGAACCGCTTTGCAGTCCAGCACATTAACCCACAGTGCCACACCAGGACTTGATATACTAGGGCCTTAACACTGTGACAGTTGCAGCCTAGCACCTCCCATGCATGGGAAGCCCAGCAGTTTAATGGAGAGAATAGAAACCATCTGCAGCAACATATTTGTTTAGAAAGGAGACACCAGCAAAAAGACTTAGCAACTTTGAACCAGTTGAAAGAAGGGCATCTGCCTGAGATTTTCATAGTGGTTATATTGATTGTTCATCTGCCATTCTTCTTGTGGTTCGTGTCACTAGCATATTTCTATTCTTTCTGCCAGAAGACTCGAGAGAAAGAATTTGTAAATTGTTACTTTGGAGGGATTGACATCTATACAAGAACTAAAAGTTCCCTGTAGCTTTGGTCCCTTTGGCCTTACAATGAAAGTATATCTGCCAACCTTGCAGTTCAAATGGCGCCACACCAGGGTTAATGCACCAGACTGCAAAGCCGTTTGATACCGCAAGGTCGATGGGTCAAGCTCACCAGCTTCTCCTCAGAAATCCTATACAGGGTCGCTATGGGTCGGAATAGACGCAACGGCACTTAACAATATATATATAAAGTTTTATTGTGAATTGTTTGATAGTTTACATGGGAAACATCAAAACATCAGCTTGACATTCGTCCTATCGTATTTCGTTTCATTGCAATGATTATAATCCCCTCCATGCATCATCATTCAACAGCATTTGCTTCCATTCCCTCTGTTTTTTTTCGGATGTACCCCGAAGCACTCAGGAATATATAACCATTCAAACAACCAAAGAGTACACCCTGCAAGCCCAGCCCCCCAGCTGTCAGCAGTCATCCACTCTCCCTCCCTGAGTCCAGAGTCCCCAGCTGCTCCATGTCTCCACATCATCATCTCTGCCTCCAGTAAGGAAGACTGTATCATCTGCATATTGCAGGTTGTTAATGAGTCTTCCTCCAATCCTGATGCCACATTTTTCTTCATAGACTCCATCTTCCCGGATTATTTGCTCTGCATACAGGTAGTATAAGTATTGCGAAAGAATACAGCTTTGACATGCACCTTTCCTAATTTTAAACCATTCAGCGTTCCCTTATTGTGCTCGAACAACTGCCTCTTAGTCTATGTGCAGATTCCTCAAGAGCACAATTAAGAATTCTGGAATACTCATGCTCCACAATGTTGTCCATATCTTGTTATGATCCACACAGTCGCAAGCCTTTGCATAGTCAATAAAATACAGGTAAACATCTTCTGGTATTCTGTGCTTTCAACCAGGATCCATCTGAGATCAGCAATGACATCCCTGGTTATTGGACACCCGCTGTGTCCCAGAGGCAGAGCTAAATGTATTTATCTGTCTTCAAAGCTGTCCTGTTTAGAGGTGTGGAAACTGTGGCTTAGAGAAGTTGTATAACTTGCCTAAAATCAGAGTTGGGATGTGGTAGAGGCAGTATTGAAATTGTGTTTCTGATGCCAAGTCCAGAACTTTGAACAGCGGACTACACTACCTCCCTCTCTGGTTGATTTGGCATTCCTGAAGTGTACACAAAGAGCCCTGGAAGTATAGTTGATGTTAAGCATTTTGCTACTAACCACAAGGTTAGCGGTTCAAGCTCACTAGTCGCTCTGCGGGAAAAAGATGAGGCTGTCTGCTCCCATAAACAATCACAGTCTCAGCAACCTCAACCTACAGGAGCAGTTTTGCTCTTTCCTATAGGATCTCATAGGTTGACATGGACTCAGTGAGCCTATGGGTTCGAGTGTACACAGGATGAATCACTGGAAAGCGGTAAGATTCTCCAACTTCCTCATAACCTCCCAGCAGCACTTAAAACACTGCACCTTGCTGAAATGGGGTTTGAGACTGTTACATTTTATTGAGGGAGAGAGACATGCTCAGATAACTGGAGACTAACTGAGCAGTGCCAGCCCAGGAAGGCTTTCCTGATCAGCTACAACAACACAATGTCTGTGATACACGGGCTCACCATGAGTCAAACTCAACTTGATGGTAATGAGTTTATCAGCTTTTGGTTTCGAACGGTCACATCTTGAATGCCCCAGTGTAATTCAGTGATGGAGCTGCCAGGTGTCTTGATGGGTGTGGATCCCATTTATTCCACCCAAGAGGCAGGTGGGCTGGGAACAGAAGTCAAGACTGATCAATGGCCCCAAACCAAAGAAACAGTGTCAAGTCACTCTAGGGTGGACCTGTATCCCTGAGTTGATTCAAAGACCCTTTTATGCTCTTTAACTCCTTACCTCCTCTAGTAGGTTCTGAATTTTTCATTTGGAGTTGGCCTACCCTCTCCAATCTACTCTCCTCCAAAGTGCTCCTAGAAGCAACCAGTAGGAGTGGGAAATGTGACGTGCTGTCAAGTCAGTTGTATCCTGGCAAACCCACGTGTGCAGTGTAGAACTGCTCCATAGGGCTATCAAGGCTGTGACCTTTCCGATGCAGATGGCCACTTCTGTCTCCCGAGGTAGCTCTGGGTGGATCAGAACCACCAGCCTTTTAGGCCAGCACTTGGGAAATGAAGACCGGTGCAATAGCTGACTGAGCCCCAGCTTATCTTTAGACATCATCTGGATATGCCCAATGGAATGGGATGTGAGGTTGAGCTTGGCTGCATGAAACACTCAGTGACGTCTGGGGCTGGAGTCCTGGCAGTGGAGGGTGAGAACATAGAAGAACCCTGTCAGGAAATGAAGGAAAAAGCAAGGACTTTGTTATTTCAAATATGTCCGGTTTATTACCTTGTTGTTTTCTTTCAGTAATAAAGCTAAGGAACAAGAATTTGATTTATATTTGAAACTATAAGCTCTGGCAGTTAAAAATAGTTGATAGAATTCAGTACAAGAAAATGGTTCATATCTTCAGATTTAACTATTGCCTGTAATAAATAGTCTCTTTATTTTTCTCTTTCGAGTAGAATTTGTAAATCTGATCCTAGTGAATGTTTGAATGCTAAGTAAAACTAACTGTATTTGAACTTTTAGCTATCTAGACACAAATCCTGTCAATTAAATTGGCTTTCTTGAGAATTAAAGAAGTTTCCTTCACAGAGATAACAGTCATTCTAACATCCATAGCTTCCCCTTCACACCCCTCAGCCCCCAAAAAGAGCCTTGTGGCATAGTGGGTGATGCATTGGGCTGCTAACTCCGAGGTCAGCAGTTTGAATTCGCCAGCCACTCCATGGGAGAAAGAGGAGGCTTTTTGCTTCCCTAAGGATTCATAGTCTCAGAAACACTACACAGGGTCGCTGTGAGCCGGAACCGACTCAACGGCACACAACCACCACCAACAACAACTATTTTGGAAACATATAGCCTAGCTTCATTTCTTAGTGCTCTGGTGGCACAATGACTAAAGTGCTCTGCTGCTAACTGAAAGCTTGGCAATTGGAATCCACCCAGTGGCTCTGCAATAGCAAGATCTGGTAATCTGATGCCTCTAAGATTCACAGCCTGAAAAGCACTAGGGGGGCACTTCTGCTGTCTCATGGGGGCAATGTGAGTCGGACCCCACAACACTGAACTGCCAACGACAAATTTCAAATACATCCAAACTCAGTCAGGGATAGCAACGTAGTTCGAATGTTCTTTCTTTATCCTTGTTTCTAGCCCTTTGTCTCTTTGCTCTTCAAACTGGGAAATATGTAATCTTGTACCTAATTCTTCCCACAGTCTTGTGAAGGTAGTGGCTGTTTTTTAAATTGTAGATCACCAGACCTTTCTTCCAAGGTACTTCCAGGTAATCTCAAGCTGCAGCTGAGTGTATTAACTCTTTTTATCAGCCAGGGACTCTGAGTGAAGGTTATGAGCTTAAAAGACTCGGGCTCCTGTGTTTCCTTTCAGATTCTACCATCTAATCAGAATGAACCTGCCCATGGCAAATTCCATCTAAAAATCTACTACATTAACTACATCGTAGATGGAGCTTAAGGCTGCGAAAAATGACACCAGCCATCTCTCCCACAGTCCTCTACTCAGCTGGGTTCAATAACTCATTGCAGTGGCCACACAGAACTCAGCCATGGCCACAGACTGGCCTCTCTTTGGCTATTGGCCCCTTGGCCTGACCTTTGCCCTGCTCCAGCAATGTTACAAAGCTCTATTAGGACTGTTGATAATGCCCACAGAGCAAACCACTCCACCATGAGCCTCAGCCTGAAGGCACTCAGTTCTAGGGAACTTAAATCCCCCAATTAAGTGTCTGGAGGCACCCCACTCTGTAAGCAAGCTGCTGTACAAAGTCACACAGCTTCAGTTGCTCCATTGGCTGGTGCCACTCTGTGCTCTGGCTATTGGTTCTGTTGCGGCTACCCTCTGCCATTCCTACAGTGTCTCAGTTTTCTGTCTCTTGTTCGAGAAGGTTCCATGCCCAGGGATCTTGGGGTCCAAAGGATGCACCCCACTCCTGACTTACCTTTGATGGTAGTTAGGATGCCTCATCCCTGCTTCTGAGAGGACTCATTTTATGCATGTTAAATAGTTCCAGGCCTTTTCAATCACTATTACCTATTAGGAGTACTGGTGTGGCACTGTAGGACAAGCACTGGACCAGAAAATCGGTTTAAATCACAGGGTCAGCAGTTCAATCTCACCAGCCGCTCCTCTAAAACCCAATGCAGGGTCACTATGAGTCGGAACCAACTTGACGGCACCGAACAACAAAATTACATATTAAAGGTTCCTGGTGTGACCCTGTAAGATAAGCGCTGGACTGTTAACCACAAGGTTGGCAGTTTAAACCCATCAGCCGTGCCTAGGAAACCCTATACAGGGTTACTTACTATGAGTCAGACAGACTCAATAGCACTTAATAATGACAACAACAAATTAACTCTGTTAATCACTCACAACTGAATCATATAACTGTATCCACATCTCTCCCACTTTCTCATACCCAGGCCCAGCAGGGTAAAAACATTGTTTGGTGGGAGTTACGAAGATTATGGCTAGAGGAGATTTTAAATAATTAACAACACCACAGAGGCACATTCATCTTTATTTTGGGGAAAATCAGTGGGGACATCGGGACTAGGAACCTAATACCTGTGAGGGTTATTGGATCAGGTTGCCTGCTTATTTTAATGCTGCTTGGAAAGATTTTGGAGGCAAATATTCCAAAATACTCCCCCTCCCCCCACCCCTCAAAAAATTCAGGCACTGTTTTCTTTCTCTCTCTCTTTTTGTTGTTGTTGTTGTTAGGTGCCATCGAGTTGGTGCCGACCCATAGTGACCCTATGCACAGCAGAACAAAACACTGCCCGATCCTGGGCCAACCTCACTATTGTTGCCACACTTGAGCCCATTAATGCTGCCACTTGGCCAATCCATCTCGTTGGGGGTCTTCCTCTTTTTCTCTGATCCTCCACCTTACCAAACATGATAGCCTTCTCCAGAGACTGGTCCCTCCTGACAATATGTCCGAAGTATGAGAGATGAGTTTTGTCCATCCTGGCCTCCAAGGAGCACTCTGGCTACACTTTTTCCAACACAGATCTGTTGGTTCATTGGGTAGCCCACGGCACTTTCAATATTCTCCTCCAACACTATAAGTCAAAAGCATCAATTCTTCTACGGTTTTCCTTATTTACTGTCCAACGTTCACATGCATATGAGAAACCCTGTACCAGGGTCACTATGAGTCGGAACCGGCTGCTGCTGCCATTTGTACTAATCCATTTCTCTCTTTTTAGGTTCTCTTAAAATTAAAACAGAAAGCCATATGTGTATGAACATATCAGAGAGTGGAGTGCTTTCTATACTGCGGCTTCCAGGGTTTCCACGTTGTTGATTTCATAAACGTTTTCATAATCGTCCAAATGCTACATGCAGCTCACGCTTTTGCCATCCATTATAGAAACTAAGTTCCCTAAGGGAAAATGCACTTGTTTTGTAACAATGCCCCAAAAGGTTCCAAAAAGGATACTTTTTACTTCCCAAAATATGTGTTGATAAATGATCAGGTGTTCAATTAAAACTACAGCCCTGATGTGTAATTCCTATTGAAATTGTGGCCAGGGCTCCAAGTTTTATCATTTGTGCACTTTTACATGCCTTCCCCATAATTAGCATAAAGAAATTAATGTATTACCAGCTTCAATATTTGATGCCATATGAGTCCTAAGAGGGAAAAGAAATGTAAATAGAATGAATTTCTTAAGCAAGATTACTGATAGGACAGGACTAAAGAGCCCTTTTCTTCCCTTTAATAAGTCCAGTACTTGCACTTGGGCATATTTTAAGGTTCTTTTCATGCTGAATCTAGAGTTGAGCATGCTTTGCATTTCAAGCTTTGTCTATGAATCAGTAGAAGCCAAAGTTATTTCTGCTTTAAAATAACAGGAGCCAGGAACAGCTAATCTCTTTTCATTCTGAGCTCCCTACATTATTTTACTGGACAAAGTTTGTGTTGGCTACAAAACAGGCCATTCACAACATGTATGAGAAGGAATTTAGGTAAGAATGAAGAGAGATTGTAGGATGTATAAAGACTCCCTCTCCTGAGGCCATTAAGAAATTCCAAATTGGCCTTGTCGTGAATAGTGACATTACATTAGCCTTGCTAATTTCAGTAATTCAAACCAGTAGCCTCTGTTTACCAATCTACTGGATGAAATCTACCCATAACTGCCATGCCAGAACAGCTGTGATTTTAAAAGAGGTGATGGAGGGGCAGGGAGGTGTGGGGGGTGAGGGACCCTGGTGATCTGTTCCTGAAGATTGTTGTTGTTGTGGAGTGCCGTTAAGTCAATTCCGACCCATAGTGACCCTGTATAGGGTTTCCAAGGAGCAGCTGGTGAGCTTGAACCACCAACCTTACAGTTCAAACGACTTTGCAGTCTGATGCATCAGTCCACAGCGCCACACCAGGACTCCATGAAGATTACAGCCTAGAAAACCCTATGGGGCTGCTCTCTGGTACACGGGGTTGCTCTGAGTCAGAAGTTGTTTACTCAGTGGCTGTCCTTAAGAGTTCCCAACAACAACAATAACTCATCAAGTAGTAGTTGTCCTCATCAGAGATTCTTAAATTCCTCACTGAGACATTTCATATGATGTTGAAATAAATTCCCATTTTTGGCTTGGTTTCTTTCTTTCTTTCTTTCTTTAGGCTGAAACAAGAATATTAAAAAGGTCTCATGTGATCTCTTTGATTATCTGTCTGACTTTTAATTGTGTGCATTTCAATAACCAGGGCCAGCAACCACTATTTTTTTATTTTTATTTATTAAGAGTGGGAATACATTTGCTCTTTAGTTCATAAGATGTGCAAATCAACTGACAGAGCGTTCATGGTGAATACTAGAGGGGAGAGGGAACACCTCTTTTAAGGAGTGTCTGCGTCAAAAGACATTCTTCTAAATCTCTCTTGACTGGGGCTATGAACTGGCTTTTTTTCTATTATTGTTCTGGCTTAAAAATTCAGTTATCTTCCAATTTCACATCATCAACCGTAATGTTCAAACTGATTTGAACTGGTTTTGTATTCTCTAATCTCACATTTATATCCTGCAATTTCATATTCTGGAGCTATTTTATCTGAAGCAGTAAGGCAACTAAATTTGATCCTTATATGCAAGTAATATTTGAATTTTGTTCATCCTAAGATTTTGTAACTACTTTGAAAGTATCACTAGCCAATTAATTCTGTTGTTGTTGAGTGCCATGGAGTCAGTTCTGACTCAGCGTGACCCTCTGGACAACAGAGCAAAATACTTGCCCAGTTCTGTGCCATCAGCCGTTCAAACTTGCCAGCCGCTCCTTGGAAACCCTACACAGGGTCACTATGAGTCAGAACCAACTCGACGGCGCAGAACAACTACAACAACATGGCAACAACTGTGTCAGTCCATCTCCTTAAGGGTCTTCCTCTTTTTCACTAACCCTCTACTTAACCAAGCATGATGTCTATCTCCAGGGATTGGTCCCTCCTGATCACATGTCCAAAGTACATGAGATGAAGTTCAAGATCCTCACTTCTGAGGAGCATTCTAGGTGTACTTCTTGTAAGACAAATTTGTTCGTTCTTATGGGAGTCCATGGTGTATAGTCAGTACTCTTCACCAACACCCTAATTCATTTTTCTTCAGTCTCCCTTATACTTTGACCACTGTTCAAATGCATATGTTGTTGTTGTTGTCAAGTGCTGTCAAGTTGGTTCTGATTTATATTAACCTGTATCTTTTTTATTTTATATTGACACAGTTTGTCAAGTGTCTTTCATTTAAAGTCCCACTCTACAACAGTCTCGTACATTTATTGAGCACATTTTAAAGACAAATCTCACTTCACAATGAGACTATGAAGTCAGTTTGCAGTGAAATCTCACCATACTGCAACTGAAACCTTCGCTTTTTTCTCGCTAGTTGCTGATGTTTGTTACATTTCAACTAGTGAGATAAGCATCAAATGTAAACATGTATCTACAATGTGGGATAGGCGAATTTAAATCGAGATTGAATGCAAAAATGGTAGCATCCAAAAAATTGTATATGATCTTCTATTTCTTAAATGTAAATATCACAATTTTAAAATGTGAGTAAGTTGAAAATGGTAGCACTGTGACAAATTTTTATCCACATGAAACTGTTCAGAACTGGGTGAAGCTTAAGCAGGTCTTTCACATGTCTAACTTTGTGTGTGTGCAATTGGCAAGTGTTTCACACATGGTCCACAGGCACAGTTTGCATCACTTGGAACAGATCCAGCGAACTCTGACTGGCCCATGAATCGAACAGCAGTCCTCACATATGGCTTCACAATGTTGCTTGAACCACATGCCAGAGAAGCACTCAGCATATGTGGGTTCCCAGTGGTCTTACTTACAATTTCAAGCTTAGTGTTGAACCAGAAATAGAGGATGGAGCACACACACCAAAAACCATGGGTATTGTCATTGTTAATCAGGTTCAGAAACTTTTTTTTTTCCCCCAATTCTGGTTTCCGTTTCACTCTGGCAGAATTTCCGGGGGGTTTGGGGTTGCAGTTTTCGGTTCTGTTCTACTTTGAAGCTCTGGATCCACAGCACATGAGTGTGGCACACGTTGGAAATCACCCCCCAGCCCAGTGGTAGAGAACCTGAGTCATGTCAGTGACTAAGACCAAGGGTCAGGGTCCTTCCCTGAACACTAAGAAGCATCAACCAGTAAAGATGAGAGACTACGTCTAGTATTTACTGTTTTTTTCAAATGATAAAAAAATACTGATATAGAGAGTGTTAAGGTCTACACATCACATTTACATCTCTTTTCTCACTTGAGAAGTCCGTACAGCTTTGGTTCGCAATAAGAAAGTCTTCTCTGCCGACAGGCAGAGCAGTGAAAGTTAGTGGATCAGCCTTTCCCAGCTTTCTCTTTGCAGAATTGGACTCATCTTTACTGGTTGATGCTTCTAAGTGTTCAGGGAAAGACCCTGTCCCTTGGTCTTGGTTACTGACTGACAGGACTGAGGTTCTCTATCACTGAGTTTGAGATGATTTCCAGCAGGTTGCCTCCCTCCTAACACCTGTAACACCAGTCTTTCTCCTGGTTGGTGGAGATCTCCTTAAGGGCAGATGTCATGTCATCTGCCATCTCCCGTGTCTGATTCCTACTACATCAATAACTGTTCCTAGCATTCAAGAAGTGGTTGCTTGATTCATTAATTACATTGTACTTATCATATTGTTAAGTGACATTGAATAGGCCCCTAACTCATGGTACCCATGCAAATTGGAAAGAAATACCACCTGGTCAGGCACCATCCCCATGATGGGTTGTGGACTGGGAGGTTGTGATTGGCAGTGTTTTCCCTGACTGATTTTTAGAAGTGGATCACCAGGTCTTTCTTCCTAATCTATGTTAGTTTGAAAGCTCTGTGGCAACCTCTTCAGCATCATAGCAACATGCAGGCTTCCACTGACAAGATCAGTGGTGGTTGCACTGGCCAGGAATCAAACCCTGATCTGATGAAAACTCAGAATTCTACCACGGACTACCAATGGAGTAGTCATGCTTCATAGAAACCTTTGTCTTCTCCCGTGGTCACCACGTTTACCACTCTCGCACTCAGATTCTTTGTGGTAGTGCACTTAAACCAACCTATTTTCTAAGGACTCAGGTAATGGTTAAAAAGGAGAAAGTTCCAGAATTTGATACATTTTGAACTATTTTTTTTCTCCCAAATGGTACTTTGGAAATGGCAAAGGCTAGGAAATGTATTAGGGAAGAAAGTCATAGAGTAAAGAGAAAAAAGTAGTGAAGTGTAAAGGAGGCAGTTTGAGTGAGTCTGGTAGGTGGATACTGTTGAGGTGTGCATTTCAGGGCCCTGTACCCTCTAAATGTTGCCTGCCTGCCTGTCTGTCTGTGGCATGAGAAAGGTGGAACACTCCCCACCCCAACCCCAACCCCCCCAAAAAAAAAGTTGAAAAGAGGCCTCCTAAACTTCGTTTTAGGCTTAATACTGAAGAAAAAAGATTTTAGGATTACTTCCCTTGTGTGAATCAAAAAGGGGCTTCAGATTTCTCCCCTGGGTGAACTAAGCTGTAATCTGTCTCTACAGCCCTCTGTTAATACTTCTTCTATTTGTGAAGAAATTATGGTGACTGGTGAGGCTCAACTTACTTCTTCTAATCCCTTGGCAGAGAATTGAAAAAGACGACCAGAAATTGCTGTCCAGCTAGAATTCTGGATGCCATCGGGAAAACTGATTGGGACAAATGGACTGAAAAAAAAAAAAAATCAGTCTTCATTTGGGAGGGAGAGGTTATGTCTTTAATCATAGTAATCCTTTTAGTATAGTGCTTTCTCTGGTGACATTACTTACCTAATTAAAGTTTGGTTCTTTGGATTTTTCCCTCCCACTGTTGTTTCATGCTTATGCTGTGGATCTGCAAGCTGAGCAATGAACTGACATTAAAATCTCTCCACCAAGTGGGTCTCAGAACCACAAAGGACCCAGTTTTCACCCCTTTAATCATTTGAGTTCTCTTTTCCGATCAGTGTTTTCAACATCCTCTTGCATTGTGAAAATAAAAATTCAATGCAATGATGAAATAGATCTGACCAAAACCCATAGTGATACCTTCAGTGCTAGGACTTCCTTCATAGTCCAATATAAGTACCTAGTGTCATGCTGGTTTGCTTCTGTTGGCAAGTCATTCAGCCAGTGGATCACTGTAACTTCTAGTTTATCTTCTATAACAGTTGAGCTCAGCTAGACTTGACATAGTTTGAAAGATAAATTGCTTTGTTTGAAAAAAGTAGCTATTTTATTATGGTGATAGCATTTTAAGATGATTTTTTTCCCAAATAAAATTTTTTAGTATCATCATAATATTTCTCTCTTTTCCCCACATTTTACTCTAGTTTGGGTGAAGTTCACAAAGCAACTTAGTGTTCTCTAGTCCACAGTTAATTCACATTTTGGTGTGTAACATTGGTTAAATCCCGTTAACGTACCAGTAGTCTTCCTGCTCCCTCCCTGGGATCCCCATTTCCATTCATCCTTTCCTGCCCCTTCCAACCTTCTGGACTTTTTTTTGTGAGGGTGGGTAAATGCTTCCCTTTTGGTTTCCTATGCTTGGTCACACTGAGGAGTGCCTTCTTCCCTAATGTTAGTATTTACTTTGTAGACTTACCTATTGTTTGGCAAGAAACCTGATTGTATAGTAGGTTATGAGCTGGGCTTCTAACCAAACCACAAGGTCAGCAGTTCAAGTCTACTGGCCATTGCATGGGGAAAAGATGAGGCTTTCTGCTTCTGTAAAGATTTACAGCCTCAGAAACCCTATACAGGGTCACAGTGAGTCAGAACAAACTCTATGACACACCATTAGCACCATTGTTAGGCTGAAAGTTGATCCTCAGGGGTGGGTTCAGTTCAAGTCTTGAGGGGTGTCTAAAGACCACATTCTAGCTATCTCTCTCAGACCTTTTTCCTGAATTTAAAGTTTGTTCTATGCTTTGTTTTGTTTTCTCCCTCGGAATCGCTTATTGGGATCTTAATCAAAGTGGTCAATAGTTGCACCCAGGTACTATCTAGTTCATGTGCTTAATGGAGGCTGTGGTTCACATGACCTCATTAGTCATTTACACTCATTGTTTCCTTGAGTTTTTTATTTTCTTCACTCTTATTTCTTCTGGACCAGGAGAGACAAAAAGTTGCATCTCTAATGTTGTTGTTGTTGTGAAGTGCCATTGAGTCGGTTCCAACCTATAGCGACCCTGTATAGGGTTTCTGAGGAGTGGCTGGTGAGTTTGAACTGCCAATGCAGTTCAAACCGACTTTGCAGTCTAGTGCATTAACCCACAGCACCACGCCGGGACTCCTGCATCTCTGATCCATGCTCATAATCTTTTAAGACCCAAGTTGCAATCCAGCAAAGTAGGCGGTTATGCCAATTGACTTGCTGTCCCCCAAGACTGCCATTTGTGGGTGTACTCCCATTTGCCTTCTTAATGTCTCTTCAGTTTTCATGTTAACCGGTGAATCTACTAGTAGTACGCTTTATGACTGTTGTGGTAGGACTGTGTCTGCAATTGTATTGACCTTTTTTTCTTTTACATTTGTGCACCTCTCAGCATCTTCCTTTGCTACTGACTATGTTGTACAAAGGGGCGTCAAAAAATTTGTGGAAAATGGAATTAAAAGAGCATGGGATTTTTGTCCATGAACTTTTTTGAAGCCGCCTCATATATTGCCTTTCCCTTCACTCTAGTTAATTCATGTCTATTGTGTAGTTACTAACTTCCCCTCCTTTCCCCTCACTTCCCCACCCTTCACTAGTAACCATCAAAGAATGTTTCTGTGTGTAAACCTTCTCTTGACTTTTTATAGTAGTGGCCTCATGTAACATTTGCCTTTTTATGATTGATTTATTTCATTCAGCCTAATGTCTTCCAGGCTTATCCACATTATGAGGTGTTTTGTGGATTCTTCATGTTTCTTTAATGTTGTGTTGTATTCCGATGTGTGTTTGTACCATACTGTTTTTATCCACTGATCCAGTGATAGACACTTAGGGTTTTTTTTTTTTTTAAATATTTTTGCTCTGCATATATCTATTTATGCCACAGCTCCGTTTTCTCTAGGTTCTCTGCCTAGTAGTAGAATTGTTGAGTCATATTGTATTTCTATTTCTGAATTTTTATGGAAGAACCAACCCATTCCACAGTGGTTGTACCAGTTTGCATTCCCATCAACTGTATAATACATTTCAAATCTCTGAACACCCTTGTCAACATTTGTTTTTTTCTGATTTTTAAAAAAATCTTTGCTGATATTGCCAAGTTGTTTTGATTTGCATCTCTCTGATGGGTACTGGTGTGGCGCTGTGAATTAATGCGCCAGACTGCAATGCCATTTGAAATGCAAAGTCGGTGGTTCAAGCGCACCAGCTGCTCCTCGGAAACCCTATACAGGGTCGCTATGGGTCAGAATTGACTCGGTGGCACTTAACAACAACAACAACAATGGGTACTGGTGTGGTGCTGTAGGATAACCGCCAGACTACTAACCTAACAGGAGAGCACTTCAAACCCACTAGCCACTCCTCGAAAACCTTATACAGGGTCTCTGTGAATCTGAACCAACTCCATAGCGCTTAACAACAACAAATGGATAATAGGAGTCTTGGTGTGGCACTGTAGGAGAAGCACTAGACTGCTTAATTGTGAGGTTAGTGGTTCAATTCCACCATCCACTCCTTTGAAAATCTATGCAGGGATGCTGTGAGTCGGAACCAACTTGACAGCACATAACAACAACAACAACAACAACAATGGCTAATAATCATAAGGATTTCTTCATTTGCTTGCTGGCCACCTGTCGGGGACTGACCTCGACATAGTTGTGTTGTTCACGAGTGTTTGGTTCACGAGGAGGGGAGATCCAGCGGTGATAGAGATAGCGAAAGAATACACAGAAAGACAGAAGGAGAGGGACAAAGAGGCACCCCGAAACCAGGGTAGATGCATCACTGGTGGGCAGACTTGGGACTACAGGCATCGTGGCCTCTGAAGGCAGCAACTCACTGCCCTGCAATCTTTACTGCATGCCCTCCAACTTGTAATGCACCCCTGGGCCTACCTGGGCCTCTGTTTTATTTAAGGGAGGAGCTTCACACCAAGCTGGGAGGGACTAAAACAGGATACAGCTAACATCAGTAATTTTCCAGACATTCAGGTAACTTTGCATCGTACTTCGCTGGTTCGAATCCCAGGCCAGCAACTTAGTTTCTCAGGCTCAATTAACATATCTATAGCCCCTGAGCTCAGTTGGGGCAAGGTGAAAGGGAAGGACAAAAGGCTTGGGCGGAGTCCTGCTGTTTTGGCCTCCTGAGCCCGGTTTTCAAGAACTTGGCTGAAAAACTAACACCTGGGAGAGGTTCAGGGAAGATGGCTTTTTTGTCTATAGAACAAAGAATGGGAAGTAGCTAAGCTATTTTCAGTTAATCTTTTGGAGAAAGGCTTAACCTTGCAACCTTTACAGTCTGGGCTTTTAGGAAAATATCACATTTATCTGTGGACATTAAGGGCTCATGTTTGGAATTAAATAAATATAACTGAACACTAAGATGAAAAACAATTTGCTATTAATTGCCAAGTGGCTAGATCTGTTCCTCAGAGCCTGCGGCATGTATAGTCTACACACGGTCTGCAACAGCCACCTGTATGTCTTCTTTGGTGACGTGTCTGTTCATGTATTCTACACATTTTTAAATGGGATGGTTTGTGTTTTTTGTTGTTGAGGTACTAAAGTTTTCTTTCAATTGTAGAGATTAATCCTTTGTCAGATATGTCATTGCCAGGCTTACTCTAGAAATAGACCCTAAGGAAATACACCACATACCCCAAAGTGTATGTCTAAGGATGTTCACTGTAGCATTGTTTATAGAAGAGAGAAATTGAAAACAACCTAAATGTCTATCACTTGGGAGATGGCTAACTGTTGTATTCATGCTACAGAATTCTTTACCATGGATAAAAAGAATGAGGTAATTCAATCTGTATGAAGAGACTTCAAAAAGTTCATGGAAAAATTCCATCATCTTTTCATTCCATTTTCCCACAAACTTGTTGAAACTCAAGCCCCCTTGTGTTAACATGCGAAGTCCTCCAAGATATGAGCCCATTTATATATATGCAGATGAAATACATTTCCGTCTGGATAGGTGAGAGGGAGAAAGCTGAAGGTGGGATTCCTTTATTTTTACTCTATATATTTTTACTTTATTCTTTTATTTTTACTCTAAAAAAGGAGCCCTGGTTGCACAGTGGTTAAGCACTGAGCTGTTAACTGAAAAACCAGTGGTTCGACCCCACTAGCTGCTTTGTAGGAGAAACAAGAAGCATTCTGCACCTATAAAGTATACAGCATTGAAAACCAACACTATACATGGTTACTATCAATGGATCAGAATCTACTTGATGGCAATGGTTTTGGTTTTGGTCTTGGTATACCGCTATAGATTGAATTATGCCCCAAAAGTATGTGGTGTAAATTCTAACCTCCTAAATCTTGTAAGTCTGTTTTCAGCCTATAACTGTTTGGAATAACTAAAATGGGAGTAGAACTTTCCCAGTGAAGGAGGCTCCCTGCAGAGTCTTTGCATTGCACAAGACCATAGGTGGAATCCTGTTCCTCATCCAGAGTCTTCTGAAGTGGGACATTCCCACATGAAAGGACAGGCAGACCAGTCTGGAGAAGCTAGAAAAACAGGAGATACTTCTTGAAAAAAAGACCAGAAGAAATAAAAAACCACCACCAACAACAGTAGTTCAATTGACTAGTACAAGAACAAGCAAGTTGTTTCCCAAGGAGCCATCAAGGCAAGTGGTCAGGTCCCCTCAAGGCAAGCTCCCTTCCAAGACTGAAACTCAAATGGAATACACTAGCAGGCATACGGTCCTGCTGCTGACCACGTTGGTCACCGATAAGGGGAAGGGGGGAAAAACAGCAATGAAGTTGTGACCTAAGTCCGACCACATTCAATAGACTCCTGTTAACCTGGATTGAGACCTGGTTAACCAGCAGTATGATGAGACCTGAGGACTCCTAGGCCCAGGGACAAGGACATGGCTCCAGAGGACTAGAACAGAGCGTGAAGCATCCAGCTGATATAAAGTGAGGGAGGATGCACGAGAACACCCACTCTTGCAGATAATACCCATTTGACCTGGTATCAATGGTTGGATGATCAGAACACGACTAGAGGAAGAAAGAAGAGGGGAAAAAAAAAAAGGAGTAACCTACTATAAGTGGATGATCTTGACCTATGCTTGTTTGTGGATGCAGTATGATAAAGGAGCGGACAAATCTCTACAAGTGAGGATTATTCCCACCCCCTTGGTACACAGAGTTGACAGGGGAGGGGAATTTAGACATCAGCTACTCAAAATGGGGTGACTACAAAGGCAAGAAGAGACTTACTTACAATCCTTCAAAAGGTAACCTAGCTCCAGAGTATACAGGGAAAGGTAGAACCTCCACTGAATTGTTTCCAACCTGTCTGGATGGGGTTGATAAAAGGTGAGTGGGAAAGGACTCCTGTGGTTCAATAGGGAATGATTGCTATCAGGTCTGACAGTGAGTGTTGGAAAGGTAAATGTAAATGTTTGGTAACAAAAGGAGGGGAGCAGCTGATTTTACAGTCCAGGAGCAGAGATACCTGGAACCATCAAGGGAGAAAAATGAAGTGTGAGACCGTGTCCAGAAAGGCAGTGACACTAGGGATGGAGGCAGAGGCAATGAGGTGGACAGAAGGAGCTGCTGGGGACTCTGGACTCAGGGAAGGAGAGGGGTTGTGTGCTGGCGGCCAGGGGGCAGGAGTGTGGGGTGTACCCTTTGGGTGCTTGATGATGCATGCAGGGGCTTGTGATCATTGCAACAAAACAAAGTACGATAGGCTGAATGTAAAGATAATGTTCACCCATGTAAACCAACACATAATTCACAATAAAAACTTTTTTTTTTAAATTATAATCTCCTTTGGGAATGGGTTTTCTTGGTTATGTTAATGAGACAGGGTTGGTGTAGGGAATGTCTTCGTTGGATCTGTTTTGAGATATAAAAGTGATTCAACTGACAAGCGAGAGATACAGAGATGCCAAGTCCCCTGAAGATCACCCAGGAGTAGAACATCAGCTCAGTAGAGATAAGAATCTTCCTTGAGAGCTAATAGAGAAAGAAAACCTTCCCCTAGGGACTCCTGATGTGGTGCTGTAGGATAAGTACTGGACTGCTAACTGCAAGGCCGGTGGTTCAACCCCACCAGCTGCTCTTTGGAAACCTCATGCAGGGTTGCTATGAGTCAGAACTGACTTGAGAACACTTAACCACAAACAACAGCAAAAACAAACTGTGAGAATGTAAATTTCTGTTTGTTAAAGCTGTCCACTTGTGATATTTCTGTTAACAGCAGCACTAGAAAATGAAGGCATATCCTTGTGTATCTGTATATATGTTTAGATTTAAGAATGTATTCAGGTGTTAGATCCTTAACTAAATTAACAAAATAAGAACGTGAACATGGTTTCAGCAGTAGAAAGCAATAAGGAGTCCTTGGGTGGCGCAAATGGTTAAAGCATTCCACCACTTGCCAAAAAGTTGGAAGTTAGAACTCACCAGAGGCACCTCAGAAGACTTGAAATCTCATGGAGCAGTTCTACTCTGCACACATGGTGTTGCCATGAATTGGGCCTGACTTGATGCCAACTAGCAACAGTAAGCAGTAACAACACGAAGGAGACAGATCCACAGGGTACTGGTGGTCATAGTGGTTGTATGCTTGTATGGTGTGAAGTCAGTTCTGACCTGTATAGGGTTTCTGTGGCTGTACATCTTTACGGGAGCAGAAAGCCTCATCTTTCTCCCGTGGAACAGCTGGTAGTTTCAAACTGCCGACCTTGAGGTTAGCAGCCCGACTCGTAACCACTACGCTACCAGAGTTCCTTTTACAGATTTTGTTGTTGTTGTTATGTGCCATGGAGTTGGTTCCAACTCATAGCGACCCTGCATAGGGTTTCTGAGGCTGTAAATCTTTACGGGAGCAGAAAGCCTCATCTTTCTCCCGCAGAACCGCTGGTAGTTTCAAACTGCTGACCTTAAGATTCGCAGCCGGATTCATAACCAATATACTACCAGACCTCCTTTTTACAGATTTTATGGTATACTAATTCTACCTTAATAAAATTGTTAGAAATAGAAATGAAAAAGTAAAGAGTTCATTCAAGATTAGCTTTGGGTAAACTTTGATTCCGAGAGGAGATTTCCAATCCATCCTAATTGGTTGGCAGAAGCCCCATGTAAGAGAATGACAAGAAATCCATGAGAGCACATGCCCCATTCACCTTCCCCCAACCCTCTTGCAATATGTGTTTGGTATGTCTTTCATCAAGTCACGAGTATTACCATCCTATGCCCTGTCTTCCTTTGGGTAATTGTAAAATAGTTGCATCTTTATTATTATTATTAGCATCTAGTTCCAGAAATGTTAGTTACCAGCTAGAAAACCCATGTTTGGATATATTTTGTTGTTGTTGATTGTTTAAATATGGTTCTTTTTATTGGCTTGCAAAGCTAATTTGATGTGAAATCTCATCAGTCAAGTCAGTTCCAACTCATAGCAACCCTGTATAGTGTTTCCAAGGAGCCACTGATAGGTTTGAACCATTGACTTTAAGGTTAACAGTCCAGTGCTTATCCCAGGACTCCTAGCCTTATTCCTTCTTAATTCAAGTTGGCAGATAATGAGATGTATTTGTGTTGGTTAACATGCACATTTGATGTAATCTGTAGAAAAGTAAAAACTATATTGAAACTATATATCCCTTCTTAGTCATCAGTTAGAAGACACTGGGGCTGCCATTGGCCCTACTTAATTAAAGTGTTAAGTTCTTGCCAATTGTATCTTTTTATTTTGGATCAATCTCTTCCTGCTGCTGTCTTATACTCCTTAGTGATCTGGTTGCCATTCTTTGTAGTTGAATTTTCCTATTTCCCTTTTACATCTTTGTAGCTGTGGGTTTTGGTCACTTGGCATCACTTTACCTTTCCTGGCCTTCCTATGTGCTTGCCTACTTTGTTCTAAGGCCCACAGAGCTATTCGTATGAGGAACATCCAACTTTTTCTCCTCAGTTGCCTTTCTGTTGAGTCGTTCCAACTTTAGTCTTAATCAGGCTCCTACAATGACTGTTTGCCAACTGATGCCTCTCCTTTTCTTTCTCTAGATCCTGACTGATACTATTGTGTATTTGCTTTGAGCGAGCTGTCTATCACCTGCACATCATAGCTAATTATTTCCTATTAGTGGGGGGAAATTCCATGTAGGTCATTCCCTGAGTTGGTTGCTCAATCCTCTGTATATGCAATGTCCTCATATGACTTATGCCTTGCCATATATGAGCATTTTATATTTCCCAACAAATCTTCACACTATTTCTGAGACTTGACCCTTAGTTTAGGAAGCTGGGCAGATTGTATGGTTCTTTCTCCCTACCCAAAGCAAGTCAGTAGGTACTCCCCTAAAATTGTGTCTTGGTTGAGATTCCTTGGGAAAAAACTAAAGTCCTTCTCTGTAAACAAGTCATGGTGTCCAAAGGACTTTGAAGGATTCTTTGAAGGATGGCCCAAATCTTTGGGTTTCTCTCCTGACTGTGTCTGTGACACTTGAACCTTTGTCTCTTCAGCCTAGAAGGTACATCAAAAGCTAGCTACTTTCATGCTCTCATTCCATGGTTAAACCCCTGGTGGTGCAACAGCTGGTCTACTAACCAAAACATAGGTGGTTCAAACCCCCGTCCAACAGTTCTTCAGGAGAAAATACCTGGTGATCTGGTGTCTTGAAAATTACAGCCAAGAGAACACTGTGGAACAGTTCTAGTCTGTCACACAGAGTCATTGTGAGTGAGTCAGAATCCACTGACAACATCCAACAGCATTGCTTAATGGTTGCATAAATGCTCTTTGACTACCTCTGGAGAGAGATCACACTGCCCCAGGGAAGCCTATATAGTTTGCAGGTTGTGTTACTGCTAGAAAAGTCTCTATTTCTTTAAAGTTCAATTTTCAGATTGATGTAATTATTAGAAAATTCTTGATATCTTTTAAGTCCAAATCAATTTCTTCTTAGGAGAATTCAAGGGCCATGAAGCACCCTAACTGGAAAGCCATGGTTCTGGAACAAGAAGAATCTGAGATAGAGAAGGGACCTAACAAGAGGGTGCCAACAGGCAAGGGACGGGGGTAATGTCAGAAAAGGATCTCTGTTGAGCTGGGGTGGCAAACGAGGGGATCTGAAGTTATGCTGAGTGTGGTAAGCAATAAGAGAATGGAAACAGTGATAGACGATTAAGGAGGTAGATCCTGGAACCCCTTCTAAAGGAAATGGATCTCAGGTTAGATGTTGAAATCAAGGTGGGGAGGAGCGTACAATCCTAGGTATATGAGTATATCCCAAAGACTTCAAACTAGGCACTCACATAATTACATGTACTCAGATGTTCAGAAGGATCCAAAAGAGGAAACAACCCAAATGTCCTTCAATAGATGAATGGATCCACAAAATGTGGTATGTCTCTCCAATGGAATATTTTTCCGTCATAAAGAAGAATGAAGTTCTAATGCATACTATGACATGGTTGAACCCTGAAAACTTTGTGCTGAGTGAAAGGAACCAGGCACCAAATAATTTGGTCACCTGTTGTATGTTTCCATTTATAATAACTATACAGATTAGATGGGTTCCGGTTGGATACATCCATAGAGACAAAAAACTGGGGGTGCTGGGGAATAGGGAATGACTGCTTAGTGGGTACGAGATTTTACTTTTGAGTGATGGAAATGTTTTGGAACTAGAGAGAGGTGTGCTAGTGGTACAACGTTAGGACTGTTACAAATGCCACTGACTTGTTCTCTTTAGAATGGTTCATTTTATATTATGTGTGAATTACACCTCAATAAAATTTTATTTGAAGTGGAAGGGAATAGAAAGGCATCTCTAAGATTCAGAACCCATAAGAGGGTTCCGCCCTTGCCCTTAGTCTAAGGATACATGGAAAGGAGCAGTATAGAGATGAGAGAATGTTCCGTAGAACAACGACCAGACAGAAGAGAAAGAATAATTGGGCACAGGAAAAGAGTTTAAACAGCAATGGAAAGAGGAGAAGAAAAAAAAAAAAGTGAATAGCGAAATGGAAAGGGGGGAGAATGAGAACACAGAACGTTTGGGTTAAGGAATTGTATTTATTCCTGTGCCAGCACATAATTGTATTTTCCTGGCAGCCATCCCATGGACCTCTGCACGGGGGAAGGGGTACGCATGTGTTACTGCAGGGATTGAAGTCTTACTGCTTTGTACTATTTACAGCCAAGCATGGGACTTCATTAATGAGGCTCTATTTTGATGTTGAAGAGACAGGCACTGAAACTTCAATCACCAGAAGCTCCAGCACTTTAGAACCAGTTGGCTGGGAGAATGGCCGTGTGTGGCCTCTGGGTAGGTAGACTTTGAGGCAAGAACAAGGGTCAAAGATATGGGGACTCAATCGTGATGATTCCAAGTGAGAAATGAATGGAGCTTGCTCTCCAGAAAACCTGTTTCCTGCCCAGCATGGCACACAGAATGCCGACATGTGTCAGCTGCTCACATAGCAAGGCATCGAGTTCCACACAGCAGGAAGGAATCAGAAAACTATCTTTGTGGATTCTTATCCACACTGAGAGCGGTAAAGTGATGCTGTGAGTATTGAGAAGTGGCCGTTGTCAGAAGTGCCTTGGAATCAAGAGGTCAGGGTTTGAGCCCTGTTATTGGCTTCTTGAGCCAGTCCCACCTTTGGACCTGTCTTTGTCTTGCCTCATCAGAAACCACTGGTGACTTTTTCCCCTAAGAAAGCCACCAGTTAGCTGGATAGTCCTTTTGCGAAGGATGCCTCCTCTCCTAAAGAGGTGTCCTTTACCTGCACATACTCAGGACTTTGGATATGTGTGCCCATTTGAGCAGCCACAAAGTTCCACGTTCATTTAGTCAAGTATCTGTGCTAGCCAGAAACTTTGTGGGAGCTATGGACAGGAATAAGAATCATTTTGTACTTTCCTGGCTCATAGTGTACTTGAGGAGGGATGAACATGCAGATGACTAACTCTACTGTGAGGCAGATTGAAATAGTTGTTGTTGTTATTGTTAGGTGCCGTTGAGTCAGCTCTGACTCATACCCACCTTATGCACAATAGAGCAAAACACTATCTGGACCTGTGCCAACCTCACAATTGTTACACTTGAGCCCATTGCTGCTGCCACTGTGCCAATCCATTACATTGGGGGGTCTGCCTCTTTTTCTCTCACCCTCTACTTTACCAAGCATAATGTCCAATTCCAGGGACTGGTCTCTCCTGATAATATGTCCAAAGTTTGAGAAATGAAGTTTGGCTATCCTGGCTTCTAAGGAGCATTCTGCTCATACTTCTTCCAACACAGATTGGTTTGTTCTTCTGACAGCCCATGGCACTTTCAATATTCTCCTCCAACACCATAACTCAAATGCATCAATTCTTCTACGGTCTTGCTTATTCACTGTCCAACTTTCACATGCATATGAGGTTATTGAAAATACCATGGCTTGGGTCAGGCACACCTTAGTCTTCAAACTTCCCAAAAGGACTACCCCACTAACTGGTTTTCTAAGGGGAAGGAGTCACCAGTGGTTTCTGATGAGGCCAAGACAAAGACAGGACCAAGGAAACAAATGGCAGAGCTCAAACCTGACCTCTAGATTCCAAGGCACTTCTGACAATAGACTGAAACTAGAATAGAAATTATAATAGAAAACCAAAAAATGAAAGTTGTCATCTAGTCAGATCTAACTCATGGCAGCCCCATTTGTGTCAAGTGTAGAACTGTGCTTCAGAGGGTCTTCAATGGTTGATATTTCATAAGTAACTCACTGGACCTTTCTTTCGAAGCACCTGCTATGGTTGAAGTTCAAGCAATAGAGAGGGAAGTGATTAGCTTGCAGTAGGATGAGGAGGGGAGGCTTCCTGAAGGAGGAATTATGTAAGCTGAAAAACATCATGAGCAAGAGAGAGAGAGAGAGAGACCAAGACCATCCCAGGCTGAGGGGACAGCGTAAAGAAATTATTGGGTACTTGAAAGCTCTTACCATTTTCAGCAAACAGTGAGTGGGATGATTTGCCTACAGTATATGGCACTTGGAGGAATAAATGGGCAATTGAAACTGGCAAGCAGGCTAAGGTCAGGTGGAGATGCTCTTGGAAGCCATGCTAAGGAATTAGGATTTCATCCCTCAAGAAGTAGGAAATCATCCAAGGATTTTGAAGAAGAGTGAGAATATGACTTAACATGAGTTTTAGTAAAAGAGTTTTGTCCTGTTTCCACTGCCACAGGAGTGTTCCTTCTTCATGGGTACCAATGGGCCATTGGCGAGGAGTGGGCTGCTTATCTAGTAGGCTCATTGTAAAACTGGGTTGGGAGAAGGAGAGAGGCTGAATGAAAGAAGATAAAGGACCAGTGTCCAAAGCAAGAGGCAATGGTACCTAAGTGAATATGAGATGGGGATTCAAGCACAGCTCCAAAGTGGGAAGATGGGGGAGGATAGAGCCAGGATGACTCAAAGTTTACTGAGGGGAAAATAGCCTCTGTTCTCCAAATCCTACTATTGATGAGGAAGGAAGAATACAATGAATATAGAAATCTATTTAAGGAGCATATTCAGATGGAACAGCTTATAGAGGTTTGTACTCTTTCACTTATGAGACACCTACTTCCTGTTGAAGGAGCACTGGTAACGTACCGTATTATGAGTTGGGCTGCTTAACTGTAAGGTCACAAGTTTGAATCTGCCATCCACTTCACAGTAGAAAAATGAGGTTTCTACTCCTGTAAAGATTTACAGCCCTGGAAACCCTGTACAGGGTCAATATAAGTTGGAACCAACCTAACAGACCACAACCACCACCACCTGCTGTTGATGTCTGTTAAAAAATACAAAGAAGTTACATAGGGTTTATCCCAGCAGTTATTCACTATGCATACAGGGAGACTGTTTTGTTTATTTAAAAACAAACAACAGAAACACACAAATGGCTCAGTGCTGGCCAATTACAATGAGGTTTTAAAGGAGAAGGGGAGGAAGTAGGATCGAATGAAACCATGTTCCTCTTTGTAAGATCAGCTGACATCAGGTTACAAGGTGGTTTCTGAGGCCCCCATTCATTTGAAATTAACTAACGTTCATTTTTTTCTTGTACAAGATAAACTTTTAATGGCTTCTTATCACAGTTGCCTTATCCCGGAGGGGGTTGCCATTTTGTGATTCCCTATCTCCACATGATTTCTCTTTAATCTGTTTTTGGTTGCATTTCCCCTTGGTCATTGGCCTATACGAATGTTCCTATATACTCAGTTTCTTTTCTCACTTGTGACCTGAGATGTCTCCCCACCCTCACTCTGAATGTTCTCAGAGACTTCAGCCATTCGTATTCCTTGTTTGTGTTGTAGTGGTAATTTTTCTCAATCGTCAACATTTCCAAGCTATTGCAAGCATTTGGGATCTCAGGTGCTGTTTTTAAGGTCCACCATGGCTAATTCAAACTGGAAGGTCACCAGACTGTGTTTTTCTGTATAAGCATGTCTAAAGCCCTGCCCCAAATACTATCAAAGAGCTTTTCACTGAATATCTTGGCCTCCTTACTAGCGGCTAGATTTGACTACAAGTGACATTTTGTGTTTTCCCTCCTACCTCCTCAAAGCCCAAAGTTGCATACCTCTGAAACTGCATCATGGCTGAAATCCATATTATAACCAGGACTTTGAGACCCTAAGTCATTCAATACTTTTTTTTTTTTAAGTTAATGAAGACATTGTTTCTGTTTTACTTCGTTTCCATTTAGCATTCTTCGTGTGAGTCACAAAAGCAAATGTAAAAGTTTCCTGAGATTATATAGAAATTTCACCACAGATTTAAATCCTTGACAAAATACTGTCCTCTGTGCACCCTCCCAGTTGAGAAGCCACGTGTGAAATTCCAGGGTAGTGTCAAAGTACCCATTCATTTGCATTCTTTTGGACAGCTTGACTTGATTTTCAGTGAAGGCAGGAGGACCACTTGGGGGTGGTGGCATGCTTTGGTATCAGGTGTATTTCAGTGGGTTTCCCTTAGGAACGGGGGTGAGGTCTGTAGTCCTCAGATTCCATTATCTCCTGATTGCTGGTTCAGGAACCCTCTATAGAAACTTGGTTGTACAGACTAGTCAGGTGCTTTGGAGTTAACAGTGCTGCCACATACCTCGGTCGCTCTCAGACCTCTCCAAAGGCATTCAGTGAATCAACATTCAGTGAATCCACATCAGCACCCACTCTCTCTCTCCTCTCCTCAGTACTGTCTGGGTTTTGACCCAACCACTCCTCTCAGAAAATCACTCGGAACCTTCTAATTCACACACTCAGCAGTTTCTTGTCAGTCCTTACTTTTCTTGAGTCCCTCCATAATATTCAACAGGACTACCCCATTCCTTTTTTAACTGTTCTCTTCCCTTGCCTTCTCTCAGCCTGTTCTCTTCTGCTTCTCCCAGGGCCTCAGCCACACAGTGTCCCTGGCTCCAACACCACTTCTTTCCCTGACTTTCAGGCCCCTTGCTCCCTCAGAGAGTGGTGATGCCTGGAGAGCAGTTAGATGCCTGCTCTGTTGAGGAGAATGTGTGGATATGAAAATAATAGTCGTGACTCTTGTGTGGAAGGTGGTGCTAATGCCGGGGCTGGTGCAGGAGGGACACTCCCACTCCCCACTCATGCTGTCAGGGTTTGCAGGATGGAGGGGTGCTATTTTGGGAATATGCTTTGATTCATGATGTTCTTAAATAAGTACAGTGATGGTGGTGGTGGTGGTGGTGGTTATGTTCCGTGACATTGGTTCCAACTCATAGTTACCCTGCACAGGGTTTCTGAGGCTGTAAATCTTTACAGGAGCAGAAAGCCTCATCTTTC
>NW_006408569.1:1698142-1727884 GCF_000296735.1 Chrysochloris asiatica
GATTCAAAATGGCCAATACCAGTCCATTTCAGCTCACTAATGCCTAAGATATCGATGTTTATGCATTCCATTTCATTTTTGACAACTTCCAATTTATAAGTATAGTTGTTGTTATTAAGTGTCGCTGAGTTGGTTCCAACCCATAGCAGCCTTATATAGGGTTTCTGATGGCTGGCTGTTGGGTTTGAGCCACTGACCTTGTGGTTGAAACTGTCCCTGCAGCCCAGCGCATTATCCTGCAGTACCACACCAGGATTCCAAATAAGTACAGTAGTGCCCCACATTATACATTATAAGAGTCTACAATCAAAGATTTTGCTGCCTTCCAAAGGATTGAATACTTTTGTTCATTTCCTAATGGCAGAAAGCAATAGTGAAACATTGCTTATGATTGAAACAAAGCAGTCTGAGCCCTAGTTAAGGGCACATGCTGTAGTGTTCCCTTGCTGACAAGAAAGTTGTCATCAAAAAGGCTACATTATGTCAGTGATCAAGAATGTGTGAGTCCGAATATCCAGCTCTCCACCTGAAGACCATGATAAAAATGGAATCTTTTATGAAGTCTTTGTGTCTGCATTTCTACTCCCTCATTCAGTCTTTCACATGTTAGTGTAAAATAGTATGACTTCCCCCTCCCTAACCCGACAAATCTTAGGAAGAAGCACACTATGTACCCATAACCCACTGCAGTGAATGTGAAGATTCATTTCCACCAGACTGAGAAACAGAGGCCTATCATAAAAGATAGTTAATGGGGAAATCCATTGTTTTCTTTCAATAACCCGTTTTTGTAACGGATGGCATTTGCAAGCCAGAATTCTTTGGAAGAAATGAAGTGGACATCTTACTGCCCCAGCCTTCTTCTAGGAGAAGCCTTCAGATTATTCCCAGAGTATGACACTATAGGATGAGCACTGGACAGCTAACCAAGTGCAAGGTTGGTGGTCCAAACCTACCAGCTGCTCCTGAGACTCAACTGCACTTAATAACAACAACAGCAGTGGGCACAGTTGACAACTCGCTTATTTGTCAGAAAGTCACACTGTGATATGGTTGTTGTTAGTCAATTCATAGTGACCCCATGTGACAGAGTAGTAGACCTGCCCCATAGGTTTTCCTTGGCTGCGGAAAGGAGCTCTGGTAGCGTAGTGGTTACGAATCGGGCTGTGAACTGCAAGGTCAGCAGTTCGAAACTACCAACTTTTCCGCGGGAGAAAGATGAGGCTTTCTGCTCCCGTAAAGATTTACAGCCTCGGAAACCTTGTACAGGGTCGCTATGGGTCGGAATCGACTCCACGGCACACAACAACAACAACAATCTTTACGGAAGTGGATCTTTCTCCTGTGGGGCTGTAGGGTGGGTTTAAACCGCTAACTTTTCTGTTAGCAGCCGTGTGCTTAACTAGTGTACCATCAGGGCTCCCCATTCTATAAGGAGGGTCCAATAGACCAGCTATACACCAGAGGCCTAAGCCGGTCAGTTCCTCTTTATGTGATCTTTGAAGAATGAAACTAGAGGTCCACAGACCCAAAGGTCATTTGCTAAGCCACTTCCTTCTGCTTTCAAATGCAAGTAGTCCTTTCACACCAAAATAGCTCACCGGTGGAGGAGGGCTAATTTGTCAGGAAAGAGAGTTGTGTTGAGGGGAGAACAAATAAGGAATTCTGTTGAAATTCAGAAGAGAACCTCAGAGTTCAAGGGCATCTGGGGAATTAGCAGCCAAGTGAGTATTACAGTGGGCACTCCTGCAAAGCAGTGTCCTTTGGAAGATTTTTCATATTCATGTCTTGAGAACCAACTGTACACAGCAAATTCAAGACACAGGGATAACGGTGTTGCTGTTACTCTCTTAGGGCCCATTGAAGCCATCTGCCGATTGACTCAGCAGCTGAGTTCTCCCCCATGACATCTTGATAGCAGCCCTGAGGTCTGCCCCTGAAGCAATGCATTGTTTTTGTTGATGTCCAAGTCTTCAGAGAGCGAGAATGTACTTTTTATTATCTTCTCAAGAGCCCAGTGGCTTGGTAAGGGCCCAAAGGCTTCTCTTACTAGCCGACAGATCCTCCTTGAGCACCTGTGCCTGCCTGCTTGACACACCCTAGGTCCCACAACTTCTCCAAAGTTTAGTGTGTGTGGCTTCAATGGAAGCTATTATGCCAGGGTTTCAAAACCAAAATAAAACAGTTCAGCTTTGATGTACTTATTACCAGTCTCTCTCATCCCAAGATGATAGCCGCTCGAGAAGAAAAGGGATTCAGATGGAATCTGAATTAGGAAGTTGATGGACATCTCGGGAACAACTCACATTCCAAGAGAAGCAAGGAGATGACCTTGCTTTTACTTCAGGAGACCCTGCTGGGGGCAACCATCTTGGCTGCTATGGGCAGAGGAATGAGTGCAGCCGTTAACCAACTATGCCCCTGTTTGGACCCCCAGAAGGAGTCCCTGAGTGGAGCAAATGGTTAAGCACTTGAGTACTAACTGAAAGGTTGATGGTGTTAGAACAAAAGTCATACTAAGCTAATAATCTAAATTGATTTGAAGCTCATTATAATATATGATTTGAAAATCAGGCAATACTTCTGACTAGAGACAGAGTGTTCCAAAGAGAAAGGAACTTTCAGAGATTCTTAAACTCCATTGCCGTGAAAAAGGGCCTGGCATCGTTTCCTTAATAAAAGTCTACTCCTGGCATTTCTTTGGCTTGAAACTGACTGTACATCATCTCTAATTCTTCAAAAGAGCACAACTGGCCATAACAAAGTGGCTTTACTAACTAGCAAGACTAATGCTTGATATAGAGTCGTGGTGTGATGCTGTAGGATATGCACTGGACTGCTAACCACAAGGTTGATCATTCACACCCGCCAGATGCTCCTCAGAAACCCATACACGGTCGCTCTGACTCAGAACCAACTGGACAGCACTTAACAATAACATTTCTTAATTTAAGAGTAACTTTTAGGAGACCAGTCTGTTCCAAGCTGAAGGTTCACAAGATCGCCGGCGCAAGGCAATCGTCTGGGTGAGTCACTCCAATTCATGGACCCCAGAAATCTAGATTCCAGGAGAATGAATTCTTTCTATGTGGCTTGCACCCATCCAGAGTGCTTGGAAGAAAAGCCCAATGATCTGCTTGAGTGCCAGCAACGCAGAGCTATCTGATTAGTCGAGATGGCAGTGGTGGAAGAAACCCTGGAGCAACTGCAGAGCCAGAAGGACACGCAGGGGATCACTGTGGTCAACATGGAAGGCATTCCCATCGAGAGCACCATGGACAACTCCACTACCACACAGTATGCCAGCCTCATGCACAACTGTACCTCGAAGGCACGCAGCAGAAATTGACCTCCAGAATGGCCCCACCTTCCTTCGAATTCGCTCAAAGAAAAATGAAATCATGGTTGCACCAGATAAAGACTATTTCCTGATTGTGATTCAGACTCCAACTAAATAAGCCACTCCCTGTGTTATTGATTAATTTAATGCCCCCCAAGAAGAATAGTTACTGGTGTGGCACTGTGGGTTAATGCGCTGGATAGCAAAGCCGGCTTGAACTGCAAGGTCAGCAGTTCAAGCTCACAAGCCACTCCTTGGAAACCCTACACAGGGTCGCTATGGGTCAGAACCGACTCGACAGCACTTCACAACAACAAGAAGAAGAATAGTTAATCATGTCAACTCACCCCAAGTGGAAATCACCTAAGAGCCCACTTTCAGCAACCTAGTGACCAAGGCTGAGCTGGTAGCCCACCTACCCCAGCCTCTGCTGTACCAGAGGCACTGGAACAAGAGCTTGTGAGGGCCCGCACCCAGCTTCCTCCTGACCTTCCGTTCACTTGTCGTCCTTGGGAAAGGCTGCTTTACTGTAACAAATAACCAGAATGCTCATTTAAAAAAACAAAAAACAGCACCATTTTGAAAACCCTGTGGAGGGCAGTTGTACACTCTGTATACTTGTGGTCACTCCAGAGTCGCAAATGACTCACAGAAACTGGTTTAGTAGGGTTTTTTTTGTGTTGTTTCAGTGGGGTATGAGTTGGGCTCTCAAGGAACAGATTTTTGGATTTAGCATGAAAATCTCTTGCTAGCCTAAAAGGTACTCACTGACAATCAACTTCAGGAGAGAAAAACAATTTATGAGCTTTTGGAATGTGTACTTAACAAAGATCTGGTCTTGGAAAGCACTGATAAACATAAAAATATGGATTTGTGGTGATTTCCAAACACACTGAGTTTTTTTTTTTTTTTTTTTTTTGGTTGGTTGGTGGATTTAATTTCTTTATAAGGTTTTGCTGTTTTGTTTTTTATTTTTTATTGTTAGTTGAGTGAAGGTTTACAGCCAAGATCATCAGTTCCACATTCAACAAATCATACACTTTTTTTCATCTCTATGATTGCAATCTCCTCCATATAACAAGAGTTTCCCCGCTTCCTCCCTGTGGTTCCTGTATCCATTCCAACCAACTTCCCATCCTTCCTAAACGGTGTCCTTAGGAAACTGTTGTCCTTTTGATTTTAAATGATTGACCATTCCATGGTTGTTGTTCAGTGCCATCAATTTGGTTCTGACTCATAGCGACCCTATATATGGTTTCCAAGAAGTGCCTGGTGAGCTTGAACTGCCGACCTTGAACATGCCTTATTCGTGCAGTTGTGTCCTCTTCTTTATAAGATTTTGAGTTTTGTTCTGTTTATAATTTTTGTATATATTGCTACTGACCGATCCCCAGATACTTTTCCACAGACCTCTTGTTTTATTCCAAGATAAGTTGTCTGGCAAGTCTCTCTCACTTCAGGCCATCCTTCACACTATTAAAATCTCAACTCAAGTCACTTACTTCAAAACCTTCACCAGCTCCCTACTGCCCACAGAATAAATTTTGGCATACCTAATCCTAGTGTAGGAGCTCTGATAGCGTAGTGGTTACGAATCGGGCTGCGAACCTTAAGGTCAGCAGTTCGAAACTACCAGCAGCTCCGCGGGAGAAAGAGGAGGCTTTCTGCTCCCGTAAAGATTTACAGCCTCGGAAACTCTGTACAGGGTCACTATGGGTCGGAACCGACTCGACGGCACTTAACAACAACAACAATCCTAGTGTGATGCTATTGGATCAACACTGGACTGCAAACCACAAGGTTGGCAGTTCAAACTCACCAGCTGCTCTTTGGAAACGCTATACAGGATCGTTATGAGTTAGAACAGATTCGATTCAACAGCACTTCACAACAACAACAGTCCACCATGATTTGGTCATTACTTGTCCTTCCTGCCTTACCTTTAATCACCTACCCCACCCGGCCACCCCCCCACACACATATGCACACACCCCAGGACAATGCATATTCTGTGCCCCACTCCAGGGAGGTAGGACTAACACAGTCATTTGCATTCTGGGTCCCCAAACCCAGTACTCTTTTCAGTGTTTCCTAAAGAGGCAGTGTAGCTTCACATGACTTTTGAAGTCAGGCAGGTTTCAAGTAGCACCTCAGTCACTTAAATGCAATAATAAGGTACATAAATAGCTTAGCACCCTGTATGACACACAATGAGGACTCAACAAATAGAAATCTTTATGATCATTTCCAAACAGAGGGCTCAAGAAATGGAAACAACCAGAGATCTTTAATGGCAAAAAATGATTAGAAACGACTGGATTTTGCATAGCTGCTGGATTGAGCATTCCTGCTATGGAGGAGCAAATAAATTGTTTAGTGTTGGCAGATTATTTCAAGAGAAAAATAAAGTGTCAGAGTTGAGTGGTAACATTAGTAGATGTCGTTGCATCTTGATGTTGGGCAAGGGTTATTATCCAGCACAGGAATTTGAAAGCAATGCCGAGAGTGTTCTTATTCAGGTCAACCCTAAAAATACTCTTCTTCATTTAAATGGAGAAGTTGCTGTGAGACTCAAGGCTGGGCTTTCAACAGATACAGTCATATGTGTTCTTGAAATCCGATCATGACCTAAGCCTGTGCTCTCCTTGCCAACTGACAGCTGACCTCGGCCTTCTCTGTTCCCCACATAGTTCGCCTTTCAGAGAAAGAGCTCTGATTTCTAAGTAGACCGCTGTTCTTTGTTCTTTCTCTCTTTTTCTTTGCTTTGTGCATATTTATTGGTGAGAGCAGGAATCTAGATTATTGCTGCTAGGTGTCATCGAGTTGGCTCCAACACATGACAAGCTTCTGGATAATGGAACGATGGAAATTGCACCGTTTTCTAGTGCAGTACTATAGGATAAATACTCTACCCTAAGATCGGTGTGAACCACAGTTCGGTGGTTCAAACTCACCAGCTGCTCCTTGGACACCCTATACAGGGTCGCTGTGAGTCAGAAGTGACTCAAAGGCACTTAACAACAACAACAACAACAACAAATATTATAGTCAGGGATTTAGCGTGTCCCTGGGAAGAGGATTCCCCAGAAAATTTGAGTTGAATTACTCTCCTCATCCAAGCAGAATAAATAAGTTTCTAGGTCTTTTAGTTTGTATTTGGTTTTGGTATTTGTTTTTTATCATTTATTTTTTGTTGTTCTTGAAAATAGACACAGCAGAATATACACTAAATCTACAAATTCTGTACTTTAACAATTCATGAACATTACTTTCTCAGCTTTGAGAGAAGAAATTTCAAAGCAGAATTTTGTCAGAATCGTATACAGGTTTATGTCACTTAACATCCACAAAACATTCTTTGAAATAGGACATTATGTTATTTGGACACGATATTAAAGCCTTATGGGAACCTGCTTCCAGTGTGTCATCCTGGCCACTGCTACTGCTGCTGGAGTTTCATCTCCCTTCCCTGCACCAGCACTTATCCTACTTTCCACCCTGTGGCTTCCCTTTTACATTGTATTTTCTACAAATGAACAAAGGAAAACTATTTGATGTACACATACAAAACAGGAAATACATATTCATTGAAATGTCCAAAAGGGCACATTTTGCAAGCCCATCTCAGCTTTTCTCAGTCCATGGGAACAGAGTCCTCAGCTGTTCTCTCTCTCCATGCCATTGCCTCTGCCACCGCTTTTTTCTCTGCTGTCCCTGCTTCTCTGGATAGGATCTCATGCTCTTCCTTCTTCCTGGGGTCCTCTGTCCCTGAAATGAGAGATTAACCTCTCCCTGCTTTTAGTTACACATCTTCTACAATTACAGTTGTGACAATTCTGATTCAGCCTGCTAACAATTACTCACAATTGAATCATAAATGCCTATCACCGTCATTGCCCATCCCCTTGTGCCAGATCCATCTGGAAAACAGGAAAGTAATTCAGTGGGGATTCTACCTTACCCCCTCATTCTGAAACTAAGCACACTCATGAAAGCTTGTAAGCCAGCCACTTCATGCCTTTTTGTGCCCAATTTTGATAGCCAGTGTCTAAGTTGCCAGTCCCTTTCAACCCAGTGCACTGAGGAGACAGACTTGATCCTTGATATGAAGAATCCTTCCATTTCGGTTGGAATTTTGAGCAACTGCATCCATAAGCAAAGGTCAGTTCATCAAATTGTAGCAATTGACACTAGCTCCCTATATCAAACTTCTTTATCTTGGAGTTCCTCCATACCTCCCCCCACGTCAAACCAGCTGGCCTCTTCACTCTCAATTCTATGTCCATGGGCTTGGGAATTAACACATCTCCCTAAACTTCAGACCAGCCAGCCCTTCATCTTCTCTCTCTCATCTCAAGGTGAACAGGTGTCCATGGAAAATGACAAAACTCAGACTAAGTCTTCATTGCTGCATTTCCCCCACTTCCGTTCACAAGTAGACCAGGGCTCTGACCCTCAACTTTACCAAGCATGTTATCCTTCTCCAGGGACTTGTACCCCCTGATAATAGGTCTAAAAACTGAGACAGAATCTACTATCCTCTCTTGTAAGGAGCATTCTGGCTGTACTTCTCTCAAGACAGATTTATTCGTTCTTTTGGCTCCATGATACTTTCAACATTCTTTGCCAAAATCATAATGCAAATGTATCGATTTTTTTCGGATCTTCCGTCCTTATTTATTACCCAGCTTCCATATGCATAAAAGGTGATTGAAAATACAATATAACCTAACTTTCACATTCTAATCACTAGAAATGAATCAATGCATCTTGATTGGACGTTTTCTCAATTTCAGACTGAAGAAGTTGGTAAACATCTTCTGTTTCTTTGCCTTTTGCATTTAGTGACTGGTGCATAAATTTCAATAATAGTTACATAACTGGTCTTCCTTGTAGGAGTATGGATTTCAGCATTGTAATTTAGGATAGTTCTTATTGACAATGATTGTGATACTGTTCCTCTTCAATTTGTCTTTACCAGGATAGTAGCTCATCTCCAATTCCACATGGTCAATGCCAATCCACTTCAGCTCACTAATGTCTCAGATATTGATCTTTATGTGTTCCATTTCATTTTTTATGGCTGCCAAGTTTCCTTGATCCATGCTTTCTACATTCTATGTTCTGCTTATTAGTGGATGTTTGCAGCTGTTTCTTCTCAATTTGAATCATGCCACATCAACAAATGAAGGTCCTGAAAGCTTTGCTCCATCCATGTCATTAAGGTTGACTGTACGTTGCTGGGAGGCCTGGTATGGCGCTTTGAGATAAGCACTGGTCTGCTAACTACAAGGTCGGCAATTTAAATCCACCAGCCGCTCCTTAGAAACATTATACAGGGTTCCTATGAGTCAGAAATGACTCAAAGGCACTTTAAAATGGTAACCATGTATACTTTGAGGAGGCAGCTTTTCATCAGTTCTATTGTGAGGGAATCAGTTCCAAACTGAGGGAATCACCTTCCGGCACTACATGAAAGAATGTTCCGCTGCTGTCCATAACATTTTCAGAGCCTTTTTCCTAGTATGTCTTAATGTGGAAGCACTACTGAAACCGGTTTCCCATGAGTGACCCCACTGATATTTTATATACTGGTAGGCTAGCTTCCAGCATCACAGAAACATGCAAGCTACCACAGAACCACAAATGGACAGACAAATGGTGGTTAAAACCATTGTTGTTGTTAAGTGCCATTGAGTCAGCTCTGACTCATAGCAACCCTGTATATGGTTTCCTAGGAGCAGCTGGTGGGTTTGAACCACTGACCTTGCAGTTCAAACTGACCTTGTGGTCCAGTGCTTATCCTACAGTGCCACACCAGAACTCCATTATGATGTAATAAACAAAAAGAAAGTTCATTTCCCTATGAAATAATTGGAATTATAGTAACAGCATAATTTATGAATTAACTGTATCCAATATGATAGACTCCTGGTGTGGTGCTGTGGGCTAATGGGTCAGAATGCAGGTCGTTTGAACTGCAAGGTCAGTGATTCAAACTCACCAGCTGCTCCTTTGAAACCCTGTACAGGGTCACTATGGGTTGGAATCGACTTGACGGCACTTAACAACAACAACAATATGATGCTGTTAAGTGCTGTCTGATCAGTTCTGACTCAGCAACCCTGTATAGGGTTTCCAAGAAGTAGCACTGGTGAGCAGTCCAGTGCTGATTATAGTATTCAAATTAAATTCAAATTAAAAGGGAAAAATCAATACCTATTAGATTAAAAGGCAGATATATGATGTTATACACTGAAAAATATCATTAGTAAACTAGATCAGGGAAAAACTGCTCTGCAGTAGTAATACATGTAAATTAAGAAACTACTGACTAAATTACTGACTGAAACATGAGCCCTGGTATCATGATGGCTAAGCACATGACTGCTAATTGAAAGTTTAGCAATCTGTTTCCGTAAAGATTACAGCCAAGAAAACTCTATGGGGCAATTCTTCTCTGTCACATGGGGTCACGGTGAGTTGCAGTCCATTCAGTGACACCCAGCAACAACGGAACACGGACTAAGAACTCTTTTTTGGATCGAGAGTCAGTGAACTTACTTGCCTCCCTGCTGCCCGTGGTGGTAGAAACTGTGATAACACTTTTGGAAAGCAATATTGTCATCTGTGTAATAAGAGCCCTGGCTTTGATCACAGTCACCTAGCTGCCTGCCCTAACCAGTGCCAGCCTCAGAATAGCCCTGATCCAGGGCTCTGCCCTGTACACACCCTGGATCCGCTGAGTCCCTCACTTTCTTCCGGTGACTTCCTGAGTGCTTCCTGCCCTGTAAGAGGAGCTCTTCCTTCCTTCCCTCCGGTCATTTCCTCTGGGCCTCTTCATGTCCATCTTAGTGGCTGATTCCCTCGGCTGCAGGGTAGCTGGTGAGGTGACTCCCATCCCATCATCTTCACAAGCTAGCAAAATAGAAATATTGGAGGCTGAGTCTAGGAAAGTCAATGGTGCAGACTTGAGCTCTGCACCTGGAAACTCAAGCCTCAATGAAACTGAGCCCTGGGCCAGGCATTTTGAATTTCCTGGTCTATTCTTATCTACTTAGATAGACCTTCTGCGAGACTTCTGTTTTAGGCCAACACCAACATCCTCGTTTCTTTTCAGAATCATGGGTCCTAGCATATAAAAGGCAGGCAGGCAGAGTTGGAAGATGATAGCCTTTACCCATGAGTCTTTCCTTCGTCTTCATTTGCTTGGTATCCATTTAAATGCTAAGATGTAAATCACTTTAATTGTTGTTGTTTGATTTTTCTGTAGGGGTATCATGACAACACCATATAAATAAAGATTTGGGAAAATAGACAAATTTTCAACAACAACGCTTCTATCCGCAGCCCTCATATAAGCAAAAGTTCTAGACCAAAAAAAAAAAGTATAGGATAAAGGGTCCGTAAAAAGTACATTGAGTGCCCCCAACCCTGGCTCCCCCACACGCACTCATACATGCACACACCCGTAAGGACACACATGTATTGAACTACAGCACCTTGAATTTTGATTCCACTGAGGGGGACTTTATTGAAAAGGGCCAACTTTGACCCTGGGCTATGGGTGGAATGAGAAGTAAAAGAGGAGCAGTTGACCAGTACCTACTCTCTTCCTCTGCTGTGAGGAGGAAGCACCTCTAGCCACCATCTCCCCAATTTCTCCCAGCTCCTTCCCACCTTCTGGTGGCTTTCCTTTCAAAGAAAGAAAGAAAGAAAAAATCAACAGGGAGCATCCCAGCAGTTCAGATAAGTCCTTGAGTCATAAAGAGGGAGTGCCTGATGCTCTTGGTGAACCTATATGGATCTAAAGTCCTCTTTTCTTTTGGCAGAGCTGGCTTATGATCTGGATGTAGAGGACACGCCTGGAAGCAAGCAACAGGGAAATCATAAGGACAACGAAATTGCCGCCTCTCACAACGTCGGGAATGGGCATTCCCCGCTGAAGGTTCTAACCAGCCTGGTGGTCTACGTGGTGTGTTTTTTCTTCTTGGTGCACTGACTGCCTAGTGCGCGACCCTTTTGCTGCCTGTCAGCACCCTGTGGTCTTCCTCTATAAAGGGAACCACCTTCTTATTTTTTTATCTTATATACCTCCTTCAGCCATTCAGTAGAGAACTAACCATCAGTTATGTTTTCAAAAATCCAATGGTATCTTTATGAGGAAGGTAAATTTTAGTGGTAGTATAGATTGTCTTTTTGCAAAGAAAAAAAACATCAAGTTGTGCCAAATTATTTTCCTATGTTTGGCTGGTAGAACATGCTTACCATGTCTCTCTCTTTCCCTTTCTCTTTGCATGGATTTCTTTGGAAAAAAATAAATAAATAAATGCTCAAATAAAAATTGTGTTGGGTCTTTTTTTGGAAGTCCCTGTATATGGCCATTCAATGCTTTTTGTCCTTCTTGCCCACCTTTAAATTTGTTGTTGTTGTTAAGTACCTTCAAGTCAACTCTTGACTCATAGCAACACTATGCACAACAGAATGAAACACTGTGTGGTCCTGGGCCAACCTCACAATTGTTGCTATACCTAAGCCCATTGCTGCTACCACTGTGCCAATCCATCTCATAGGGTGTCTTCCTCTCTTTCTCTGACGCTCCACTTTACTTCTCCAGTGACTGGTCCCTTGTGATAATACATCCAAAGTATGAAAGACAAAATTTTGCCCTCCAGGCTTCCAAGGAGCATGCATGTGAGGCTATTAAAAATACCATGGCTTGGGTCAGACACCTTAGTCCTCAAACTGACATCTTTGCTCTTGCACACTTTAAAGAGTTCTTGTGCAGCAGATTTGCCTAATGCAGTACATTATCTTGATTGCTTGGTTGATCCAAGCAAAATGAATTCTCATTGACAACTTCAGTGTTTTCTCCATTTATTTTCATGTTACTTATTGCTCCAGTGGTGAGAATTTTTGTTTTCTTTACACTGAGGTCTACTCCATACTGAAGGTTGTGGTCTTTGAGCTTCATCAGTAAGTATTTTAAGTCCTCTTCACTTTCAACAAGCAAAGTTGTATCGTCTGCATATTGCAGGTTGTTAAATTAGTATACCAGAATCCCATCAGGCCCCAACTCAGTCCCATCCCTCTCAACACAAACCTAATCCACACTCTACATTTAGAAAGTCTGGGTTGAATTAGTATGTCTTGCTTATGAAACCAAAGGTATCTCTGAAGAGTTCTCAGGTCTCCTCTTACAATTTTATTTTGCTAAAAAAAGATGCTTTGCCTCCCTCCAAATCTTGTGTGAGTCCTAGAATGACCGAGAATTCATATTCTTCCCGAGTGGGCCCATGTCTGCACTCTACTTTATTCCCCAATCCAAACAGGGCTAGCAAGAATTCCCCAAAACTTTCTCAGAGTTGCTCTCTGTCATCACTCTCTGGGTCAGGTTGCAAAGGTTGTCATCAGAGAGTCAGGGTTTATAGGATGCAGCGCTCACTCTTGGCCTCAGGTGAGCTGCTTCAACATTCAGTCATTCAACAACTAGCTGTTGTATACCTGTCACATGCCACGTATTGCATCAGATGCTGGAGACAGTCAACAACACAAGTGATTCAATCCTGGCTCACAGGATGTTGTAGGCTTGGCACTCATAATCATTTCAACACCAACTTTATGCCAGTGGTGGTGGTGGTGTGCCTTCAAGTCGGTTCCAGCTGACAGCGACCATGTATAGGGTTTCCAAGGCTGTACATCTTCACAGGAGCAGAAAACCCCAACTTTTTTCCTTACATTGGAACAGCTGGTGGATTCAAACTGTTGACTTTGTGGTTAGCAGCCCAACACATTCTCCCCTGAGCCACCAGTGCCACTGTATTGTGGTAGGCCAAGTATTAATACTTAGATCTGCTTTCTATACCTAGCACACCACAATCATGGTGCCTATATAGATTCTTGAACATTGTACAGAGAAGGAACACCAAGAATAACCAACTTGCCTTAGCAGGTCAGTTCAATAGAAACATTGCTGATTCTTTTTAAAGAGTGGGAACCCCACTCCCACTTAAGAGCAAGGGTAGAAAAGGAGCTAGCATGAGAGAAGCTGAGTGAGTATGAGAAGAGGCAAGATCCAGATGTCAGCAAAGGTCAGGGATGGAGTAGGAAAGCCCCCTATGATTCTGGGAGGTGGTCCCTGTCAGGATCTCTGATAATTTCTCACAAATTGTCATCCATTTCTCATGCTGTCATCAACACACTTCTGTCAGGGGCTGCTGCAGGGCACAGGCTAGCAGGATCCGTTTCTGCCCTCTGTAGAAATCCTCACCAACAACCAATGGGAAATGCTTGGTTTAGCGTTTCCTTCTATGGGTTTCGTTGATGTTAAGACTTCAGTCAATAGTACTTGTTAATATGCTTTCAGTGATTCATAGCAGTTGGGGAAACTTGAAAGGGAAACAAGACATTAGCCTTGGTGGAGTTTTTTTTTGTTTGTTTCAAAAAATTTTTTTCTGTTGTAGAAAATATGTATGTGACAGAACATTTCCATTGCACCATTCTTCACGTACACTTCAGTGACATTATGTTCACCATGTTGTTAGCCCTTGTTTCTTTTTGAAATGTAATTGATTTTGTTGTTATTGAGAATATATGCAACAAAGCATATGCCAGTCCAACCATTTCCACATGGACCATTCAGGGCCATTGCTCACATTGCTCAAGTTCTGCAGCCATTGTCACTTTAATCATTGAAAATCCCATGGCTTGAGTCAAGCTTGAGTCTTCAACCTGACATCTTTGCTCCTGAACACTTTAAAGAGATCTTGTGCAGCAGATTTGCCTCATGCAATACCTCATTTGATTTCTTGACTGTGGTGCTGTAGGATAATGTGCTGGACTGCAAGGTCAGTTTGAAGTGCAAAGTAGGTGGTTCAAACCCACCAGCCTCTCCTTGGAAACAGGGTCACTATGAGTTGGAACCAACTCAACAGCTCTTAACAACAACAACAACAATCTGTTGTTAGTAGTGTAGGATAGGCACTCGACCGCAAGGTTGGTCTGAAATGCAAGGTCGATCTGAACTGCCAGGTCAGAGGTTCAAACTCACCAGCCGCTCCTCAGAAAGCTTACACAGGGTTGCTGTGAGTTGCAACTGACTCAACAGCACTTAACAACAACAACAGCCTATAGATATGTTAAATAGTTGATTTTTGTCCTTCTGGTCTTATTCTCTGTATAAGTATGTTCACATTCATGAGATTAGATCAAACATACAGTTTTGTATTAAGAGCCAACCATTGTTAGATTGAGCTTAAATCTGTCTTCTTATCATTTCTGCCCATTAGTCTTGACTCTTTCATAATAAGATAACATGAGATTACTACTAAACCACACCACTTTTTTGCACAGCCATCATTCCATAGTAAGCTTTCCTTGCTGACTCTTGCTTTTACTGAATTATTTTTTGCTTGGTTTGTTGTTGGGTTTTTTTTTTTTCAAAACACATCCAGTTCCTTCAAATGCTCCATGTTCCAGTTGGCCATTTCACACAGCCATGCCTGCAGCAGTGCCTGCGGTCCAAGTGGAGCCTGAACCTCTCAGAGCAGCCGCAGTCTGCAGATACTTGCTTAGCAGCCCCGTCACACCCTTCACACATGAGAAGCATGGAGCCAACTGAAAAGGCCAGATGTTTCCACAGGCATGGCTGCCAAGCCAGGTCACTTCCCTCCTATACTTAGGCAATTGATTTCTTTCACATTTAATTCCAACAGCTTTTGGTTTTGCTTGTCTCTATCTGGTGCCAGAGAGTATCCTCTGAGTGTGTGTACTGGGGTGGAGAAACTTCATTCCCTGCCACAACATTTTTGGACATTCCTCATTTGGAATTGCTGTTGAGCCTCCTTTTCTTTCTAGTCACACCTTGCTTGGGCCCAAAAATAATATTCCTCTGCTTGGTCACCCACCTCATTCACTAGCATTGCTGCCAACTAACTTTCAGCCATTTCCAAAAATCAAATAATCCTTCAAGAAACAAAGTCCCTCCCCCACTTGGCAATTTCCAAAGAATGTGCTATGGGCTTTATAGAGGCTTTTGTTGTTGTTATTTTAACAAAGGAAAGTTCCAGAAAATTGGAGGGGACTGTCCCTGGTATAGTTGGTATAGTTATTCTCTTCCAAGGGAGCTCTTAAAAGGGTTTTGTACCAGTTTAGATGTAGAGAGGGCCGCTGGGTTTACCAAGAAACCGACAAAATAGATGTACTGCTTTTCACTCACCTTTATATATTCAGGAAGGAATTCGGACGGTGCTGTGCTTAAAGCTCTTGGCTACAGTTTGAACTCAGCAGCTATTCCACAGGGAGAACAATGAGGCAGTTTGCTCCCATAGAGATTGACAGCCTCGGAAACCCTATGGGGTATAGGGTCCCTATGGGATTCTGTCCTGTAGAGCCACTAGGAATTGGCATTGTCTCTATGGCAATAGGCTCGGTTTGATTTTTGACACTGATGAATAAACATATTGACTTTGAGAGACAGCAAAAATAGAATACAGGGCTGGCATACAACAGGTGCTTAATGAGTGTTTTATAAATCCAATAGGCATGATTCAAGTATTCATTGAGCAATTTGCTATGCACTACACTGTCAAATACTGTTGTTGTTAAGCACCATCAGGTCGGTTCTGACCCAAAGCAACCCTGGATATAGGGTTTTCTAGGAGTAACTGTTGAGCTTGAACCACCGACCTTGCAGTTTAAACCAACTTTGCAGTCCAGCGCATTAACCCACAGCGCCACACCAGGATAGATACAGTCCCTGCCCTCATGGGGTTTCAAGTCTGTTGAGGGAGGCAGACAAATAAGAACTGACATTACAATATGAACACTGTAATAGGAGTGTACATGGGGTGCATAGGAGACCTGAATGGAGCACATATTTTGGTCAATAGGTCATAAACCAATTTCTATTGCCTAGGCTAAGAAGGGGAACTGCCACACAACTGTCGGCTTGTTGTACTGGGCCGGCTTGCATCTGCTATACTTGTGAAAGTCATGCCACCACTGTATTAAATACTGACAAGATGATCTATGGAGGAAAGTTTTTAGCAGTGCTCCCAGATTAAGACAGACTAAGAACAAAAGCATAGTGGTCTGTTGTTGTTAGGTGCCATCAAGTCTGTTTCAACTCATGCCAACCTTATGCGCGACAGAATGAAACACTGCCTGGTCCAGTGCCAACCTCACAATCAATGCTACGCTTGAGTCCATTGTTGCTGCCACTGTGCCAATCCATTTCCTTGGGACTCTTCTTTTTCTCTGACCCTCTGCTTTGCCAAGCATGATGTCCTTCTCCAGGGACTGGTTCCTCCTGGTAATATGTCTAAAGTATGAGACACGAAGTCTGGCCATCTTGGCTTCTAAAGAGCATTCTGGTTGTACTTCCAACACAAATCTGTTTGTTCTTCTAGCAGTCCTGGTACTTTCAGTATTCTCTTTCAACACCATCACTCAAATGCATCAATTCTTCTACTGTCTTCCTTATTGTCCATCTTTCACATGCATATGAGGTTATCAAAACTACCATGGCTTGGGTCAGGCGCACCTTAGTCCTCAAGCTGACATCTTTGCTCTTCAACACTTTGAAGAGGTCTTATGCAGTAGATTTGCCTAATGCAATACGTCGTTTTATTCCTTGACTGCTGCATCCATGAGTGTTAATGACTGATGTGAACAAAATGAAGTCTTTGACAACTTCAATCTTTTCTCCATTTGGCATGATGTTATTTACTGGTCCAGAGGTGAGGATTTTTGTTTTCTTTACATTGAGGTACAACCCATACTGAAGACTGTGGTCTTTGATCTTCATCAGTATTTTAAGGCCTTTTTGCTTTCAGCAAGCAAGGCTGTATCATCTGCATATCATCACAGGTTATTAATGAGTCTTCCTCCAATCTGCTGCCTTGTTCTTCTTCATATAATCCAGCTTCTCGGATTATTACTTAGCATAACAATTGAGTAAGTATAGTGAAAGGATACCACCCTGGAGCATAGCTCTTCTGAAAATTAGCCAATGAAAACCCTATTGTCACAACAGAACATTGCCCAATGCAGTGCTGAAACATGGGCCTCTTATGTTGGAAGTCACTCAAAATACACAGTGGCCACAACAATAGACAGAAGCATCCTAATGATCATAAAGATGGCACATGGCCGACCCAGCGACGGTTTGTTTTGTTGTGCATAGGTTGCCATTAGTCAGGACCAACTCCACAGCAACTAATAACAACAACAAGAAGGCAGAGTATCTTCACAGAGCAGCACAAGACAGGTCCATAATGTACCGTGCACAAGGCGATCAATTTTTCCATTATATGGTGAGACAAACCATCGCCATCTTGGCTTCTAAGAAGAATTCTGAATGTACTTCCTCCAAAACAAATTTGTTCCTTCTTCTGGCATACCACGCTACTTTGATTATTCTTTGCCAACACCATAGTTCAGATGCATCGATTCTTTTTTGATTTTCCTTATTCATTGTCCAACTTTCACACGCATATCAGGTGATTGAAATACCATGACTTGAGTCAGACCCACCTTAATACTCAAAGTGGCACTTTAAAGAGTTCTTTAGCAACAGATTTGCCCAATGAAATACGTCATTTGATTTCTTGACTACAACTTCCAAGGGTGTTGATTGTGGATCCATTGTTTCCATGGGTGTTGATTGTGGCTCCAAGGAAAATGAAACTTCAATCTTTTCTCCATTTATTATGATGTTATTTGTTGGTCCAGTTGTGAGGATTCTTGTTTTCTTTATGTTGAGGTATAATTCACTGTAGTGTTTGATCTTCATCATCAAGTGCTTTAAGTCCTCTTGGCTTTCAGCAAGGAAGGCTGTGTCATATGCCCATCACAGGTTGTTAATTAGTCTTCCTCCACTCCTGCCTTTCAAGAAGACAAAGTAAAGTAGCGTAATGAAATGCAGAAAGACCTGGAGATAGAAAACCTAAAGGGAAAAGCATGCACGGCATTTCTCAAGCTGAAAAAGTGAACAATAAATTCAAGCCTTGTTACAATACTAAAGGATTTTATGGGCAAAACATTGAAGAATGCAGAAAGCACCAAAAGAAGATGGAAGTGACTAATTGCAACTGTCACAACTGTAAAGGTAGAAGTTTTGTAACAAAAAGGGGGGAGTAGTTAATCTTACAATCCAGGAACAATCTAGGACCATCAAGGGAGAAGAGCACGAGCTGAGTGCAGGACCCTGTCCAGAGAAGCAGTGACACCAGAGATGGAGGCAGAGACAGGGACATGGAATAGAGAGAGCAGCTAAGGACTCTGCACTCATGGAAAGAGTGGGACTGAGTACTGGTGGCCAGGAGGCATGCTTGCAGAATGTGCCCTTTGGTTGTTTCAAGTATTATATATTCTTGAATGGTTTTGTGCATACCCCCTCCCCCCCACACACAAAAAAATCCTCAGAAGGAATAGAAACTAATACTGTTGAACGATGATGCAATGCACAGAGGAGATTGTAATCATTGCAATGAAATGAAATACGACAGTATGTATATAAAGCCAAAGTCCTCCTATGTAAACTACCACTCAATTCACAATATAAACGTAAAAAAGAAACAACTGGTGGTACTGAAGGAAGAAGTCCAAGCTGCACTGAAAACATTAAAATAAGAAAATAAAACAAGGTTCCAGAAATTGATGGAAAACCAATTGAGATTTTTCAGCAATGGATGCAATGCTGAAAGTGTTCACTCATCTATGCCAAGGAATTTGGAAAACAGATACTTGTCCAACTGACTGGAATACATCCATATTTGTTTCAATTCCAAAGAAAGGTGATCCAACAGAATGTGGAAATTATCAAACAATCTCATTGATATCACACACAAATACATAGACAGGGAAGTACCAGAAATTCAAGCTGGACTCAGAAGAGGATGTGGAACTAGGGATATCATTGCTGATATCAGATGGATCATGGCTGAAAGCAGAGAAAACCAGAAAGATGTTTACCTGTGTTTTATTGACTACGCAAAGAATCCAACTGTGTAAATCATAGAAAATTATGGAATAATATGGAAAAGAATGGAAATTCCAGAACATTTGATGATACACGTGCAGAACCTGTGTGCCTAGATCAAGAGAAAGTCTTTTGAACAGAACAAGGGGATACTGTGTGCTTAAAAATCAGGAAAAGTGTATATCAGGGATATATCTTTTCTCCATACTCATTCCATCTGTTTGCTGTGTGAGCTACCTATAATCTCACCACTGGCATAAATAAAATATATTCAGAGAATACACATCTTCCAAAAAGTCATGCAAACCAAAAGATATGCATTAACCATATCAAACTGTTGCTTTTCAATGTCCAATAAAGGCAAGGTCAGCAAAAAATGAAGGCAGGGGAAGACACTGAGAGGCTTACGAGAGTTAAAAGCAAAGAAGTAAACTTTATTATACAGAATCCTGCAATATCAATAATCTACAAGTAGATGCACAGATAGACACATAAACTGAACAGGCCTGGGAATTGTGCATTGTGTATTCTCTGAATATATTTTAATTTATGCCAGTGGTGAGATTGTAGGTAGATCATGCAGCATACAGATTAAATGACTATGGAGAAAGGATACATCTCTGACGCACAGAGAAAGTGGGATCAGTAATGTTAATTCCATTATTGGGCTTGCAATCAATGACATGCAACAAAAAGAGCATAATTGTTGAATAGAAAACTGAGTTGCTCTGTAAATCTCACCAAAATCACAATAAAAGGTTAAATTAATTAAATGGTTGCCTTTGTGAGGAAGGTAATGGAAATGTGCTTTGGGAATAGAAAATGAATGATTAAATAAAGGAAAGCAAAAGTCTGGACCAACTATGAGATGTGTTATGAACTCAATTCTTCACTCCTAAGATGCGAAAGCTGGACAGTGAATCAGGAAGATCATAGAAGAATTGATGCCTTTGAGTTATGGTGTTGGAGGAGAATACTAAAAGTGTCACGGACTGCCAAAAGAACCAATAGATCTGTTTTGGAAGAAGTGCAGCTGGAGTGCTCCTTGGAGGCCAAGATGGCCAAACTTCGTCTCTCATACTTTGGACATATTGTCAGGAGGGAACAGTCTCTGGAGAAGGATATGATGCTTGGTAGGATGGAGGATCAGAGAAAAAGAGGAAGACCCCCAACAAGATGGATTGGCCAGGTGGCAGCATCGATGGATTCAAGTGTGGCAACAGTAGTGAGGCTGGCCCAGGATCGGACATTGTTTCGTTCTGCTGTGCATAAGGTCGCTATGAGTCGGTGTCAACTCGATGGCACCTAACAACAACAACAAGATAAAAAATAAAATCAGAGTGAAAATGAAGAAGAGGGAAGAAAAAAAGAAGGCCTAGGATTTCAGAAGGAAGCCCTGGTGGTTCAGTGTTTAAGATCTCAGCTGCTAACCAAAAGGCTGATGGTTCAAACCCACTAGTCACCCTACAAGAGAAAGTGTCACACAATGCTTCAGTCAAGATCATATAGCATTTGAAACCCTATGGTGAGCTCTACTTTGTTAGTGCTGCTATGAGTTGTTAGTGTTGCTCTAGGGCCTGGTACATAGTAATTGCTCAAATAGTATACTTTCTGACAGACCAAATGAGTGGTCAGTGTGTTCTACTTTAGGCCATTTGAAACGATTAACTAAAATGTATGATTTCAACATAGAATTTTAGAGATGATTCTGAACACTCCACCACCCAACTGCTTCCTCGATTTGGGATAGTACATTTGCGTGCTGTTTCAGACAGATCATTCATATAGCTTTCTTTGGGGGTTGAAAATGCCCTGTGTTCAGTTTCCTTAGGCAACGGAATTGATTAGTTTGTTTTGTTGAGCTCTAACTCCTAGAGAGAGAGCATCAACTCCAATCCCTTCCTTCATTCTACAGAAACTGAGGCTCAGAGAAGTTATGAAACTTACCTAAGGTCACACAGCAAAGTAAAGGCAAACCCAGGACAACTCAACAAGAGCCTTTGGTACCGTATTGTATGTACCTTGTCACTTTGAAAGAGCAGAATAAACTAATGGTCATATTGGTGAGTTAGAGTAAAGGCTGACTTCTGAAATCTGTGCCCACGCAGATGGAGTTAGTTATACTGATCTTCATTTTGATCCTAGTGGCTGTTTAAAAATCTCTTATCTGACAGCACACCTTGCCTTTCCAAATGACTGCGTTCAAGCCAGGGCCTGCTTGGAGACGTTTAATGTTGCTCTTACAAATTAGAACCCGGGGTGCGGGAATTCCATCATCCTCAGGAAGACTCCTTGTGACAACAGAGGCATTGTTCTCCTCACACATACTGTTTGCTTTCATGCCTTTTCTGTAAGATGTTAGGTATTTATTTTGTTTTGTTGGTGCTTTTGTAATCAGTCTAGACATAGGCCTACACAGAACCATCCAGAAGGCAGATAAAACTCCCACAGAGCTGTTCTTTCAGGAAAGGCAGCTCCCTATCCCCGACCTTCATGCCGAACATTCATGAAAACGATCCCAGAACAGACTGAATTCACTAATGAATGAGGCGGGAAATGTTCGTTCAGTCTCATAAAATATTCTCAACCCCAGAGTAGCTTTCCTTTGGTTTCTGTTGTTATTGTCATTGTTAAGTGTCGTTGAGTCAGTTCCAACTCATAGGGAACCTGTGTAGGGTTTCCAAGGAGACGTTGGTGGTTTTGAACCACCATCCCTTTGGTTAACAGTCCAGGCTTATCCTACAGCGCTACACCAGGACTTCAACCTGGTACTTGGGATGAATTTGTCTTAGCCAGGGCGCTAAAGGTGTCTCTTCAAAATGAAATGTCTCTCTGCATGAATCAGAGAGCCAGCTCACTTTGCCTTTCCACTGTGTAGGGTCTATGGATATTAGTTTACCCTGCCCAAGCAGAGGCAGAGAAAAAAATAAAAAAAAAACTGGGGAGAGGGCGGGATGCAGATTGGTGGTGGTGGTGGTTATGTGCAGTGGAGTCAGCGACCCTGTATAGGGTTTCCAGGGCTGAAAATCTTTACTGGAGCAGAAAGCCTAATTTTTCTCCCTCAGAACCGCTGGTAGTTTCGAACTGCTGACGGAGAGATTAGCAAGGCTCACTGCCTCTTATATACATATGGCAGCACCACAGAAGATGTTCAATGAATGAACATCAATTTAAGTGGCCACAGTCAGTAGCATACATGCCCACCTCTAAGGACCAGCCAAATGTGAAATTCCATCATATTCCCTGGGTCTGGCCTGCATTTTCTTAGTAACTCAAGGCTAACTTATCTTAGAAGAGTATCATATATCATATCATACCTTGGGGTTTCTTTTTTTTTTGGTTTGGGGTGGGTTTTTTGTTTTTGTTTTTGCCACTTGACCAACAGTAAAGTTTTCTTCCCTCAGAATTTTCTGGAACTCATTTATGACTGCAGCTGCTAAAAAAATAAACAAAAAACAATAAAATTGGACATGTAAAAATTGCTTAGCTGGCAAATTTAAAGAACACATACACATATAACCAGGCAAAATGGAGTCTAGGAGCAATGGAGAAAATACGTTTTTTTCTAAATGTCCACAGACTGCCTAAATTCCTATATGAATTTCCTTTTGACTTTCTATTTACAGTCCCAAGTCCTCAGAGAAAGACCAAATTCTTTTCTGATGTGTTTTTGCAAATCGTATCGATTTTCATAGAAATAAAAGATGGATTTCACTGTCTTTTAATTCTATGAAAATCAATACGATCCATATGCATAAATTCAAAAGCAAACCAACATGTTTATTTTAGTAATTTAGTTCACCATATCTTGAAGGTTTTCAATTCAAAGAGTTCTAGTTAAAGATTGTCTGTGCTAAGGAGATTGTAACCACTGCAATGAAATCCCATGTAAACTATCACTCAATTCACAATAAAAACTTAAAAAAAAAAAAAAAAAGCTTGGTCTAATATCATGGATGTTTGAAACCATTATAGGCTGCCATATGAATTAGAGTTGATCCCCATTGAATGATCATAAGTTCTCCTTTTCAGAAATGGTTTCCACATCATGACTTTTTTTGATCTTGGAGAGTTTGATTATGATATGTCTTGGGGTCTATCCTGTTTGGGGTTCATTTAGCTTCTTGAATGCTTATCTTCTCATCTTTCATGATGTTAGGGAAGTTTTCTTCCAGCAGCTCTTTGACTATCTTTTCTATGCTTTTCTTTGTCTCTTCCTGTTCTGGAATTCCTCTTCATGTGGTACCACATAAATCTTATGCTTTCTTCAGATGTTTTTCATTCTTTTTTCTGATTTTTCTTCCAGCTTACTTAGTAGGAAGAGATTTATCTTCCAGCTCACTAATTCTGGCTTTCACTGATTCAAATCTACTCCTTTGCTCTTTCAGTGTATTGCCCATTTCTGAGATCTTAGTATTCATCTTCTGGATTTCTGTTTGCAGGTTTGGGGGTGTTTGCAATCCTTTATCTGTTTTTTGTGATTACTCCTTTTTTTCCTCTACTTTCCAGTGCTTTTTTTTTCTCTCAAAAACATTTTCTAGCTCTTCCTCTTGGTCGTTTGTTTGAGTTGCTGCTTTTGAGGCATTGTGGTGTTATTGTATTTGTATTAAGTTAAGGAATATATGTTGGTGTATTCTTAGATGCTAACTGCTTCCTGGTGGGTATAATCAGGGGATGAGCTTGTGCGCCATTCTCTGTTCGCTGTTTGTGCAGCTCAGTTCAGGGTGGATTCAGCAGACATTGGTTGTTATTGTTGAGTTGGTATACAGCAGCTAATATTAACTATAGCCCAATTGGTGGGGTTGTATAGGGTATGGCTTTGACCGGGTTGTATGGCCGCAGTTGCTGTCTCCTTTGTGTCTGCAAGCCACAAGTGGGTTTCTGCAAATCTGTTTTCTTATCTCTGAAGTTGCTCACAAACTCTCAAGACGGCTTCGACAGATCTAGTTGGCCGCCACAGCTCAGCAGTCGCCTCCTCTCTTGCCAGGTCTGCTCAGTTCTCTCTCCCAGTAAGAACTCAATCCGATCCACTTCTTTATCCCTTAATCTGAAGCTCAGAGCCAGCTCCTTACTTCTTTATGGAAGGTTCCCTGGTGTCGAGGGAGCAGAGCAATAGGAAGCCAGTGTTGTTGTTGTTAAGTGCTGTCAAGTTGGTTCCAACCCCATAGCTACTCTGTATAGGGTTTCCAAGAAGCAGCTGGTGACCTTGAACCACCCACCTTGTGGTTCAATTGACTTTGCAGTCCAGTGCATTAACCCACAGCACCACACCAGGAAGCCGGTGAGGAGACAGCAAAGCCTGGGAGCCTGAATGAAGAGCTGTGAACTCCCCCTCACCTGCCTGTACCTCACCTGTTGTCCAGTCCTGCAAGAGCCACATGTTATGGGTCTTTAAAACTATTCGAGGGAAATGATCAGCAAAACAAACCTGTTTTACCTTAAAAAAAAAAAAAAACCTAACTAAAACTTTAAGGGGCTGGACATTATGCCATGCATGCATACCTGTACCTTGTTTTAGTTGTGAGGTAAGCAAGGTGTGGAGAGCCCTATGGCTTGCCTCAGGGAATAGGAGGTTGTCAGCTCTCTTGAATCCTTGTCACTGCACAGGTGCTGTCTGATTTGCTCAGGAGCTCATGTGTTGAGATGAGGCTTCTCCTCAGCCTCAAATGGGCAGTGATCTTCACCTGAAAATCTCCTCCCAGCAACTTCACAAGAGAGTGCATCAAATCCTCCCCCATCGTCATCCTTTTCCAAGCTTTAGACACTTGAAGCTGGGAGTTTCTTTACAGAAGGAAGTGAGGAAGGTAGATACAAACTTTCAAACACTCTGGCTTCATTTGATAATGCCAAGCATTAATGTTATTTTTGGAGGAAATATTGGAAATTCATGAATGGTCAAGGCCAAGAGTCTATACGATCACTGGAGAAAGTTGTTATTTATCGATCTTCTCACTGGTCACTTTTGATTCATCCCTTATCTAGAGCACCTAGAGCAGGAGGTAAATGGAAGGCCCATTAGGTTGACCATCTATGACAGTCACTTCCAGGAGATGTTCAAATCTGGTTGAAGTCACCATGAACTATTGGTCGTACTTTAGGTATTTGTGAGTGCTTTTGCTCAACAATTTAGGGCTGAGAATCAGTTACTACCCGCTAGGACTTTGGGAGTAGAATGAGGAGTGTCTAAAGATCAGGTTCTCTATATAGCAGAACTGTGAGGAAAGCTTAGGGCTCCCAAGAGTTCAACCAGAACAACAGAAGCTTGTGATTTGAGTCAGCCACCGACCCAAGGAAAACGACACTCGGGCTCCTGCCAGGTCTGTCCCCTAGGTAATCCTAACGAGAGCGTCAGTTACTGAGTGGCTTTCTTCAGGAGCAAGGCTGGCAGTTCACTGGCTCAGGTACCCACACCCGACACCACCCTCCCAGTAGGAGCCTGCAGTGAATCCTTTCTTTATGCATTTGGGCTTGGCTGTGTTGATCCAAGTTTCCCCTGCCTCATCTGCTAGTCACAGGTTGCTTGAGAAAACACCTTTCAGCCTGGTCTGTGCTCTGAAGCACAATGAGTCACAGGCCTTCTCACACAGTCTAGCCCAGGCCCTTACAGCCTTCCACATTCCCAGGTAGGATGGAATCCAGCAGGCCGATGTGGCTGGGTCCAGAGGTCTCCAGAGGGTCCATTTGGCTTTGGCCCTTAAACTCTGAAAGGCAGCTGAAATCCACTTCCCTAAATTCTGAGCTCCTCCAAGCTGCCATCCTTAATGTTCCCATGAGTCCAGATGAAACCAAAGGCTTCAGTACAGGCAGTCTGCCAGGACGGGTTTCAAGCGCCTTCCACATTCTTCCTCTCTAAAACTTCTCCGGAAGCTGCAGAGCTTAGTGTTTCTTATCCAAAAATCTTCTGGCATTTTTTATCTTGTAATAATTCCAAACCCGCTGAACATTCTTATAACAACTGAGATTTGGGAGAGAGTATGGAAATGGATCTGTTTAAGGATTAAGGATGAACTCACTCAGAAGTGCTGATTTTCAAGGGGAAAGAGTTTGATGGCCCCTTTTGAGCTCTCAGGGAGTGTCGATTTCCTGCCTGAACCCCCACACAGTTTGTCTATTGTTCCTCAGGTGGATGCATTATTTGATAGAGGTGTGGGGTTTGGAGTTGCCAGGGCCTAGGGTGGGAAGATGCCCTAAGTCCAGTCCACTCCTGGGATCCAGTGGGACACTGGCCAGGGTTTCTCAAATTGGGTCACTGACAGAGTTCCCCTCTTAAGCCAGTCCAAGGCCTGGAGGGCAGCCTCATTCTCAGTAGAGGTATTATAGGCTTCTCCAGAGAAGCAGAACCAACAACACATTGGTGACACAGATTGATTTTATGCATGTATATAATGAGAGAGAGAATGGAGAGATAGAGAGGAATCCCTGAATAGTGCAAATGGTTCACACATTCATCTACTAACCAAAAGAATGGTGGTTGGAGTCTACCACAAAGTACCTCAGAAGAAAGGCCTGGTGATCTACTTCTAAAAAACCAGCCATTTGAAAACCCTATGGAACACAGGTCTACTCTGATACATGCAAGGTCATCATAAGTCAGAATCAACTGCAAGGCAATCCGCTTGGTTTTTAGTTTGTTTGTTTGTTTGTTGGGGGTGGGGGGGCTATTGGCTTCTCTCTGTAACTAACTATACAAAGAGACTTTCAAAAGTTCATAGGGGAAAAAAAATCTATTATCTTTTCATTCCATTTTTCCATGAACTTTGTAAAGCCCCTCCCTGCCTGTGTGTATATGCAAAGATAAATAGATTGATTTGGTTTTTAGAACAATTTATTTTATTTTGCTGTTGAAAATATATGCAGAAAAACGTATTTTAAGGAATCTGTTCACACAAGTGTAGGGGCCAAAAATTTCAAAATCCGTAGGTCAGGAGACAGACTGGCAACGCCAGCAGGATATCTGTCTTGAGGCAGGATACCTTGTTTCTGGGAAACCTAAATTTTTGCTCTTGAGGTTTTCAACTGATTGAATGAGCCCCCACTACACACATACACACCCATACATTAAGAGGAGAATCTGCCTTACATGAAGTCAACCGATTCTAAATGTAAATCACATGTAATTACTCTCATTGCAACATCTAAACTAGCGTTTCACCAAACAACTGGGCACCTGAGCGTGGTTAAGCAGTCTCCCGGGAACAGAGAAGCCTCTAGTCAAACTCCCTCCACCAATAGATAAACCCCAAGGTAAGTAGGAAGACTAGAATGCCCCAGAGCATAGGGTCTTCTAACTTCCATCCCAGGGCTCTCTTGGTCCCAGTTCACTAGTGAGGCATCTTATACACCAGAATTAAGTGCTTTTTCCATCTTAGGGCCTCTGGGTTCTCATCTCTCATCCCTCCTGCTACTAGTGCTTGTAGCAAGAATCAATAAAGCTTTATAGATTCTGCAAGTTGCCTGGAGGCTGGAAGACAGGTACTAGAGCATTCTATGGAGAACCTAATAGAAGGGGCAGTTCTTGTGAATCCTAAAAGAGCTGAATTTTCCTTAGAGAAACAGATGGGGATTCATCTCGAAATGAACTTGCTCAAATGGGGTGGTCTTTTTCTTCTGCAGTGACTCACCCCGAGGGCTCCTGCATCTCTTTCTGGGAGCTCAGCAATGCACATATCTGGAGACTTGCCTCTCACATGTCTACTCAGTCTGTCATTATAAGGGAGGAGAATCCAACCTCTGATTCCAAAACCTATTTTCCAAGAATAACAGCATATCTGGGCCAATGTAGTGCTTTTCAATTCCACTTGCTGACAGAAGAAGGAGACTGGGCATTCCCTTTTATCCCTCCGCCATCACTGAGGCCTGGCCAAGACCCTTGTCTGAAAGCCTCAGCTCTAGGAATGGTTCCATCAAGGGAAAAGGTTGCCAAAGACAAGGAAGTATAAGTGAGGAGAAACGAATACCTTCCCAACTGTAGGAGCTAATTAGATTTGAACCATAAAGCTGGTAATGCTAAGTAATGGGATCACAGGACTTGGGCTTTCTCCAGAGGTCTTGGTGGTCCCCTGAGTAGAGAGAGAGCCCTGCCTGAGATATTACGGGGAGACAGTGAGCTACTTCAGAGAAGTCTCCAGATACTCTGAACTATCAGGACGAAAAACCCATTGGCCAAATTAGTTGTCATTGAGTCGATTCTGACTCAACATAGTGACCCAATAAGGAGCTCTTGTAGCATAGTGGTTATGAGTCGGGCTGCTAACCTCAAGGTCAGCAGTTCGAAGCTACCAGGTGTTCCACAGGAGAAAGATGAGGCTGTCAGCTCCTGTAAAGATTTGCAGCCTCAGAAAGCTTATGCACAGTCTCTGGGAGTTGGCACCAACTCAGGGCACATCACCACCAGTGGCACTATAGGACACTATAGGATCAGCATTTGAATGTGAACCACAAGGTAGACAGTTCAAACCCACCAGCCGTTCCTCAGAAACCTGATACAGGGTTGCTATGAGTCAGAACGAACTCGATGGCACTTAACAACAATCTTTTGGAAGCAGACTAGCACACCATTTTCCTGAAGAGTGGCTGGTGGGTTTGGACTGCTAACCATTTGGTTAGCAGCCAAGCACTTAAGCATTGCACACCACCAGGGCTCCTTCCAACTGGACTAGAATGACCTCTTTGTATCTCAAACCTGCAAAAAACCAGGCCTTTCTGTACAGTGAATACCCCTGGTAGAAGAGCAAGACATAACAGCTCAGGCAAACCAATAGACCTGCTAGAAAATTATACCTAGTGTGAGTCAAAGCATGTGGTCATTGCACCTAAAAATACATTGTTTTTCTATGTTATATAAGTCCTTTTCGTTAGATTTTTTTTAAGTTAAAAAAATATATACTTAGAGAAAAACAGGGAATAGAAGCAAATACTGTTGAAAGCAGATGCACGGAGGAGATTGTAATCATTGCAATGAAACGATGGTGTAAAGCCGATGTTCTCCCATGCTAACTGCCACTCAGTTCACAATAAATAAATAAACAAACAAACAAACAAATAATAGTATAATTAGGATTGCCATTTTAGAAGGGGCAACTCTTTCTCCATTGTGGTGGTGTCGTTCTTTAGTGTCATTGAGTCGGCTCCGATTCATAGCAACCCCGTATCAGGCTTCCAAGAATGACTAGTGGGTTTGAACTGCCATCCTCACGGTTAGCAGTCTAGTGCTTATCCTACAGTGATACATCAGGACTCCCACTCCATTGTGGTCCCATCCAAACCAGCGCTTATAATTTTGCTGTTGTTACAAACTTCTTTGAGAATCACATGAAAACGTAGGGCTCTACTTGGGAGGGGGATCAAAACAAAACAACAGTTACCTTGTGGTCTGTTGGCAGCCTCTAAGACAGCCCTCCATGACATCGTGGTATTTACA
>NW_006408569.1:1729649-1749927 GCF_000296735.1 Chrysochloris asiatica
ATATATCATCCTTTATCTCTGTCCCATTTAGCCCTTTCGAACATGCCCAATTGTTCTCCCATCTGCCCCGTTTCTCCACTTCCCTCTCCCTCCCTGTATATTGCCCCCCTCCCTAGCACCCAAGGGGGGTAGGGGGAAGTCTTTGTTAGTTGTTGGGAAGTTTGTGATGGGTGGGGGGAAGGGGGGAGGGGGGAGCACAGGGTGGGGATTGGACACAGGAGAGCTTGGGTGTTTTCCTGAAAGGGTTCACAATAGGTCTTGGATGGAGTGGGACAAAAACGTGGAAAAATCAGTATTATTCATGAAATAGTTTTCATTCTTTTTTTCATTGTTGTTTTCAGGTTTTGAGACCTATGTGTATTTCAATGTACAGTCCATCTGGATTTGAACAAGCCACATTGCTCAATTGCCACGTGGTTAATGGCATCTGTACAGGACAGTGCAGTCCAAGACCATCATGAAATAAATGTAAGCTGTGGTCAAACACGGGCTTCCCAGGCTACTGCAGCGTCCACCACTTTTGATGCCCGGCACTGATGAGGAAGCTGACAGGACCTATTGCTAATGAAAAAGCCTTGTTGTTGTTGTTGTTAAGTGCCGTAGAGTCAGTTCTGACCCATAGCGACCCTGAACAGGGTTTCCGAGACTGTAAATCTTTATGGGAGCAGAAATCCTCATCTTTCTCCCACGGAGTGGCTGGTAGTTTCAAACTGCTGACCTTAAGGTTCGCAGTCCGATTCATAACCACTATGCTACTAGAGCTCCTTAATGAAAAAGCCTCGGGGGCTGAAAAATGGCAATATTTTCCCAAACTGATCTACAGGTTCAAGCAATCCCTATCAAAAAACCCACCTCTATTTTTGTTTTGTTTTTTTTCCTGATCCTAAAATATATAGCTACCATTCCTCTGTCACTTTGTCATACTATGGTGGCTTGTGTGTTACTATGATGCTAGAAACTATGCCATCAGTATTTTCAATACCAACAGAGTCACCCATGGTTGACTGGTTTCAGCGGAGCTTCCAAACTAAGACAGACCAGGAAGAAGGAGAGACAGACCACTTCTGACTGGTTAGCCACTGAAAACCTTATGAATAACAGCAGAACACTGTCAGATCTAGTGTCAGAAGATGAGCCCCTTGGGTTGGAAGGCATTCAAAATACTGCTGGGGAAGAGCTACCCCCTCAAAGTAAATCTGAGGTTTTCGGGATGTTCATTTGCTGATATGGTTCAACTCAAAACAGGAAGAAACAGCTGCAAACATTCATTAATATTTGGAACATGGAATGTATGAAGTATGAAATTAGGAAAACTGGAGGTTGTCAAAAATGAAATGGAATGGATAAAGATCGATATTCTAGGCATTAGTGAGCTGAAGAGGGCTGGGACTGGCCATTTTGAATCGACAATCATATCATTTACTATGCCAGGAAGGACAAATTCAAGAGGAATGGCACTGCATTTATTGCCTAAAAGAGTATCAGTATCTCAAGATCTGTCCTGAAGTATAATATTCCCTGTGATAGGATAATATCCATATACGAGGTGTGGTGCTGTAGGATAAGTACTGGACCACAAGGTTGCTTTCAACCTCGAAGCTGGCAGTTCAAGCTCACCAGCCACTCCTCGGAAACTCTATACAGGGTTGTTATGAGTCAGAACTGACTTGATAGAACTTAACAACAACAACAACAACAACAGCAGCAGCAACAACATAAAAAAAAGACCAGTTAATACTGCTATTTTCAAATTTAACCAGCAACTACTAAAGCCAGTGATGATGAAACTGAAGAATTCTACCAACTTCTTCAGGTTGAAATTGATCAAATATGCAATCAAGATGCATTCATAATTTCTGGTAATTGGAAGACAAAATTTGGAAACAAAGAGGAAGGATCAGTAGTTGGAAAATATGGCTGTGGTGATAAAAATGATGTTGAAGATCACACGATAGCATTTTGCAAAACCAATGACTTACTCATTACAAATACCTTTTTTAAAAAACAACATGAAATGCAATCATATATATGAACCTCATCAGATGGAATACACAGGAATCAAATTGATGGTGGGTAAGTTCAATATCATCAGGCAAATTGTTTTGCCAGGGACCACCTGTGGAACAGACTATCAACTGCTCATATGCAAGTTCAGACTAAACTTAAAATTAAAACAAGTCCATGAAAGCTGAAATATGACTTGCACATATCCCACCTGAATGTAGAGACCATCTCAAGAACAGATTTGATGCATTAGACACTAAGGACAAAAGATGAGAAGAATTGTGGGATGACATCAAGATCCTCATACAGGAAGAAAGCAAAAGGTCATTTAAAAGACAAGAAAGAATGAAAAGACCAAAAATGATGTCAGAAGGCACTCTGAAACTTTAGAGAAGTTAAAGTAGCTGGAAGAAATGATGAAATATAAGAGCTGAACAGAAAATCTCAAAGGGCATCTCAAGGAGATAAAGTCAAATATTACAATGAAATATGCAAAGACTTAGAATTAGAATACCAAAAGGGAAGAAGAACATGCTCAGCATCTCTCAAGAAAAAAGAAATGAAGAGAAAAATTCAAGGTTCGGTTGCAATATTGAAGGATTCTTTGGCCAAACATTGAATGATGCAAGAAGCATCAAAAGACATTTTATAGCAAGGAGGGGAGTGATTAACTTTTCAGTCTAGGAGCGGAGGTCCCTAGGACCATCAATGGAGAAGAACAGAGAGCGGGACCCTACCCAGAGAAGCAGTGATGCCTGAGATGGAGGCAGAGACGATGACGTGGAGAGATGGAGCAGCTGGGGACTTTAGACACAGAGAGGGAAAGGGGCTGTGTGCTGATGACCGGGGGGAGGGGGCAGGCTTGCAGGATATACCCTTTGGTTGGTTGATGATGCATGGAGGGGATTGTAACCGTGGCAATGAAACGATATACGATAGAATGAATGTAAAACTAACGTTCTCCCATGTAAACTATCACATAATTCACAATAAAACATTTATTAAAAAAAGAAGAAGATGATGATGATGAAAGGAATTACACAGAGTCACTGTACCAAATGCTCAGCCATTTCAAGAGGCAGCATCTGATCAAGAACCAATGGTACTGAAGGAAGAAGTCCAGGCTACACTGAAGGCATTGTTGAAAAACAGAGCTCCAAGAATTGATGGAATACAAACTGAATCTTCTAACAAGTGGAAACAATGCTAGAGGGTTGCACTCATCTATGCCAACAACTTTGGAAGACAGCTACCAAGTCAACTGATTGGAAGCGAGTCCTATTTGTACCCATTTAAAAAAAAAAAAAAGCGACTCAATAGAACATGGAAATCATCAAACAATATCATTAATATCACCAACAAAATTTTGCTGAAGATCATTCCAAAACTATTGCAACAGTACATTGACAATTCAATTCTGTCAATTAAAGCTGGTTTCAGAAGAGGACATAGAACGAGGGCTATCATTGCTGATATCAGATGGACCTTGACTGAAAATAGAGAATACTAGAAAGATGTTTACTTGTGCTTTCATGGCTTTGCAAAGGCTTTCGATTGTGTGGATGATGATCAAGTATATACATTGCATATAGAATGGATATTCCATAACACTTAATTTTGCTCATAAGGAACCAGTACACACATAGATCAAGAGGCAATTGTTAGAACCGAACTAAGGGATCCTGAGTGGTTTAAAATCAGGAAAGATGAGCAGCAGGATTGTATCCTTTCACCATACTTATTCAATCTGTACGCTGAGCAAACAATCCAACCAAGTGGACTATAAGAAGAAGAACATGGCTTCAGGATTTCAGGAAGGCTGATTAGCAGCCTTCGATATTCGGATGATGCAACCTTGCTGGGTGAAAGCAAAGAGCACTTGAAGCACTTGCTAATGAAGACCAAAGACTGCTCTCTTCAATATGGATTACAACTCAATGTAAAGAAAACAAAAGTACTCTCACAATAGAACCAAATAAAGAACATCAAGACAAACAGAAAAAAGATTGAAATTGCCAAGAATTTCATTTTACTCAGATTCATAATCAATGATCATGGAAGTATTGTTGTTGTTGTTGTTAAGTGCCGTTGAGTCAGTTTGGACCCATAGTGACCTTGTATAGAGTTTCCGAGGAGCGCTGGTGAGCATTAACCACCGATCTTGCAGTTCAAATCAACTTAGAAGTCCAGTGCATTAATCCGCAGCGCCACACCAGGACCCTGATCATAGAAGTACCAGTCAAAATAAATAAATAAATAAATAAATCAAAGGACGTATTGCATTGGGCATTTCTGCTGCAAAAGACTCTTGAAGTGTTCAAGAGCAAAGATGTCAGTTTGAGGACTAAGGTGCACCTGATCCAAGCCATGGTATTTTCAATAACCTGATAAGCATGTGAAAGTTAGACAGTGAATAAGGAAGATGGTAGAAGAATGGATGCATTTGAATTATGGTGCTGGTGAAGAATATTGAAAGTACCATGGTCTCCATGAGTCAGAACTGACTCGAAGGCACTTAGCAACAACAACAAAATGGACTGCCGTAAGAACAAAGACGTTTGTCTTGGAAGAAGCACAAGCAGAATGTTCCTTAGAAGCAAAGATGGTGAGGCTTTGGACATGTTCTCAGGAGGGACCAGTCCCTGGAGAAGGACATCATGCTTGGTAAAGTAGAGGGTCAGTGAAAAAGAGGAAGACCCCCATTGAGCTGGGTAGACACAGCAGCTGTAACAGTAGGCTCAAACATAACAATTGCTGGGATGAGCAGGACTGGGTAGTGTTTCGTTCTATTGTGCATGGGGTCTCTATGAGTTGGAGCTGACTCAAAGGCACCTAACAACAGGGTCTGGTTTTAGCAATCTCACTGATACCATATCATCTCCATTCTCTTTCAGGGACATTTGGAGAAGCAGTGTGGTACAAAGGTGAGAGAGAGAGATGAAGGCAGGCTAGAATGAGTGAGCACCTTTGTCAATGTCCCTACACTGTGAGTTCCTGGTTGGCACAAATGGTTTGGGCTAAATGGATTGGCCAAGTGGCAGCATTGATGGACTCAAGCGTGGCAACAGTAGTGAGGTTGGCCCAGGATCAGGCAGTGGTTCGATGGCACCTAATAACAACTAGCCTAAAGGTTAGTGATGTTAAGCCCCCCTATCTGCATGCCACAGAAGAAAGTTCTGGCGATCTATTTCCATAAATATTGTTGTCATTAATTACTGCGACCCTGTGTGTGCAGAGTAGAACTGCTCCATACCGCCTTCAAGGCTGTGACCTTCCAGAAGTAGATAGCCAGGCCAATAGTTGAACTCTTGTAACCATTTGCACCTAGGAACTCCGTAAAGGTAACAGTCACAAAAACCCTATGGAGCAGATTTCCAGGCCTTTCTTCTGAGGCGCCTCTGGATAGGTTCAAACCATTAACCTTTCAGCACCCAGACACTCCATGGACTTCAAATTTAAATGACCACTGGTGCCCAGCAGGCACACATCAATGTGTGAAAGGGACTGGGCCAATGCATATCTGTGGGGAATGATAGAGAATGCCCAGCCCTGTCTAAAGAGAGTGGAGGCTCCAGTTCATTGTCATGGGGTAATGAGGGCCTGTGGTTGCCAGAGTTTGGCTTTCCATAAGAAGCCAGAAATATGAATTTTAAATTTGGGCAACGAACCAAAGCTTAAAAATAAATAAATAACCTGTTTGAGCCAAGCCAAACATTTCTTGGTAATTCCACCTGAGAAGCTACTCATTGGCAAAACAGCACTAGATATTGTCTGATGTTCATACTGGCTTTCATATTCTCTGAAGCTCTCTGCTGAAGACTTGACCCCATTTGACTCAGTGCTCCCCCTGTGGGAAATCAGGGCTCAGAGAGAAGCCAGCATAGGCCCTAGTGTACAAAGGCAGCTTCGGAATGTGGAATGCACCTTTCCTTCCCAAAGTGGGCGTTTCTTGCCTCCTGCTCTGTCTGGGTCAATTGGATGGTGTGCATGCTGCCAGCTCTATGTATGGCAAACTGTGTCTGTAACTCAACATGTGCACAATCAGAGGCCTTGCTTGCATGTCTCTTCCAAAGCCCGGCTGTAAGATAGTGGCATCTGTAACACCCCCTCTTTGTTTGATTCAGAGGCAAGGCCAGAGCCGAGACTATAAAAATAGCCCTCCTCGGAATTGGTAACTTGTCGTCTTTGGCTGTTACCGTGAATTTTTTGAGTTAGCCAATCAATAAGCGCTATCTTGTCTTTCTAGTGGTTTGGAAACAATATCAGATGAAGTCTCATATTAATGTTTGGATTTTACAAACCAACATGCATGGCTATAAGACAGCCAAAATGAAAAACCAGATCAATTTGGCCACCAATGACCCTGTGCTAACATTATAGTGATCACTGGAAGTATAATGAAATCAAACAAAGTCATGCATTTCCATAGAATGTTTGACATCAGTCCCATCTTCTTTGCTACAAAAAGAGAAACATTTCAGTAGTGACCACAATTTGGAGAGCTAAGGAAGCCCTAAATTACCATCCCCAAAGTCTTTACTAAACAGGAAAGAAATTTTTTTTGTTGAGTGGATTCCAACTCATAGAGACCCCATGTGTGTCAGAGTACAGCGTCACTTCATGGGGGTTCCAGGAGCTGATATTTTGGAAGTAAGTTACCAGGTCTTTCTTTCAAGGTGCCTCTAGTGGACTTGAACCTCCAACCTTTGATGTCAACCATTTGCGCTACCCAGGGACTCAAGGACTTGCCTACCTCACTGCAATGGACTGACCTTGGAGAGGCAAAGTTACAGAGATGGGCATGAATGGGGACAGAAACCATGGGGACATTAGAAGGAATGGGAAGTAGGGGCACTGATGGAGAAGAATGTAACCTTCAAGCAGGCCTGTCTGTGGCTTAAATGGCCAAGTCCTCCTAAGCTCTGAAGCAAGATAGAGGTTGGGACACACCATTCCATCATCTCACAGTGGAAGCGGATTCTTCACTCCGTCTCTCTAAAAATGCTGAAAAAGAATTATGAAGTCTGCTTTTACCAGAACCTGACACCAACTCAGTCATGCATGGACATTACCTCCTTCCCACCCTTCTCCTGCCTCCCCATCCCAGCTGTTTGACCAAACCTTTTTGGTCTTCACACCTCCCAGATCTCCATTGAGCATTGTGCCCCAGTTCCTTCTATGGACTCCATCTCTCCGATAGCACTGTGTCTCTCTCCACAATACCGATTCTGGCCTTTTGGAAGGGTTGTTGTTGTTGCTGTGTGCCATTAAGTTGGTTCCAACTCATAACGACCCTATATAGGGTTTCCGAGACTGTAAATATTTACCAGAACAGGAAACCTCATCTTTCTTCCTTGGAGCAGCTAGTGGGTTTAAATTGCCAACCTTGGGGAGGCATCCAGTGCTTATTCTACAGCCCGCCCCCACAAGGTCTCCTTTTGGAAGTGTGGTAGGCTGAAAAATATAATCCTACCACCACCAGATCCATGTCTTTATCCCTGAAAGTTTTGTCTGTCACCTTATATGGAGTTAAGGTCTTTGTACATGTAATTAATTAAGGACAAAATTGTTAAGAGCCTTTGAGTGGGTTCCGACTCATAGTGGCCGTGTATGGGGTTTCCAAGGAGCAGCTGGTGAGCTGGAACTGCTGACTTTGAGGTTCAAAACCGACTTTGCAGTCCAGCACATTAACCCACAACACCACAGACTTTAGAGCCCAGGAATTCTGGGGAAGAAGGTGGAGTACTTCATCTCAAGTCACAGAAACTCAGAACTTATAGAAAATACACAAGTGGTGATGTGCTTTGTGACAGGCTGGGTTCTCCAAGCAGATTCACTGGTAAGCATGGGACTCAGTCCAATGCTTCCAGTGTCTTCTTGGCATGTGGTTCAGAAAATGCTAGCCTGCAGGTATTTTGTAGCAACTTTATTAACTGTAAACTCTCCCTCTCAGTCTTGGCTGCATCTTAGTCTCAGCAGAGGGGTTTGGAGGAATCCCAGTGCTCAATGGCAACTTGGACCAGTTAAGTCAGAATCTCTCGGGGTGGGACACAGGTATGAACATTTTTTTAAAGCTCTCCAGATGATTCCAATGGGCCACCAAGACTGAGGACTGCTCCTTAAGTCACAATATTCAACTTTCTCTATTGTTGTTGTTAAATGCCATTGAGTCAGTTCCAACTCACAGTGACCCTGTATAGGGTTTCGAGGAGTCCTGGTATAGTGCTGTAGGTTAAGCACTGGACTGCTAACTGAAAGATCAGTGGTTCAAACCCACCAGCCACTAACACAGGGTCGTTAGAGTCGGAACCAACTTAACGGCACTTAACAACACAGTAGGGTTTCTGAGGAATGTCTGTTGAGTTTGAACTGCCAACCTTGTGAGTAGCAGTTCAGTGCTTGTCTTACAGAGCCATGCCAGGACCTACCCTACCTGCTTCTATAACACAACCCTGGGAGGTGAGGAAGGGCTCCTGAGTGCCACAAACACTTATGGTGCTTGGTTGGTACAAAATGGTTGACAGTTTATGTCTACCCAGAGGCACCTTGGAAGAAAGCCATTGAAGCCCCATGGAGTGGAAGAAACTGAAGGCACTTGGAAACAATTAATTCAATAAACTAATGGAACATAGGACTATCAGTCTCTACAACATAGAAACCAGAAGAACTAGATGGTGCCTGGCTACCAATGCCAACTGCTTTCAAAGGGATCTCATCAGAAGGTCCTGGATACAGTGGGAGAAAATGTGGAACAAAAGTTAATTAAAAAATACCAAACTTATTGGTGAGATAGGGACTGGTGGAATCTCTCAGACTATGGCTCTTGGTCACCCTTCAGATCTGGAACTGAACTTATCCTTGCATCTCAATTTTCAGCCAAGCAATAGATAGAAATATGGGTGGGGGGGGGTGTAGACAACAACACTAGTGAAGTAGGACACCAACCATAGAATGGCCATGGTCAGCCATTCGAGATCAAATGGGCATTTACCCATAAACGAAGTTTAGAATGAGGAATGAAAACAAGAACCACAGGGAGGAAGCAGGGTAACTGTTGTTCCTTCCATGGAGGGAATTGTAATCATTGAGATGAAACAAAGTGTATGATTTGTTGAATGTCAAACTGCAGATCTTGTCTGTAAATCTCCGCTCAGTTCACAATACAAAGTTTAAAAAAGAGAGACTCAGATGTTAGTTTTAAAAAAGAAAGGAAGGAAGGAAGAAAAAAAAGAGAAGCAAGCCTCATGGAGTGCAGTTCTACTGTTGAGTCAGTGTTGATTCCAAGGCAACTGCATCTGGGGAGGTCAGCATGGAGGAAGACAGAAGAAAAAACTTTTGAATCTCACCTCCAACTTAGTCCCCTTCTTCTAGCTGGAAAGAAAGACACCCACCCAATGCCCTTGAATCGATTCCAGCTCACAGTAACCCTATGGGACAGAGCAGAACTAGTCATCGAGGTTCCAAGGCTGTCATCTCTACAGAAGTAGACTGTTAGATATTTCTCCTGCAGAACGACTTGTGGATTCGAACCACTAACACCACCAACTTTTCAGTTACCAGGAGAACGCTTACCTGTTGTGCCACCAGTGATCCTTGAAACTAAGGAAGTTGAGGTCAAAAATCAGTGCGCAAAAAGAAGCTCTTCTAAGACCCCTTTCAAGAAGACCTCTTGATGGGATACCCAGAAGGACCTGAAGTACTCCTAGAGTAAGTGTGCTAAGTAGGTAGACAATGAACTGTTGGTGGTGTTATGTGCCATGGAGTTGGTTCCGGCTCATAGTGACCCTGTATAGGGTTTCGAGGCTGTAAATCTTTACAGGAGCAGAAAGCCTCATCTTTCTTCCATGGAACAGCTGGTAGTTTCAAACTGCCAACCTTGGGGTTAGCAGCCTGATTCATAACCACTACGCTACCAGAGCTCCTTAGACAATGAACTAGTTCCCATGATTTCCATGAAAAATCTATCCTTTATGCTTGATTAATATACACCTTGGGAGCCGGAGCCCTGGGATGTATGGGGCTGTATGATAAGCACTGGTCTTCTAACTACAAGGTCAGTGGTGCAAATCCACCAATCACTCCATAGAAACCCTGTACATTCTCACTGTGAGTCAAAGCCCACTAGGCTACACCTAACAACAACAAGGAGCCCTCGTGGTGCAACAGTTAAGCACTCAGCTGCTAACTGAAAAGTTGGTAGTTCAAACCCAGTCAGTGGCTCCACTGTCGGCTTTGGTAAAGATCACAGGCTAGAAAACCCTATGGAGCAGTTTCCACTCTGTCACATGGGGTTGCTTTGAGTTGAAAATCAACTTGATGGTACCTAGTAACAACATTATGCCCCTTTCATGTGTTGAATTTGTTCTAACCCTGTTTAGAAATAAGGTCTCTGAAAATGTCTGGATCAGTTAATATGAGGTCATATTGGAGTAAGATGGAGAGACAGAAGGAGATGTATTTATAAGCAAGGGAACACCTGGAACCACCAGAAGTTGAGCAAGACAAAACAGGATTTCACCCTTCAGACTTGGGAGAGAGTGTGGTCATATGGATGCCCTAAATTTGGACTCCTACAAGGAGCTCTGGTAGCATAGTGGTTACCAATCAGGCTGCTAACCGCAGGGTCAATAGTTCGAAACTACCAGCTGTTCCACGGGAGAAAGATGAGGCTTTCTGCTCCTGTAGAGATTTACAGCCTTGGAAACCCTGTACAGGGTCGCCATGAGTCTGAACTGACTCCACGGCACATAACCACCACTCTCCAGGAATGTGAGACATTTTGTAGTACAAGCAGTCTTCAGTCCCCAGCTTACTTTAAAGTCTGACTTACCTACAAGCAGTAGTTAGAAACCAACCCGAGTAAGGCCTATTAAAATTTTTAGGCACATACAATGAATGGTTCATTATAACAAATGGGTGGTACTTTGCAATGTTTTTATTACTATTACAGTTTTATTACATTAAAGATGTTTTAGTGTATCTGGAAGTGATTCTTATAAGCTATTTATGCATTTTTTGTTGTTGTTAAGTGCCTTTGAGTCAGTTCCGACTTAGCAACCGTATCTAGAGTTTCCAAAGAGAGGCTGGTGGGTTTGAACTGTCGGCTTTGCAGTTCAAACTGACCTTGCAGTCTGGTGTATTATTCTTCAGTGCCACACCAGGACTCCGTTTTTATGCATATTGAGGCATTTTATGCTCTTTACTTAAGTGGTTATCTAAGTACTTAGTATCTCAGGTCAGTTGGGCAAATACCTGTCTTCATATATAGTATGAAGTACCTGTCTATGCACACGTAGCTATTTTATACTATATATGAAGACAGACATTTGCCTAACTGACCTTAGATACTAACTGTACCTAATTATTCCCACTTAAGTAAAATGTGACTTCAAGACCAAGGAAACAGAACTCATTCATAATCCAGAGACTGCCTGGACTTTGTTTTGACAGCCACAGAAAACAATACAGCCCCACAGAACCAATGGTACAATCTGTTACATAATAGTGTTGTAAGGTTTGATTTCAACACCAAACTGCTTAGCAGTCTTCATAGCTGTTCATTCCTGTAGTCTTGTCATAAGTCTTCAGTCTTCAAACATCAGAGAAGAAAGCTCTTCCTGGTTCTTGGCTCTCCTGAGTTCTGTGCCTGAGGAATTTGTAACCTTGAAAAATATCACTCTGTCTCAGAAGAGAGGAAACTGAGTACCCCAGCCCCCCTCCTCCCCACAGCAGACCCATTTGAATAAAACATGACCAAATTTGCACCTCCGTTGTGTGTTTTAATAGCTACCTAATTCACACCACCAATAGTACTGGTTTATCCTTGAAAAGTATAAGTGCAGCAGAGTCGGCTGGGATCCAATATAATGAAAAGGTGTATTAGGGTTTCCTGTGACCAGCCAAGAATAACAGAGTTGAAGCAGCCCTTTCAGAAAAGGGGGGCTCGGCTGGGAATGTGTGAGGAAACAACATGACTCTGTACCTCTCCAGAGCAACTTGAGAGAAGAGAAAGTGCCAAGTAAGAAGACCTTCAAGACTCTCCCAAGAAACCAAAAGGATCAATCGGTTGACTCTGAAGTTGTTATCCAAGACGGAACATTAGGGCTTTATATTTGAAGAGAAGTAATAAGACCGTGCCTGGCTCCATCCAACTTCTGACTACGTATTGGCAAGTGGAGTCACCTTAGGCCAGGGGAGAGGAGGGTTGGGGGTGTGGACAGACAAGGCAGCGGAGCTCAAGAAATCATCAGATTTTGGTTATAGCACTTCATGGCATTCTCCTCAGCTGAGGTAAGAGGATTCCTGTTAGAAGCAGATGAACAGCTCCTAGCATGTTTATACAACTAGTGGTTTTGTTGTCTAAGAAAGTTTCTGTTAATCAAGTTGACTCTATTTTGTTCAGCACTGTATCATTGCAAAAATAAACATCTGATCCTATTTCACAAGAAATTCACTAGTGCCTTCTGTGAGGAATCTATTGGAGCTTTTTCTCACTTAGAATGCCACAGCAAATAAATTTCATTTGATGAATTTTCCCCAAAAGCATTTCATTAAAAACAAAAAACCTACTAATAATCCAAACCATAACCCTGAATCCATCATGCTGAAATGGTGGTCCTTCATGTCTTTGGTGGTAGCTGGTAGAGTTCATGAGACATTATGTTTTCTCAGCATTATTTCTCCTCTTGGAACTTGAGGTTTGAGGAACTCCTTTGAAATTCAGTGGTGTTCACATTAACTGTAAATCTTTTCCTGTGGACATAACCACTTTTAACTGAGTTTTCTGTACTCAAGAAAGAGAAATCAGCCCAAAGTTCCCAAGCCTAAATAAATAGAAAGACATTGAGTTTGTTCATAGAGTTTTCAAATGTTTCAAACATTTTTACAACGGCAGAAATACCTATGATACATTTTCATTTAAGAAATGTGTATAGGGCTGTGTTTTAACTAACAGAGTCCCAATATTTCCCAAGAGAAACATTATAATGAAGTCAATTAAGCATTAATGACGTTTACTCATTGGAAATTAATAAAGACCTCACAATATAAACCTGACATTTTGTTTCGTGATTTTTTTTTTTTTTTCCTTCTGGTTACAGATGTTTTTTGATTATACAAAGGGCATTGGCCCCATGAATGATGCTCCTATTTCTTTTGAATAATGATTGTTGATCTGTGGGCATTTTTCCACTCAGTGACTCATGGCCAAGGTCATTTTTTCATTCCTTTGATGTGTTTTAGATACATTCACATTCGAACAAACACAGAATACTAGCAATGACTACAGGAAGAGACACTTCTTTGGAAATATATTTCAAATGGTAATGTCTTAGAAAATGCTAATATACACATCAGTCCAGCCCAAGACAGAGCTTCATTCGGCCTCATCTCCTATCTCAGACATAAACATCAGGGCAAGAAAACGCCTGGCCCAACTGAAGCGAACTGAGTTCCAATACACAAAACATTAGTTTTACACCAAGGGAAAGGTCATTTCTTCAATACACAAATGTCATTCTTCCCAACCTACGTAATTAAACAGACTAAATGCTATGACCATTCACTGTAGTTACAAATGTGTTGATGGTCTTTCTTCTGCTGCTGCTTCTGTTTCTGCTGCTTCTTCTCTTTCACTCCTCCTCTCTCTCCTCTTCCTCTCCATCTCTCTCTCTTTTGCTCTCGTTCTCACTCATGCTTGCACCCTTACTGTGAGTAGCTTTCCCTCTCTCTAAGAGATCCAGGAAATGCTTGGCTCAGACCCCAGAACAAGAAGGAGCCTCATTAGAGCCTCTTGGCTAGTGAGGAATGCTTGCTCCTTCAGTCAAGCTGCCCCAGGTTTCCCATTCTCTACAGGTGTGGCTGCTGGACTCTAATTCCGTGTCAACCTCAACTGGCAGACTGACAGTCTCCTGGGTGGGCGGGCCATGCAGCTCAGCACTCAGGAGAGGTAGGGGAGAATAGTGTCTGGGAAGTTAGACTCACCAGGGTTACAGTCCTGGCTCCAACTCTATGTGATCTTGGACAAATTTTCACGTCTTCCTGAAATTCCATTTTGACCTTTCTAAGATGGTCCTAATCATACATAGTACCTACTTTTGAGAGTTGTGGTGAGTCTTAAATGAGACAACGCACATGAAGACAGCTCAGTAAGTGGGAACTTTGTCTCCACCTCAGTGCAAAGATTCCAGTGGATACGTTTGAGGGAAGACAGAGGTTAGGATTAAGATGGAGCACATGGCAGGAATTCTGAGGTGGCTGGCAAAGTTTTGTTTCTTGTTCTGGGTGCTGACTACCAGGGAGTTCAGCTTATATTAACTCACTGAGCTCAGTTGTTTATCAAAATTTTCTGTATATGTGTTTTATTTTGTAATGCAAAGATTCTAATAAATATTTGTTCTAGAAATAAAAGAAAGCTCATCTGGACCAGGGAAATGTAGGGAAATAACCAATGACAGCAATACAAAGGAGTCCAAACAGGCCCAATCTCCTGAGGCCAAAGGGCCACTTTCTCCCCTCTCTCTCTTTCTCTGAATCACTTCCCTTCGAAGGAATCCAGGAAATACTTGGCTCAGACCCCAGGGCAAGAAAGAACATCATTAGAGCCTCTTAACCATTGAGGAATGCTTGCTCCAGTCCAGACCCAGGCAGGCAGCTGGTATTGGAGTAGTTCAGCTAGCTGTGAGAAGATCCAGCACAGAGATGTTTGAGAGCTGGTTTGCAGAGACCTCCAGAGAGTGGCGAGTTAAGGGTCAGAACTTCATGGAAGCATTGGCTGGAGCTAGATCAGGTCACAGGACTAGTCAGCAAAGTCTGAGAGCGGTTCCTCTACACTAACAAAGAGAGCTCTGGAAAGGAAATCAAGAAAATAAAAACATTTACAATAGCCACCCAAATGATGAAATGCTTAGGAATAATGCTAACTGGGGACATAAAAAACATATACAAAGAACACTACAAAACACTATACAAGAAACTAAAAGAGAACCACATGAACAGAGCAACATACCATGTTCATGGATAGGAAGACTTAATATTATGAAAATGCAAAGCATTTTATGGATATAACGCAATCCTGATCAGAGAAATCTACTGATTTAATGCCACCCTGATCAGATTCCATTAACATTCTTTAAAGGAATGGGACAATCAATTATATACTTTCTATAGAAAGGAAAGAGACTCCAGAGAAGCACACTGAAAATGCTCCCCAAGCTCAGAATCTGCTACACAGCCACAGCAATCAAAACAGCTTGGTACTGTTACAGTCACAGACACAGAATTCAAATTCCAGAAGTAAATCCATCCACCTATGAGCATCTTAGGAGTCTTACTATGGTGCTGCAGGATAATGCATTGGACTGCTCCTTGGAAACTCTATACAGGGCCACTGTGAGTCAAAACTAACTCAAGGACACTTAACAACAACAACAACATGAACAGCTCAACTTCAACAGGCTGTCCAACAGGCCAAATCCATTGAATGGGGAAGAGATAGTATCTTTTACAAATGGTGTTGACAAAACTGGATATTCATTTGCAGAATACTGAAATAAGATCACACCATATACAAAACCTAACTCAAGATGAATTAAAGACCTAAATGTAAAATCTAAAACAATAAAAATCATGGAAGAAATAATTGTACAAATTTAATGGCTCTAATTTATCACATAAATAGTCTACCAAACATAACTAAAAATATACAAACAATAGGTGCCAAACTAGACACAGAAACCTCCTAGAAATTAAACGCACACATCAAAATACTTCTCCAAAAGATTGAAAGGTAACCTATAAACAGGGAGAATGGTTTTGGAAATATAATATCTGACAGGAGACTAATCTTTAAAATTTGTAGAAGACTTCAACACCTCATCAACAAAAAGATAAACAGCACAGTTTTTTAAATGTGCAAAAGGTTCTGGGGCAAGATAGCAGAGAAAGCAGATGTACTGAGCAGACCAACTGCAACAAAGACATGGAAATCAAGGGACAGGTACAGATGGTGATCCTGGAAGTCCGAGCATCAGAGGATAGGACACAGAGGTGGATTGAGTACCTAATGGAAGAAGAAATTGAACAGGAGTGGCGAGGGAGAAGAAAAATGGGCAGGCTGTCAGATGGCATGGAGTGGCATGATCATCTTAAACTTTTGTAAATAGCTGTCAGTCCAGCAGCCTGCATGGACAGGAAATGGCTGGAGATTGGCAGCAAGGGGGATGCAGTTCCTTGTTCCATGCCCTTCTGGTAACTAGGGACATGTTCAGTCCCTGCCCTGGCCAACCCATCAGCCAATGGCATCCCCTGCTGTGCAGGCTCAGCTCTGCCTGGGGTTGGGCACCAGGAGTGCCACCCCTGCTTCTGGAGGCACATGAACGTTCTCTGAACTCCACTACACAGTGAACAGAAGACCATGTTCACACTTCCAGTTCCTTCCATATCCCCAGGAGACAGGTGGTGAGTTCCTGAGAACACACCAATATATAATAAGCAATTAAATATAAATATGACACCATTGTCTCAGAGAATTTCAACTTACATGAAGAAACAACACACAATTCCTCAAACAAGTGACTAAAATACAGAGTCAGAAAATATAATACCAGAAATGGTATCAGAAGAATGTAATAAGGGATTTAAAAGAATACTATTTATGTTCTCTCAACAAATTGAGAAAAGGAGCTTTGGTAGTGTTGTGGTTACAAGTCAGGTTGCTAATCACAAGGTCAGCAGTTCGAAACTACCAGCCATTCTACAGGAGAAAGATGAGGCTTTCTGCTCACAGAAAGATTTACAGCCTCGGAAACCCTACGCAGGTTCAATAAGAGTCAGAGCCAACTCCATGGCATGCCACCATCACCACCAATAACAAATTGAGAGGAAGATTCAGGAAAGCACGGAGAACACAGGGGGAAAACAAAAAAACCCAAAAAACTTCAGAAGAACAAACTCATAAAAGAAGTGAAAACTGCAAACCATGCAAAAACAGGAGTCAGAAAGCCAGAAGACTGACAGTAAGACTTCAGAAATAGGCAATACACTGAAAGGGCAAAGAAATAGGATTGAATCAATGGAAAGCTGAATTACTAAGTTTGAAGACAAACTTCTCAATATTCATCTGCTAGAGGAACAATCACAATAAAGAATGAAAAAAACCTATCAAACTTACATGTGATTAAATTTCCAGAACAGGAAGAGGAAAGAAGGAAGGAAGGAGAGAGAAAGAGAGGGAGGGAGGAAGGAAGGGAAAAGGAAGGAAGAAAACATAGAGAAAACTGTCAAGGAGTTGTTGGAAGAAAATTTACCTAACGTCATAAAAAATGACATGGTAGCCATTCAAGAAGTTAAATGAACTCCAAACAGGATAAACCTCAAAAGAAATAACCAAGATGTGTTATAATCAAACTTTTCAAAATCAAAGACAGAGAAAGAATCCTGAGAGCAGCTGAGGGCAAAAAGGAAAAGTCACCTATAAAGGAGAAACCATGCAGGCAATAAGACACTAGGATTACATATGTAAATCTCTGAAAGAAAAAAATGACCAACCAAGATTAATATACCCAGCAAAACTGTCATTCTAATATGATGGTGAAATTAGCACATTTCCAAATAAACATAAATTAAAAGATTTTGCAAAGACCAGACAAAAAAGACTAAAGGGAGAGAGAATCAACAACAACAAACAACAAACTGAGACTAACATAAATGACAATATCATGCAGAACTCAACCCAGATATGGAAGTATTCAAAGTAAAGCAAACCTTGTTGTTGTTGTTAAGTGCTCTCAAGTTGGTTCTGACTCTTAGTAACACTGTATAGGGTTTCCAAGGAGCAGCTGGTGAGTTTGAACTGCCAACTTTGTGGTTTAAGCCAACCTTGAGGTCGAGTGGTTATCCTATGATGCCACACCAGGACTCCAAAAACAGACCTACAAGACTGAAGATAGGGAGCCAGAGATAGCAGTTTACAACAACATAAAACCCATAAAGTAAGAGGAGGAAATAGCATACTTACATTACTTCCAAATGAAGAGGAAAACAAGCAGATTTCTAAATAAATAAGTAAACAAAGAAGAAAGAAAAATAAACCTAATTGTAACCCTAAAACTAGACAAACTTTACTCTTAGCCCTAGCCCAAGCCTAACCCCTAACATTAACCCTACTCTTGCTCCTTGGAAATCCTAACAGAATCGCTATGAATCAGCCCAACTCCAAGGCACTTAACAGCCTAACACTAAACAAAAGCCTAGGTCTAGGCTAGATGGAGCCTTAGTCCTAACCCTAACTCCTTATTCCTAAGCCCCTAGCAAACAATATTATTAATAATAAGCCTACAGTCTCCAGAAAAAAAGCAATAATAAAGATTAGAGCAGCAGATATAAATGAAACATGAAAAAAAAAAAAAAAAAGAGCAAAGGACAGGAACAGACACTTTACCAAAGAAGACATTCAGGCAATCCACAATTACATGAACATTAGCCATTGTTGCTGTTGTTCTTAAGTGCTGGCGAGTCTTAAGTGTACCAACTCATAGCGACCCTGTATAGGGTTTCTGAGGTTGTAAATCTATTCGGGAGCAGAAAGCCTCCCCTTTCTGGAGTGGCTGGTAGGCTTGAACTACTGACCTTGTGGTTTTCAGTCCAGTGTTTATCCTACAGAGCCACCAGACTCCTTTATTAGTCATTGTTGTTGTTTGTTGTTAAGTGCCATCCAGTCACTAGAGAGATGAAAATCAAAACCAACAATGAGGTATCATCTCACCCAAGCAACCATTGTTGTTGTTGTTAAGTGCCATTGAGTTGGTTCTAAATCATAGTTTATCCTACAGCACTACACCAGGACTCCAATAATAACAAAGACTGAATAAAAACTAAACAGAATGTCTAATGTACATAAAATAAAAGAAGGAAAAAAGAGGTCATACAGGCAATTACTGTTAACGAATGCTGCATGGAAGGGATTGTAATCATTACAATGAAACAGAATACAATTTGTAGCATGCGAAACTGATGGTCTGCCCTGTAAACTCATTTCCCAATAATAGCTTTTTTTATTTTTCAAAATAAATAAATAAATAAAAACTAAACAGAAAGCAACAAATACTTATAAGGGTGTGAGGAAACTGAATTCTCATACTCTGCTGGTGGGATTGTAAAATGGTAAAACCACAGTGGAAAATGGTATGGCACTTTCTTAAATAGTTAAAAATACAGATCCCATATGATCCAGCAATTCAACTACTAGGTATATATATATCCTAAAGAAATAAAAGCCGCGACACAAAGGCACACCATGAATGGATGAATGGAAAAAACAAACTATGGTACATACACACAGTGGAATACTGTTGTTGTTAGGTGCCATCGAGTCAATAGCGACCCATAGCGACCTTATGCACAGTAGAATGAAACACTGTCCGATCCTAGGCCAACCTCACTACTGTTGTCACGCTTGAGTCCATTGATGCTGCTACTTGGCCAATCCATCTCATTGGGGGTCTTCCTCTTTTTCTCTGACCCTCCACCTTACCAAACATGATATGCTTCTACAGTGACTGGTCCAATAGGTCCGAATTATGAGAGACGAAGTTTGGCCATCTTGGCCTCCAAGGAGCACTCTGGCTGCTTCTTTTGGCAGTCCATGGCACTTTCAATATTCTCCTCCAACACCATAACAAAAAACAAATCAATTCTTCTACGATCTTCCTTATTCACTGTCCAGCTTTCACATGCATATGACATTATTGAAAACACCATGGCTTGGGTCATGCACACCTTAGTCCTCAAGCTGACATCCTTGGTCTTCAACACTTTAAAAAGATCTTGTGTAGCAGATTTGCCTAATGCAACACATCCTTTGATTTATTTACTACTGCTTCCCTGAGTGTTGATAGTTGATCCAAGAAGAATGAAGTCCTTGACAACTTCAATCTTTTCTCTGGTGATAAGAATGTTGTTTATTGGTATAGTGGTGAGGATTTTTGTTTTCTTTACATTGAGATGTAATCCATACTGAAGGATCTTCATCAGTAAATGTTTCAAGTCCTCTTCAATTTCAGCAAGCAAGGTTGTATCATCTGGATATTGCAGGAGTCTTCCTCCAATCCTGATGCCACGTTTTTCTTCATAGAACCCAGCTTCTCGGATTATTTGTTCAGCATACAGGTTGAATAAGTATGGTGAAAGAATACAACCTTGTCTCACACCTTTTTAAATTTTAAACCATTCAGTGTTCCCATGTTCTGTTCGAACAACTGCTTCTTGGTCTAGGTAC
>NW_006408569.1:1751542-1752771 GCF_000296735.1 Chrysochloris asiatica
GATTCAAAATGGCCAATACCAGTCCATTTCAGCTCACTAATGCCTAAGATATCGATGTTTATGCGTTCCATTTCATTTTTGACAACTTCCAATTTTCTCAGATTCATACTTCATACATTCCATGTTCCGATTTTCAATGGATATTTACAGCTGTTTGTCTTCATTTAGTGTTGTGCCCCATCAGCAAATGAAGGTCCCATGGGCTTTTCTCCCTCAGGCTTTCCTCTACTCGCGTCATCATGGTCAACTCTACTTTGAGGAGGCAGCTCTTCCCCAGTTGCATTTTGAGTGCCTTCCAACCTGAGGAGCTAATTTTCTGGCACTATATTTAGCAGTGTTTCTCTGCTATTCATAAGGTTTTCAGTGACTAAAATCGGAAGTAGTTTGTCACTCTTTCTTCCTAGTCTGTCTTCGTCTGGAAGCTCATCTGAAACCTGTCCACCATGGGTGACCCTGATGGTATTTTAAATACTGGTGGCATAGCTTTCAAAATCACAGTAATTCACAATCCACCACAGTATGACAAACTGATAGACGAGTGGTGGCCTTTTGGTTTTAAGTGGCAACTGTCACTTTAAATTTCAACGATATCTTTGTGCATGCGTAGTAGAACATTCCAGGGGTGAGGGTGGCGTGTCCATTCGCTCAAGCATCCATCTCTCAAGTCACCAGAATGGAGGTGCGCAGACAGCAAGAGACCAATGAACAGATACAAAAAAGAAAGAAATACTACACAACATTAAAGAATAATGACAAATCCACAAAACATCTCACAGCATGAAAGAACCAGAAGACATTATGCAGAGTGAAATAAGTCAATCACAAAAAGATAAATATTGTATGAGATCACTAATAAAAATCAAGAAAAAATTTACGCACAGAAAGAAACATTCTTTGATGGTTGCCCAAAACAGGAGGGGGAAAGGAGAAAAAAAATCACTAACTTGATAGTTGTTTTTGTTGTTAAGTGCCTTTGGGTTGGTTCTGACTCACAGCGACCCTGTATAGAGTTTCTGAGGAACCGCTAGTGGGTTTGAACTGCCAACTTTGTGGTTTCCAGTCCAGTGCTAATCCTACCAGATAGTTGTTGTTGTTAGGTGCCATCAATTCAGTACCCACTCATAACGACCTTATGCACAGCAGAACGAAACACTGCCCGGTCCTGGGCCAGTCTCACTATTGTTGCCATGCTTGAGCCCATTGATGCTGCCATCTTGCCAATCCATCTC
>NW_006408569.1:1753251-1795121 GCF_000296735.1 Chrysochloris asiatica
ACATTAAGATGCAATCCATACCGAAGGCTATGGTCTTTGATTTTCATCAATAAATATTTGAAGTCTTCTTCAGTTTCAGCAAGCAAGGTTGTATCATCTGCATATTGCAGGCTGTTAATGAGTGTTCTTCCAATCCTAATGCCATGTTTTCCTTCATACAATCCAGCTTCTCAGATTATTTGCTCAGCATACAGATTGAATAAGTATGTTGAAAGAATACAACTCTGGTGCACACCTTTCCTGATTTTAATCTATTCGATTCTCCTTGTTCTATTTTAATAACTGTCTTGTGGTTTATGTACAGGTTCCTCATGAGCACACTCATGAGTGTTCTGGAATACTCATTCTCTGCAATGTTGTCCATAGCTTGTCATGTGCACACACCCACAAGAACAGGTAAACATCTTTCTTTCTTTTGTTTTACAGTTTTTTTTATTGTGAATTGAGTTATAGTTTACAGGGCAGATCATCAGTTCTACATTCAACAAATCATATACTTTGTTTCATTACAATGGTTATAATACTGTTAATAGTATTTCTCTCTATTCATTTTATCTCTTTTTTCTTTTTCTTTTTTTTAATACTCAGGAATATATAATAATTTACACCACCAAAAGGCACATTCTGCAAGCCTGCTTCCTGGCTGCCAGCTCTTAGTCCCTCTCTTCCCATGTTAGTCCCTCAGTTGCTTCCCCTCTCCACGTCCCCAACTCTGCCTCCATCTCTAGTGTTGCTGCTTCTGTGGATAAGGTCCCACTTTCTGCTTGTGCTCTTCTCCCTTGATGGTCCAAGGCTTCTTTGTTTCTGGACTGTCAGATTAACTACTCCCCCATTTTCATTACAAAATTTCTACCTTTGCAATTTTGACAGTCGCAATTAGTCATGATAACAATTACTCACTATTGAATCATAAGAATCGTATCCCCACCTCTTTTAACCAGACCCGTCTAGACAAGATGAAAACTATTCAGTGGGGATTCTATCTTCCCCCGCATACTCTGAAACTAAACTCCCTCTTGAAAATGTGTAAGCCAGTCATTTCGTGCTTTTATCACCTCCTCATTTTAGGTAGCCAGTGTCTAAATTGCCTGTCCCTAGCTACCCTGTGTACAGAAGGCATAGCATTGATACTTAATGTGAAGACTCTTTCTCTCTCAGTTGGTATTTAGAGTTACTAAATCCATGAGTATAGGTCAAGTTCATCAAATTGTAGCAATTTACCCTCGTTTCCTTTATCAAAAAAAATTTTTTTTCCTCTAGTCGCGTTCTGATTATCAAGCCATCGAGGCTAATTCAAATGGGTACTGTCTGCAAGATTGGGTATTCTTGTGTGTCCTCCCTCACTTCATATCAGCTAGATGCTTGACTCACATAATCCTCTGTGGCTATGTCCTTGACCATGGGCTCAGGTGTCTCCAGGTCTCACCACACTTTGGACCAACCAGTCCTTCCTCTCTCCTCTCTCTCATCTTCAGGTCAATGGGAATCAATGGACTGTGGTTGAACTCAGCCCATTTCTTCGTTCTGCCTGTCCCCCTCTTCCACTCACCAGTAGACCAATGTGGTTGCCAGCAAGCTTACATGCCTGCTTATGTGTTCCCTTTCAGTTTCGGTCTTAGAGGGGGATTTGGCCTGAAGGAACTTGATTGCTTGCCTTGATGGCTTCCCGAGGTAAACATCTTTCTAGTACTTTCTGTTTTCAGCCAAGATCCATCTGATGTCAGCAATATCACTCATTGTGTGTCCTAATCTGAATCTGGCTTGAATCTCTGGCAGTTCTCTGCCAATGTACTGCTGCAGCCATTTTTTAATTACCATTAGAAAAATTCTACTTGCATGTGATATTAATGATATTGTCCGATGATTTCCACATTCTGTTGGTCACCTCTCTTTGGAATGGGCACAAATATGGATCTCTTCCAATCAGTTGGCTGGGTTACTGTCTTCCAAATTTCTTGGCAGAGATGAGTGAGTGCCTCCAGTGCCGCATCAGTTTGTTGAAAGATTTCTATTTGTATTCCATCATTGAATGGATTCATTTGTAGGTATGTAAGGTGTGAGAGCATATATAGGTTTGGCAGAGGGTATTTCTACATACGTATTTGCATGTGCTACAAATCTATCCAAGTATAGAGTGGAGCATACGGGGGACAAAGATATGAAAACTGCTTAACTGTAACCAAAGATCCTGAGGCAATGAGTCTATGGCTCAAGGTCTTAGGATCATAATCACAGGGGACATCAAAGTCATCATAGTTCACAAGGACAATGTTTTACTTCCTACTGTGGTGAGTAGCAAACGGGGTCATAAAAGATTACAATCAGCCATCTTGAAATACAACTATTGGTCTCTTTCAATCTGGAGAAAAGAATGAAGAAAATCAAAGCCTCAAGGAAACTATTAGTCTCAAGGACTCACGGACCACATGAACCCTCAGTCTCCACTAGCTTGAGACCCACAGGACTAGATGGTTCTGAGCAACCAGTACCGATCGCTCTGATCAAGATCACAATGGAAGATCCTAGACACAGTGGTAGACAACTGTAGGTCAAAATTCAAAATTATAAAAAAAAGATCAAACTTACTGGACAGATAAAGACTAGTAGAACTCCTGAGAAGATAGCCCTTAAACACCCTTCAGACTTGGAACTGAACTCAAGCCCCAGGGATCACCTTTCAGCCAAACAATAGAAGGGTCTCTAAAGTGAACAATAACAAGAACCTGATCCTCAGAACAATCAGCTAGATGAGACCAAAGGTCAACATTATCCAAAAACAAACTCAGAAGGCAGGAAGGGGTAGAAAAGATGGGCAAATGGAAACAGGAAACCCAGGTAGGAAATGGGAAGAGTGTTGTTACACAGAAGGGATTACAACAAATGCAAGTAATGCCATGAAACAAAATGTGTATTCATTATTGAAAGGGAAACTCATTTGCTCTGTAAAATTTCACCCTAATCACAATAAAATGTTCCCTAAAAAAAGCCCTTGCCATGAGGCACCCTGAGCTACTTGAACTAGAGCTTCTTCAGCGCCTCTAGAACAAGAAGAGGAAGCAGGTCACTACACCACCTTGGCTTCAGACCCAGGAACACAGATGATTTCTTGTTTCTTCAATAGAAAGTCCTCTTCATCCTCACCCTGTTCAGCTCTGTCACTGTTGCCTACTCTCTCCTCATTCCTTCTGCCATTCAGAATCCTTTTCCTGCTCTTCTTTGTCTGCCAACCCTTTAAATACCAGAGTTTCTCAGGGTTCAGACCTACGCTCTCTTATCTTCTCCTCTGCCTCCTCTTCCTGGTGAGCTCATTCACTCCCACAGCTCCCATTGACAACTCTATGCCAATGTATGCCAACTCAGCCTCCACTTCTGGCCTCTTCCTCAAGCCTCAGATGCCATCTCTATATCATGTTTCCCAGGTCGGCTGTAACAAATGACCAAAAACTGTGGAGAGTACAACAAAAATTTCTTGTCTCCCAGTTCTGGAGGCCACAAATTTTAAATCAAGGTCAGGCTCCCTCTGGAAACTCTACGGGATAATCCCTCCTTGCCTCTTCCAATTTCTGGTAGCCCCAGGTGTTCCTTGGCTTGTGGCTAGATCATTTTAATCTCCACCTCCATCTTCATAGGGATTGGTGTGTCTCAAATCCCCTGTTCTCTTTCTCTGATAAGGATACTTGCCATTGAATTTAGGGCCTACTCGAATCCAAGATGACTTCATCCTGAGATTCTTCACTTAATTATATCCAGAAAGACTTTCCCCCTTCCCCGCAAGATAAGTTCACATATCTTCTGGGAGGTCACCATTCAACCCACCAGAATTTCTAAACACCAAAAATCTGGATGTCCACTGGCATAATATGTCCTCAAGTTTTTAGTCTTCATTACATAAAACCTGTCTAGGGCCTTGGTCCTCATCTAAGGCATTGCCTGCCTCACCTATCTGTGAACCGTAGCTCGCCATCTAGATGTTGATCACATAGCCAGTGTAAGGGAGCCCTGGGCTCTCTGCCACTACACTCAGCCAGCTATAGAAGAACTCTACCACTTCATCCTGTCACCAGTCCATCTCCCAAACTTGTCCCTATACTCCTGACCTCCTCAGACCTCACACTCACCTTGTAGAGCTCAAGGCTGGTATGGTTCTTCAGGTGCAGACCGCTGGATTCCCTGAAATGAGAACTGTCCCTTGTAACTTCAGGTGCCTCACTGGCATCATCCAATCCAGATTCTAGCACTTACAGATACATTTGGTGTTCCTTTCCCATTTGTCCCAAATTTGTGATTAGAAACTAAGCATTCACATTAGGACTCCATCTCACGTCGACCTGCTGAGATGGGCCACCACTGTTGCCTTCCTAGAACAGTTATGTGGGAGATTATCCAATGTCTTGACTACTTCTTAGAGCTATGTACCTGGCAAAGTCATAGACAAAGACCCTACTTAATGGTTATGGAGAAAGAAGAGCAATAGTTACTGTGTTGGGGGCACACGCGCTACAGAAAAAAAGAAAGAAAAAAAGGACTTCCAGTTATTTCGTTGTTTGGGGTTTTTACCCCCCCACCCCAATGATGTATCCTCTTAAAGCTCTAATAGGCACATCAAACTTGACCTGCTAAATGGCACATCAAAATGACCTGCTTATTTCCACCCTCCCTGACCCCATTTGTTCTTCCCTTATGAAACAGCACTACTATCTACCTACTCACACAAGTAAATTAAGATGTTATTCTTTTTATTGGTAACAGTCTTATTGAAATATAGTTCACATACCATACAATTCACCTCCATTAAGTCAACTGTTTCTAGCATATTTAGAAGGTTGTAGAACAGTCACCACAACTAAATTTAGAACATTTTCATCAGCTAAAAAGAAACCTCATACCCATTTAGGAGTATCTCTCTATTTTCCGTCTCTCCAACACCTGGTAACCACTACTAAAATTTTTGTCTCTATACATTTGCCTGTTCTGGGCATTTCTTATAAAAGGAATCATACAGTGTGTGTCCCTTTATGACAGGTTACTTTCACTTGAATTTCCCTTTTTCATTGTTGTAAAAATGTAGATAATAGGACAGTTGCCAATTCAATATGTTTTACATTTACAACTTCGTGACATCCATTAATTAACCATGTACAACCATCAGCCACAATCACCACCAGATTTCCTCCTTTTCTCCCTCCCAGCCCTGGTAACCACATTTGCCTATTCTTGTTATTTCATATAAGTGAGATCATATAATGTTTGTCCTTTTGTGACTGACTTATTTGTGACCGACCTTTTGTGACTGCATAATGTTTTCAGGGTTCATCCATATTGTCACATGTATCAGAACATTATTTCTCTTTATGGAGGAATAACATTGCAGTCTATTTTAACTTTTTGTGTCTCCTTTCATTGTTAAAGGTAATTAAATGTTCTAGGCTAAACTGCCAGCCATGAATACACTGCTGTCTTCACTTCATCAGAGGTGAATCTTCATCCTGGAAGGGCTGCTTTCAGAAAACCAAACAGATAAAAGTATTATGGAGCAAGATCAGGACTATAGGTAGGTTGCTTTTACACCTCAAAACAAAGTTTTTGCAGAGTGTCAACAGTGTGGGCAGAGGTGTGTGGACATGCATTGTCCTGCAAGGTCACAATGCCCTTGGATAATAGCCCCCTGTGTTTAATCTGAAGTTTAGGCCTCAGCTCTTCAGTGAATATCTCACCACAATGAGCACTGTTGATTGCTAAACATTTTTCCTGATAGTGTTCCAATACTGGCCCTTGAGAATTCCAGAAAACTGTAAGCATCAATTTTCCAACTGACAGCTGACTTTTGAACTTTTCCTTGGTTGGTGATTAAGGATGTTTCCATTCCAAATTCTGCAGTTTACTGTCAGGCTCCTAGTGATGAATCCATGTCTTGTCACCAGTAATGACTTTTCTTTTTTTTTTTTTTAAAGAAACTTTTGCCTTCAAGTATTGGTCCAATTTTTTTTTTTTTTTTTCAGATGTTCAAACACTTCTGTTTATGCTCTTCTGTGAGTTTTTTTTGTTATCCATCCTGCACAAACTTTTCAAAACCCAAATCTGTCATGGATTATTTCATAGGCAGAACCATGGCTGATTTGCCACATAGTCCAATGTCACTGATTTGAAACCATAATTCAACAGAATCATTTCACATGCACGCTCAATGTTGCCATCAGCTGTGGATGTGGATGGGTGTTTTAATATAATCGGATTGCAGATCACTTTTTACTCACCCTCATACATATACACATTTCACTGGTTTTGCTTCTCTAGAGAACCTGGCCTAAAACATATCTAAAGAAATACTTCAAAACTTGAGTTGCAATACTGAAGTATTCTATGAGCAAAATATTGAAAGATGTAGGAAGCATCAGGACAATATGGAAGAATTATACAACGTCACTGTACCAAAAAGAATTGGTTCAAACATTTCAGGAGGTAGCATATGATCAAGAATTTAAAGTACTGAAGAAAGAAGTCAAAGTTGCACTGAAGGTATTAGCAAAACACAAGGCTCCAGGAATTGTCAGAATAGCAATTCAGATGTTTCAACAAACAAATGTAGTACTAGAAGCACTCAATCGTCTATGCCAAGACATTTGGTCAACTGACTGAAATAGAACCATATTTGTTCCCATCCAATCCAATGGTATGTGAAAATCATTGAACACAATCATTAATATCATGCACGAATACAATTATGCTAAAGAGCATTTGTAATTGGTTGTAGCAGTGCATCATCAGGGAGTTACCAGAAATTCAAGCTGGATTCAGAAGAGGATATGGAGTGAGGAATATCATTGCTGACATCAGAAGGATCTTGATTAAAAGCAGGCACTACCAGAAATATGTTTAGCTGTGCTTTATAGACTATGCAAAGGCATTTGACTGTGTGGATCATAACAAATTATGGATAAAATTCAAAGAATGGAAATTCCAAAATAAATCATCGTGCTCATGAGGAACCTGTACATAAACCTAGAGGTAGTCATTTGAAATAGAATGAGGATATTCTTAATGATTTCAAATCAGGAAAGGTGTGTGTCAGGGTTTTATCCTTTACCATATTTGTTCATTCTATATGCTCAGCAAATAACCTGAGAAAATGGATGATATTAAGAAGAATATGGCATCAAGTTTGGGTTAACAACATGCAGCTAACACAAATTTGCTTGCTAAAAGCAAAGAGAACTTGAAGCACTTGTTGATAAAGTCTTCGATATGGATCATGCCTCCAAAGGGGATTAAAAAAAAAAAAAACACTACTGGACCAATTAGCAACAACATGATAAACAAAGAAAAGATTGAATTCATCAAACTTCTCATTTTACTTAGATCTACAATCAACATTCATGGAAGCAGCAGTCAAGAAATCAAATGGCATATTGTAGTGGGCAAATCTACTGCAAAAGGTTTCTTTAAAGTGTTAAAAAGCAAAAATGTCACCTGAAGACAAAGATGCCCTGACCCAAGTCATGGTATTTTCAATAACCTCATATACATGTGAAAGTTGGAAAGCGAATAAGGAAAACAAGAGAAGAATTGATGTCTTTGAATTACGGTGCTGCCAAAGAATATAGACTACAATATGGACTGTCAGAAGAGTGAACAAATCTGTCTTGGAAAAAGTAGCGCTAGAATGCTCCTTAGAGGTGAGGATGATGAGCCTTCCTCTCACGTACTTTGGACATGTTATCAGGAGAGACTAGTCCCCAGAGAAGGACATCATACTTGGTAAAGTAGAAAGTCAGCAAAAAAGAGAAAGACCTTCGACAAGTTAGACTGACAAAGTGACTGCAATTATGACCTCAAAGATGGCAATAATTGTGATGATGGCGCAGGACCAGGCAACATCTCATTCTATTCTAGATAGAATCACTATGAGTTGGAATCAACTCATCAGCAGCTACCAAAAAGGAGAACTCTGTGTTTCACTTTGTGAGGACCTACCAAAGTGTTCTCCGTAGTGGCTGCTCCTTTTCATTTTTCCTGCTAGCAATCATCCTAGTGGGGGTAAAGTGAAATCACATTGTGGTTTTGATTTGCATTTCCCTGATGACTAATGATGCTGCACATATCTTCATGTGTTTATTGGACATTTGTATATCTTCTTTTGAGTGGATTTATTTGCTTATGAAACTCCTTCTCTGTTTTGGGGGTTTTCTCCTGTCTTTTGTCTTCACCCCACTTCTTACTCCTGCCCTTCTTAGTCTCCCTCATGGGTCCACCCTCAGATCTGATCTTCCCTAGGGTTCTGTCCTAAGTGTTTTATTGTTCTCACTACATCCACTCTCTTTAAGTGATCTCATCTGCTTCACTGGCTTCAACCTTCCATCTCCAAGTTGGCAACACCCAGATGTTGTTCATCTTCAGCCCAGATCTGCCTGCTGGATGGCTCAACTAGGTTGTCTCACAGCACTTCACACTCAACGTGCCCAGGCAACACTCATTCCAGACCAACTCCTCCTCCACTAAGTCCCTCAAGCCCCAAATCCTTGAGTCTTCCTTGTATCTCCATGCCATATCAGTCACAACAGCCTATAGGTTCTATTTCATGAATGTGACCAAATACACCAGAAGCTCAACAAAAGCTTAAAATGTTGGATTATTTTCTGGGCAAACACCCTAGATAATAAGTAATTCAGATACAGCATAAAATATTTTCAACTTGACTGAGTACTTACTTAGGCTTGCCTGAAATCTACATTGGGTAGGATATGGGACGTGGGGACTCTATTTCAGAGTTCAATTTTACTTCTTTTCATGCCTCCCATCACTTTCCTGGTCAGTGATCTCATTATCCCTCACCTCAGTCACTACAATAGCTTCCAAATTGACCTCACTTCCTCAAGTCTTCTGAAGCTTTCTGCTCCTGTAAAGACTTATAGCCTCGGAAACCCTATACAGGGTCGCTATGAGTTGGAACCGACTCCACAGCACATCACCACCACCACCACCACCTCAAGCCCTAAAATCTATTCTCTATACTGACAATAGGGTGATATTGTAGAAGCACAATCCTGATTATGTTGCTCCCAATTTTAAAGCTCTTCAGTGCTTCCCTTTTGGCTATCTATACCTATGTTGTAAACTCTAAATTCACTGGAGAGTATTGAAGAGTCATCATGACTGGTCCATCTCTTTCAGACGTATTTTCTGTCCCTCCAACTGCACTAAACTATCTGCCACCATGAGAACACACTATGCTTTATCACCTTAGGCCATTTGGCTCATGCATTTGTTCTATCTGTCTATGATGAGTCTTTCTCCTATTCCTGCCCTACTCTCTCAACAACTGATAAGTTTTTATTCTCCAAGACCCAGTATAAATATAATCTCCTCTACACTGCTTTATTGAATTCTCTTGGGCATAATTAGCCACCCAGTTCTGTGTAGTTCAGTAACCAGATACTCAGCTCCAATCACATGTCATGCAATGTTAAGCACAAGAATTCAATAGTAAACTATACAAATCCTACCCCGAAGGAGGTCCTAGTCCAGTGGGAGAGGCCATGTTAAGAAAAAATAATGCCAAAACAATATGGTTAATGCTGGGGTAAGGGTTTGTTCCACGAATAATGGAAACACCCAGAAGGGGATCAAGAAGCCTGCCTGGATGGGACAGGAATAGCTACAGAGAAGAGATGAAATGCAGGCTGCTTGTCAAAAGAAATTCAAATGTGAGCTAGAAGATACAGAAGAAGGCATTAGCTTGAGAAGAAACCTGCTGAGTTCAGTTTCGTACATGTTGAGTTTTAGGGACTTGGGAAGTCTTCAGGGGGAGATGCTGACTAGGGAGTTGTTACCACTATGGTACGGAGCTCAGACTGGAGTTGTGAGCTGGTGACCTAGACTTATGAGATGTCAGCTTTGCAGTGGGAGGGAAAGACGTGGCAGTGGGTGGGAGCTAAGGCTAGGAAAGAAGGCTGACTGTGTTGATTCCTCATTTACTACTGGTTGTTGCAGCTTATCTCTTACCTACTCTGTGTAGCTCAACTACTAGGTTGAACACAATTCAAAGGCAGAAGTTGATGCTTGCTCTGGTCAGTATTTTGTTATCTGCCAGGACCTCATTTAGTGCCTAGCATACATGACAGCATTGATTCCTGGTGTGGTGCTGTGGAACAAAGTACTGGACAACTAGGTTGGGGTGAACCACAAGGTGGGTGGTTCAAACTCACCACCTGCTCTTTCAAAACCCTATACAGAATTGCTATGAGTTGGAACCATCTCAACACCACTAACAACAACAAATATACTTAAAATCCCTTTTTTTTCATAACTGAATAAAAGTTCCTGAGCTGGAACTGACCTTGGATGCTGGGGGTGGGGGTGGGAAGGCTATGGAAGAGGAGGACTGGAAACTAACAAGACAATAACATTATTGATCATCTCAAGTGATGCTATTAAGGATCTCTAAATATCGAAAGGAATGAGATACAGAGAAGGTTTGAGGGAAAGAGCTAAGGGGAAAGAGGAGGACATCAAAAAACAGAGATGGAAAATCCCTTCAAACTTTATAAGCTACTAAGTAAGGGCCATGCTATCACTTTGTCACCAGGCTCATATTGGCATCAGTTCTTGTGACAATCAGATCAAGGCTAAAGTAAAACAGGTTTCTGAAAAAACATAGAAACTAGGGTCTGGGAAATAGCATATTTTTACACTGTAGTGGTTACGAATCAGACTGCTAACCTCAGGGTCATCAGTTCAAAACTACCAGCTGTTCCACGGGAGAAGTATGAGGATTTCTGCTCCCATAAAGGTTTACAGCCTCAGAAACCCTATACTAGGTCACTATGAGTCGGAACCGACTCCACGACACGTAACAACAACAACAGTTGTTAGTGTGCTAAAATCAGGCCTGCAGGAGGCAGAAGTAAGGTCCAGAGTGGCCAGGCCTTCAGTACTTCTGTCCACGGTTTTCTTTAGCTCATAAGCATATTTAAGACAGTTGTTTTAAAGTCTGTGTCTAATAAGTCCAACATCTGAGTTTTCTTAGGGACAGTTTCAGTTAATTTCTATTTTTTCTTCCAATGGACAATGCCTCTTATTTCTTTGCATGTCCTGTACTTTTTTGTTGCACACTGGGCCTTTGAATGCTATAACATTATAACTCTGGACTAAGACTGACTAGGAAGAAGGAGAAGCAGACAACTTATGAATGTTTAGTCACACAAAACTTTATGAATAGCTGTGGAACCTTGTCAGAAACAGTGCTGGTAGATGAACCTCTCAGGTTGGAAGGCACTCACAATGCGACCGACTGGGGAAGAGCAGAGTTGACAAATTCAAGAGGAATGGCATACATTCATTGTTAAAAATAGCATTTCAAGATCTACCTTGAAGTACAATGCTGTCTGTGATAGTATACTATCTATAAGCCTGCAAGGAAGACCACTATTATTCAAATATACAAACCAATCACCAAAGCCAGTAATGAAAAAATTGCAGAATTCTAGCATTTTCTTCAATCTGAAATTGATCAAACATGCGATCAAAAAGCATTGATAATGACATTCTATCAAGATGCATTGATAATCTGTATGTGAAGTTTGGAAACAAAGAGGAAAGATCAGTAGCTGGAAAATAAAGCTTTGATGATGCTGAAGTTCACACGATAGAATTTTATAAGACCAACGACTTACTCATTTTAAATACCTTTTAAAAACCACATAAAAGGCAGTTATACACATGGACCTCACCAGATCGAATACACAGGAATCAAACTGACTACATCTGTGGTAAGAGATGGTGGAAAAGCTCAATATCCTCAGCCAACACAAGGCCAGGGGCAGACTTTCTCATATACAATTTCAGACTGATGTGAGGCTGAAGAAACAAACCCATGAGAGTCAAAATATGACCTTGAACATATCCCACCTGAATTTAGAGACCATCTCAAGAACAGATTTGATACATTAGACACTAATGACCAAGACCAGAAGAGTTGTGGGATGACATTAAGAATGTCACACAGGAAGACAGGAAAGGAAAAAAAGTACAAATTTTATGTCAGAAGAGACTCTGAAACTTGCTCTCCAGAGTAGAGATGCTAAGGCAAATGGAAGAGATAAGGAGGTGAAAGAGTTGAACAGAAAATTTCAAAGGGCAGCTCGAGAAGACAAAGTCAAGTATTATAAAGAAATGTGCAAAGACCTGGAGTTAGAAAAAGGGAAGGAAAGAAGATGCTCAGCATTTCTCAAGCTGAAAGAACTGAAGAATATTTCAAGTCTTGATTTGTAATACTGAAGGACTCTAAGGGCACAATACTGAATGATGCAAAAAGCATCATGAGAAGATGGAAGGAATACACAGAGTAGAAAAAAAGAAATGACCAGTGTTCCATAATTTCAAGAGGTAGCATATGATCAAGAATTGATGGTGCTGAAGGAAGTAATCCTAGCCTCACTAAAGGCACCGGTGAAAAGCAAGGCACTAGGAATTGATGGAACACAAATTGAAATCTTTCAGCAAACTTATGGAGTACTAGAAGCACATACTCATCTCTGCCAAGAAATTTGGAAGACAGCTATCTGGTCAACCAATTGGAAGAGACCCATATTTGTGCCCATTCCAAACAGAGGTGACCCAATGGAATGTAGAAATCATCAAACAATATCATTAATATCACATGCAAGTAAAGTTTTTCTGAAGATAATTTAAAAAATGGTTGCAACACTACATTGACAGGAAACTGCCAGTATTTCAAACTAGTTTCAGAAGAAGATGTCCAATGAGGGATATCATTGCTAACATCAGATGGATCATGGCTGCAAGCAGGTAATACCAGAAAGATGCTTACTTGTACTTCACTGACTATGCAAGGGCTTCTGACCATGTGGATCATGATAAGTTATGGATAACAGTGCAAAGAATGGATATTCCAGAACACATAATTGTGCTCATGAGGAAACTATCCATAGACCAACAGACAGTAGTTAGAACAGAACAAGAGGATCCTGAGGATTTAAAATCAGGAACGGTGTGCGCCTGGGTTGTATTCTTTCACCATACTTAGCCAACGTGTATGCTGAAAAATAATTTTAAAACCTGGTTTATATGAAGAAGAATGCGGCATCAGGTTTGGGGAAGGCTCATTAATAACCTGAAATATGCAGCTGATACAACCTTGCTTGCTTGCTGGAAACAAGGAGGACTTAAAGTACTTACTAACATGAAAGACCACAGCCTTCAGTGTGGATTGCACCTCAATGTAAAGAAAATGGAAATCCTCACAACTGGACTAATAAATAACATTATGATGAATGGAGAAAAGATTGAAGTTGTCAAAGATTTCATTTTGCTTGGATTCACCATCAACACTCATGGAAGCAGCAGTCAAGAAACCAAATGATGTATTGCATTGGGCAAATCTGCTGCACAAGACCTCTTTACAGTGTTCAAGAGCAAAGATGTCAGTTTGAGGACTAAGGTACACTTGACCAAGTCATGGTATTTTCAATAGCCTCATATGCATGTTAAAATTGGACATTGAATAAGGAAGACTCTAGAAAAATGGATGCAATGGAGTCCTGATGTTTGCATTTGGTGATCGGGTTAGGAGAACACTAAGGAGAAAATGTACTTAATCTTGCCAAGAGTTTCTCAACTTCTGCGCACCAATGGAATCAGAAGATATTTACTCTGGAAAGTAATAAGAGTACTCTGTCTACTGGGGGAGGGCCACGAAGGACCAGATATCTTGTCACTGTATTTGGACAGTATCCACAATGCCTGAGTAGAATTGTGATGAGGATGAGAAGAGATAGTACCTTGGGTATAAACCTTTGACCCACCCATCTGATAGGTTTTCATTCAATTAACATTTTGCTCTATTTGTTTTGAGGACCCCTGGTAGGGTAGTGGGTTATGCATTGGGCTACTCTCTGCAAGATCAGCAGTTCGAATCTTCCAGCTACTTTGCAGGAGAAAGATGAGACTTTCTGTTCCTGTAAAGATTTATAGCCTCAGAAACCCTATCCAGAGTTGCTATGAGTTGGAAGCGACTCCATGACACACCACTGCTTTATTTTATTCATTTATCCATCCCTCCACCCAGCCATCAATCCTTTGTAACATTTGCATGAATTTCAAAGTTGCAGACATGAGTATACTTCACCCCTAAACATTTCAGCTTGCATTTTTTAAAATTGAGTGTAATATTTGTTTACTTTCTCATAGAGGTAAATTTACATACAAGAAAATGCACAAATCTTAAATGTACCATTGGTAAACTTTGACAAAAGCACATTCCTGTTTAGCACAAACTATTCTGAAGGATAACTTGAGCTACTTCTGTTCCTTTTGGTGGGTTCATCTACTGACTGTATTTAAGTCAGCTGACTGAGGAGCTAAGCCATTTCTAGCGGATGACATTTGTAAACATAGCGGAACAGAGAGGCAAAGAGTGAGCGTTACTGAGTACAATAGACTGTGAACTGCTGAAGAGTATACAGCTTCCTTTGGGGTAGAAGGAATTCTCAGCTGCAGGAAACAGCAAAGAGTGCTTTTTGGGGCACTGAAGCAGAGAAAGGGGTTGGGGAGTAATCTGCTGGAAAATCAGGTATATGAAGTCAAACTTGATCAGCACTTTACTAATTCTGGGACTGCAAGACTTTCAAGCAGCTGGTTGAAAGTTGACCTTTAGACTCTGTCATGAAAAAATCCCAGGATGGAGCAGGAAATCCATGGTCACATGTACGCAAGTTCTTCCAAAGGGCAAGTCTTCAGTCTGGAGACACTCATGGGTTTATGGAATCCTGGGTACCCATTCTTCCACCACTGCTTACCTAGGATGTGCTCATTGCTTAAAATTGGATGGCTTAGTAAAGCTCTAGTGATGAGCTTGCACAAATATCTAAAATTTGGATTGCTCACAAAGTCCATGTGCCATTCCTCCCCGTCCCAGTGATCAAGGGGCTCTGGTGCCTCGAGTTTTACTGAAAGTCTTTTCAGAGGAATGTGAAGGCTGAACTATGAGTAAGGTTGGTTCTTTATATAGAAAACAAGGCACTCCATTCTGTCTGCACAGTCTCTTCTAGGTTCAAGCTACACATATGATACCCCCATTAGGCCAGCTATCTTTAGCAATGGCCTGCTTATAGCCTGAACTAACCAATTGGGTCAGATGCCACAGCTAAGGACAGGGAAACTCTGTGGTGACCACTGAACCACAGGACATGTCAAGTGTAAGTACAAGCAAGCATTAAATGAAACTTCTGTTTTCAGTGACTACTTCTTAACGAAGGATAAGGAAAGGTGTTAGGGCCCTGTTACTACCTTCAAGCAACCCATACCAGATTATTAAGAAAATAAGTCATAGCACTTGATTCAGCACTGTGTTCTGTTGCACAGATGTGCTTCATTCTCCACGGTGGCTATTGAAGAAAGAGAGAGAGGGCATTTAAAGGAGAATGTGAACAGAGGTACAGAAAGACGGTTGTGAAGGAACAGTAAGGCAGACGGCAACTAAAAGGTATAAACGAGGAACAACTAAGACGTTAGGCAGCAAATGAAGGCTGAGACGCAGATAGAAAGAAAACATAGTGGGAGATAAAAAGGTAGAATGGTATAAAGCACAAAGGGAGAGTGGTGGTGGTGTGCCCTTGAGTTGGTCCAACTCATAGTGACCATGTATAGAGTTTCCAAGGCTGTCAATCTTTGGTGGTGGTGGTATGCGGTGGAGTCAGTTTCGACTCATATTGACCCTGTATAAGGTTTCCGAGGCTATAAATCTCTATGGGAGCAGAAAGCCTCATCTTTCTCCCACGGAACAGCTGGTAGCTTCAAACTGCTGACCTTGAGGTCAGCAACCTGACTCGTAAACACCACACTACCAGAGCTTCTAGAAAGGGGAGGTGGAAGAGAGCTACAAAAAGGAAGAAAGAATGAAACATAGAAAATCAGAATTATCAGTTCAGCCCTAATTTTATTGAGGGAAGACTAAGGTCCAGAGAGAGGAAGTGACTTGGCCAAAGTTTTGCTGCTGGTGAATGCTTGAACTGAGACTAGAACTCAGGTCTCCAGACTATCAGTGATGGGCACTCCACGTGTCAGACTTTTTGGAAGAATCCTGACATCATTTATTCAGGCCTATTATTACGTAGGGAATCTGAATTTGGAGAGGAAAGTAGAGAGTTACAGGCCCCAGCAAACCAAATCCAGACAACTGTGAGGCATGAGCACTGGTGAGGGTCATCAGCACTGGCAGACTCAGCTCCACTGGGCCCTGAGGAGGGCTGGGTGCCTAGAGGGGGCAGCCTGGAGTCCCTGCAGATACAGATACCCAGGCAGGATGGACACAGTCGCCTGGCATTGCCCAAGGATTCCCTCAGCTAAACCACCGGCTGGATCACGGCTCCTCCTGAGAGCTGATCTGTCCGGCCACTCCCAGTGTGTGTCAAGCACAGAGGCTTGTTGTTGTGAAGTGCCGTTGAGTTGGTTCCGACCCATAGCAACCCTATATAGGGTTTTCAAGGAGCGACTTGTGAGTTTGAACCACTGACCTTGCAGTTCAAACAGCTTTGCAGCCTGGTGCATTAATCCACAGCGCTACACTAGGACTCAGCCCTGAAAGGGGAAGTGACATGCCCAGAATCTGGCCAAGTGACAGAACTTCCAGTAGGTCATGGATTTATCCAAATCAACTTGTTTAAAATGACCAGATCCTTCTACAATCTGAGTCTCTTAGAATTGTCATTCAAGTGATCTCCCTAGACCCAACACCTAGTGAAATGGACCTGCCGCCACTGGTTTTAGTAACAGAAACCAAGCCCTTCTCCTCGGTAAGGATTTGAAGACAGTCCACAAAGCCTCCCCAAAATACCAGTTCCTTCAAAGTCCCTCGGGCAGCGAAGCATGATTAGTTCCTTTGCTGCTGACTCCAACATTATTAGATTATACCGCGTGTTTCAGCAGTTGTATGGCATTGTCTGCCTTTATTTAACTTGTGGTCAGCACAGATCCTCAAGATCTTTTTCATAGGAACTGCTGCCAAACTGTCTTCCTCATCTGGTGTTTGTACAACTAAGTCTTTGTGAACTATGCACGACACTTTGTATGTCCCATTTTCCAGGTTCTGATCACTGAAGGAAAGTGTCAGAAAGCCTTCATCTAAATAATCTTCCACAAGAACTGTTTTCTTCCTAATGTATTTTGATTCCTGTGAAAGATATAAATAGGAGTCATTGAGTTTAATGAGTTAAAAAGATAGCATGGCTGCCAAGGGGTGGCATTTATTGACTATCAGGTGCCATGCACCGTGTTAAGTGTGCCGCATATGTTAGTGCATTCCCTCTCTTCAACCCTTACCCCCTTAAAGTTGCCATCAGGTTGACGCCAACTCATGGTAACCCCAGGTGTACCGAGTAACTGCTCCACAGGGTTTTTCAAGACTGTAGCCCTTCATAAGCAGATCACCAGGTCTTTCTTCTGAGGCACCTTTGGATGGATTCAAAGCACCAATTTTTTTAGGTAGTAGTCCTGGTGTGGCACTGGAGTGCTAACCACAAGGTCAGCAGTTCAAACACAACAGTTCAACCTTCTACAGGCTTGCTATGGGTTGGAACTGACCAGATGGCAATTAACAACAGTCAAGTTGTTGTTAAGTGCTGTCAACTTGGTTCTGACTCATAGCAACCCTGTATAGGGGTTCTGAGGAATGGCTGGCGGGTTTGAACTGCTGACCTTGCTGTTCAAACCGACCTTGCGGTCCAGTGCTTATCCTATAGCGCCACACCAGGACTACCCTCCCTTGGATAGAGGTAGTATTATTATTCCTATTTTATAAACAAAGACATTGAGGCTCTGAAGAGTCCACTGTTATAAGGGGTAAGCCAGGATTCAAACCTAGTTTTGACTTCTTCCCTTTCCTATTGTGATGTTTAGAATCACCTGGGGAGCATTTTAAAAAACCGAATGTTCAAGGTCCCACCCCAGGCCAATTAAATCCAAATCTGTGGAGGTGGGGGCTGGGCATGACTATTTTGGAAGCTCCCCAGGTGATTCTAATGTATAACAGTCAAACCACTACTCTTACCATGCTTTTTGCTAGGTAGATTTGCCTGGCATTAAGAATACAACTGTTAAGCTCTCTCTATTTTTAATACTGGTGGCTTTTTAAAAAACAAGGCTAGAGTTATTTAAGGCACTAACATCCCAATAGGCTATGGTGAAGAGAACTTACCCTGTTGTTCCTTGTTCTGACAGGGGTAGGGGGTGCGGGGGGAGGGGGCTTGTGAGTGTGTGTGAAAGAAGCCACATAAGTTCCACTCAACTTCTTATCCACTTCACTACCCTGAAGTGTGTGCTCGTCCCCTGATGATCTTGAGTTCCAGATAACTGACCTGGCCTATCCACTAGGGGAATGGGCTTAAACATTCTTTAGGAGCCCCTGGGTGGTGCAAATGTTTAACATGTTTCGCTTCTAACTGAAAGATTGGAGGTTCAAGTCCACCCGGAGGCACCTCAGAACAAAGGCCTAAGTGATCTATTTCTGAAAAACCATCCACTGAAAACTCTGTGGAGCACAGTTCTTCTCTGACACATACTCATAGGGCCACCAACTTGACCACAACATATTCCTCAATGGGGCATTTGTGTCCCTTTGATTTCTTATAACCAAAGTTTTAGATTCCCCCCAGCCCCCGAACCCTAGCGGCACAGTGGAGTAAGCATTGTTTTGGTGGTAAGTACAGTCATGTGGATTCCAACTATGAGTGTTTCTGAATGTTAAGTGCTGTCGAGTGGATGCCAACTATATTGGATGCCGAGTATAGTGTTTCTGAGGAGCATCTGGTAGATTTGAACTGCCAACCTTTTGGTTCATAGTCCAGTGCTGATCCTACAGCACCACACCGGGAGTCCTGGAGTAAGCATTAGGAGGTGATAACTTCAAGTCTGGAGTCCTGATGTGGCGCTGTGGGTTAATGGGCAGGACTGCAAAGTTGGTTTGAATCACAAAGCCGGCAGTTAAAGCTCATCAGCTGCTCCTTAAAAACTCTATGCAAGGTCACTATGGGTCTGAACTGACTTGATGGTACTTAACAACAAACAACAACAACCTCAAACCCTGGTATGGCGCTGTGGAATAAAGCACTGGATCACAAGATTGATTTGAACCATAAAGTCGGCTGTTCAAATGCATCAGTCATTCCTTGTAAACCCTAAACAAGGTCACTATGAGTTGGAACCAACTCGATGGTACTTAACAACAACAACAACCTCAAGGTCAGTGGTTCAAACCCAGGAGGAAAAATTAGGTTGCTCCCATAAAAATTTATAGCCTCAGAAACCCTATGAAACAGTTCTGATCTTTCCTATAGAGTCGTTCGTTATGGGTTGGAATCTACTTGACAGCAGGAAGTATGGTTTTAGGCTGCCCAAGATGGTGTCTAAGAGGTGTCCCTCAAAGAATCAAAATTATGTGTAGGTGCCTTCCTGCGTTCTTCTGGCTGGCCCTAAGAAGAGAAAGCTCCTTATAAAATAGTTGCTTTGTTTGTTTTTTAATTAGCAACAGACATGATGCAACTGAGAAAATAATTTATATATTAGCAGGAGGTGCAAATCCATGAAGAGCCCATTGAAGAAAGAAGAAACTCCAGAGTCAATGGGAAGTTGTAAAACCTAACACTGTAAGAACAAAGGGCCCCAGCCATATGGAATAGCTTATCAGAGGCTGGGCCATGGAGCCCGTGTGAGAACAGCACAGGCTCCAGAGAGACACCTGAAGTGCCGGGGATGCTGAAAGAGCTGAAAGATGTGATTAAACAAATCCCCCAAAGTTGGGAAAGTTGGGCTAAATAGCTTCTTCCTGTTCTTAATATGCTTTCTATTTTTCCTGGAGGCAGGCCTGGGCACTCTGGGTAATTTGCGTATTGCCCATGACTCTTTGGTCTTCATTCACTGCTGGAGGATGCTTTTCTCTGTAAATCCTGTCTGTGTGCTTCCCCTTTCAAAAGGAGTCAGGGCCATGTGAATAAAATGTGCATCTCTTAGAAACTGTAATATGATCTATGGGTCAAAAAGAGTTGCATCCTACTTCTTGAAAGAAAGACTGACAGGTAAAATACAAAACAATACAGGCAGATCTACTGATTACTACAAGAACAAACTAGTGGCTCTCCCGGGAGACATCAAGACAAGTGGTCGGGTCCCCTCAGGCCAAACCTCCTTCTAAGACTAAGACCCAATGGGAATGCACGCTCTAATTGGTGACCTCATTCGTCACCGATAAGGGAAAGTGTGGGAAAAGAAGCAATGAAGCTGCAAGCTAAGCCCTGCAATGTTCAATAGACTCCTGTGAACCTGGCTGAAGATCTGATTGGCCAGCAGTGTGGCAAGTCTAGGGAACTCTTGGGCCCAGAGTCAGTGACATAGCCACAGAGGACTAGAGTGGAGAGTGAAGCACCCAGCTAAGAAGAGAGGGCACATGCATAAGAACACCCACACTTGCAGATAATACCCACTTGACCTGGCTTCAATGACTGGATGATCAGAGTTCAACTAGAAGAAGAAAGAAGAGGGGGAAAAAAACAATAATCTGATACAATTTGATGAACATAACCTACACCTATGGATGCTGTAGCTCAAAAGAGGGAACAAATCTTTACAGCAAGGATCATCCCCACCTCCTCCATACATGGAGAGGACAGGGATAGGCAACTTGGACATTGGCTACCCAGAATGGGGGATGGGGGTGGGGTTACAGAGGCAAGAAGTGACTGGCTTACAAGCTTTCAAGAGGGAACCTAGATCCAGAGGGCGCGGAGGAAGGTAGAATCTCCACTGAGTAGTATCCAATCTGTCTTAGGTCTCTTCCAATACAATGGTGAATAATTGTTATCAGGACTGATTGTAAGGGCTGGAAATGCAAAGGTAGACGTTCTGTGGCAAAGGGATTAACTTTGCAGTCTAGGAGCGGAGGTCCCTGGGTCCATCAAGGTAGAAGAGCGGAGAACAGAACCCTACCCAGAGAAGCAGTGATGCCAGAGATGGAGGCAGAGACGATGATGTGGAGAGATGGAGCGGCTGGGGACTTTGGACCCGGAGAGGGAGAGGGGCTGTGTGCTGACGACTGGGGGGCAGCTTTTGGAGTATACCCTGTGGTTGGTGGATGATGCATGGAGGGGATTGTAACCATGGCAAAGAAACGATATACGATGGAATCAATGTAAAGCTAATGTTCTCCCATGTAAGCTATCACATAAAACATTAAAAAAAAAAAGAGTCACATCCTCCCCGCTTCCCCAGAGCCTCAGCAGTAGTAACTATGAAGCAGACAGGGCTTCGCTGGAGCTGTTCCTACAGACGGAGATCAAATACTCGGGAGAACAAGAGCAGTTAGATACTTGATTCAGACTAAATATATACGAGGGGGCTTCACAAAGTCTGTGGAAAAATTCATTAAATTCCATTTTTCCACGAAGTTTTCAAAGCCCGACTCCCCCTCCTCCTTACTCCTCCACTCCCTTGCATGTTCCCAGGAAAGATTATGAAAAAAAAAAAAACAAAACCTTGGAGCAAGTAATTTTCTTTCTTCGTTTCTTTCTCTCTCTCTCTCTTTTTTTTTTTCCATTTCTTTTGCACTGGAAGAAGAAAGATAACCTAATCTCCATAGACCGCCATTTCGCCTCACTTTGCGTGGGCAGACACCACCTGAGAGAACCTTGGAAGATAGACATAATGTGTCAACACACTCAAAATGTTTCCCTTGCACGGAATTCATCTCACACGTCTTTCTAGTGTTGGGGCCAGGCGACATTTCCATGGGAAGAAAGTCTCAAAATAGCAAGTAGTAAACCCAGCCAGGGCGCCTGCCCTGTGCCAGCTCTCCTGCCCTGTGCCAGCTCTCACCCTGCTTCCCTCCCAAGAGAAATGGACTCTTTCCATCCCCATAGAGCAAAGCCAAAGAGGCTTTGATAATCTGGGGCAGGTGTCACACCCCATCAGAAACCTGAAGGAACAAAGAGGAACATACAGAAAAGCCCAGGTTTGATTGCTTAAAGAAGCTCCGCACATGGGACAACACACTCCTTAAATCCCCAGTGCCTTTGGGTCCGCATTGATGGTGAGAAGCTGGCCAGAACAGGTCCCAGGAACTTGCAGGTCAGGGAGGGCCCAGACAATGTTTATTCAGCTTACAGCTTTTGGATTTTTTTTTTTCCCAAAGTAATTTAAATTTGTTAAAGAAAAACAAAATCTTTCAACTGGATTGAATCCATCGCTAAATATTTGAGACACACGCTGAAAGGTTAGAAGCAAACTCCTGCAAAGAAATGATTGCTGGAATGAGGGAGTTGGCTACCAGAGGAGGCCTGGGATGAAGGCCAACAGTGACCCGAGAGAGAATCAAGAGCAGCAAAATGATCCATGACGTTTCTTGGCATTTTCAAGCACTCCTGGAAAGAGACTCATCAACTTCACCAAAGAATCTCCAAACAAATAATTCAACTGTCTCTGCATTTCCCAGCCTCAGAACAAAGCTGGAAAATATGAGTGAAAGTCTGGAAATGAATATTTCAAGGCTTGGGGTGCCTTTCAGACCCAATTTGTCCTAATCTTGAATGCTACAAGAATGCCAGGCATTGTCTGAGGGGCACCTACATTTCCTTCTGCCTAGACTCAGTAATCTCTTTCACGTCCAAAACAAAACACAACAAAATTCTCAAACCAGGGACTGAAAGTTAAAGTCTGGGTGGAGCTGGTTGATGTTCCAACAGAACCTTCATAAGGAAGAAAGGAGAGGAGATGAGAGGGAGGGGAGGGGAGGAGAGAGAGGAGCTGTCCCATTCGATAGAATTGACTCCAAAGTTGGAATGGGCAGACTTAAAGGGACCACATGTGATGGTATCTAGCTAACTGCACATGGTCTTTCAAGGGCAAATGTTCTATTTTGGAAACCTTGGGAACTTCTGGGGAACACTGGTGGTACAGTGATTGAGCACTTGGCTGCTATTCAGAGGTAGGTGATTCAAACCCACCTAGTGTTTTCACAGGAGAAAAGGTATGGCCATCTGCTCCCCGTAAATGTAATTGTCCAGCAGATTCTATGGAGCAGGTCTAGTATGTCACATGGGGTCACTGTGAGGCAGAATTGATTCCATGGTAATGTGTTTGAGTTTTGTGGAGTTATTTTGAGCTTCGTTAAGGAAAATTATGGATTCTAGGGGCTGAGACCAGTGGGGCCAGTTGTGGAAATTCTCCTGGAGGAACCAGAAGGCTGACTTGAGCCCCTGCAGTGTGTTTGGGTTGGTACAGAGAGGGGAACAGAGAAGTGAGCCCAGGGATGAGGGCAGGTCCAGTTGCACACACACTGCAAGTCACTGTGGATGGAGACTGACAGATACATGGGAAACAAAGCTGGAGCAAATCCACAGATGCTGACACTTTGAGGCCAGGCTGTGCGTGCGGGACCCCCACCCCTCCCCTTGGTAAAAGGGAATTGCGAAGTAGGATGTGCTTCTGGTTGGGACAATCTCCTCACCAACATGCCATTACACAGGAAATGAAAGTATATGCTCCTGCCCCTAGGAAAGAAATCACAGTTTAGTTTTTGGAGGAGGAGCACATCTAGCACAAGACTAGAAATGGAGGGGCAGACAGAGGCCCCAACAGTCCCCAAAGTAAAACAAAAACACATTCTGGACTGTTTCTGACAGGAGGTTCATATGTGCCTTTAATCCAGAAGAAGCAAGATGAAATGTCCTTCAATCTCTGTTTCAAATCCATGCTTAAATTTTACTTTAAATGCTTTATGATAAAGGATACAGAGTCTTACTTGGCGTTCTTTCTAAGGATTTTTGCCACTGAAATAATTTGTGAATGTTGCAGGGTGTTAGAAGTCAAGGCTTTAGAGAAGATGATAAATTGTGTCCTTAAATCTCAAATAGCACTGAACTACCAGGTACCACTGGATATATCTGATGAGAAGGGGAATGTTTTTCACTTCCTTGACTCTAACCAATACTTGCCATTATGGATTGGGAAATTCTGAGCCACAAAGTTGTGGGGTTTGAGTTCAAGATACTCTGCTATTGTCAGCTCTCAGGGAACCAGCCCCTGACTGAAGGGATTATGCACTTGGCCCATGATGGGCTGAGTATTGGGCCACTGTGATCCATAGGGTTTTTGCTGGCTGATTTAAAGAAACAGTTACCAGATCTTTCTTCCTAGGCTGTCTTAGTCTAGAAGTGTCACAGAAATCTGTTCAGTATCACAGCAACACATAAGCCTCTACTGACAGGTAATTGCTATGCAGGAGGTAGATTGGCCAGAAATTGAACCCAGGTCTCCTGCATTGTTGTTGTTTGGTGCCATCGAGTCAGTACCGACTCATAGCGACTTATACACAGCAGGACAAAACACTGCCCAATCCTGGGCCAACCTCACTATCGTTACCACGCTTGAGCCCATTGATGCTGCCACTTAGCCAGTCCATCTCATTGGGCATCTTCCTCCCCTTCTCTGACCCTCTACCCTATGAAACATGATATCCTTCTCCAGCGGCTGATCCCTCCTGACAATATGTCCGAAGTATGAGAGACGGAGTTTGGCCGTCCTGGCCTCCAAGGAGCACTCTGGCTGCACTTCTTCCAACACGGATCTGGTGGTTCCTTTGGCAGCCTATGGCACTTTCAATATTCTTCCCCAACACCATAACTCAAAAGCATCGATGCTTCTACGATCTTCCTTATTCACTGTCCACCTTTCGCATGCGTGTGAGGTTATTGAAAATACCATGGCTTGGGTCAGACGCACCTTAGTCTTCAAGCTGACATCTTTGCTCTTCAACACTTGTGCAGCAGATTTGCCTAATGCAATACGCCGTTTGATTTCTTGACTGCTGCTCCATGAGTATTGATAGTTGATCCAAGAAGAATGAAGTCCTTGACAACTTCAATCTTTTCTTCGTTGATAAGAATGTTGTTTATTGGTCCAGTGGTGACATGAAAGGTTAGACGCAAACTTCTGCAAAGAAATGATTTTCAGTCTTATAGGTTTGTTTTACTTTGAATACTTCTATCTGGAACGAAGGCGCTCTGGTAGTGTAGTGGTTATGAGTCAGGCTGCTAACCTCAAGGTCAGCAGTTTGAAACTACCAGCTGTTCCGTGGAGAAAGATGGGGCTTTCTGCTCCCATAAAGATTTACAGCCTTGGAAACCCTATGCAGGGTCACTATGAGTTGGAACCAACTCCACGGCACATAACCACCACCACCATATCTGGAATGAGTCTAGGTGATATTGTCATGCATGTCAGTCTCTGGTAGTTGTCTGCTATTATAGGTTCTCTGTCAAAAGAACTCCCTTGAGTATTCTTCGTAAGGTTGGTCTGGTTTTCACAAATTCTTTTAATTTCTATTTGTCTGAAAATGACCTAATTTTGCCATCATACTTGATGGAAAATTTTGCTGGATATACAAATCTTGGTTGACATTTTTTTTTTTCTTTCAGAGTTTTATATATGTCCATCCCATTTTCTTCTTGCCTGAATGGTTTCTTCTGAGTACTGAGAGCTTAGTCTTATTGGTTCTCCTTTGTTGGTAACTTTTCATTTTTCCTGATCTGCTCTCAGCATTGTTTCCTTGTCTTTGGTTTTGAAAAGTTTGACTATAATATAACTTGGTGTTTTTCTTTTGGGAGCTATCCTGTTTGGAGTTTATTCAACTGCTTGGATGGCTATCTTCTCATCTTGCATACTGCTAGGCAAGTTTTCCTCCAACAGCTCTTGGACTATATTCTCTGTAGGTTGTTTTACTGTTTTTGACTCTTCCTATTATAGAATTCCTATCACACATAAACTATTTCTCTTGATAGCTGCACACATAAATCTTTGGCTTTCTTTGTTCTTTTTTCAGATTGCTCCTCTAGCAAATGAATATTGAGAGATTTGTCTTCAAGCTAAGTAATTTGGTTTTCCATTGATTACATTCTACTTCTTTGCCCTTTCAGAGTATTATCTATTTCTGAAGTCTAAGATAAAATTCTGGCTTTATAATTGTTGTTTTAGATGATTCCCACCCAGTGTTTTCAATTATTGTATCAGCTTGTTTCCTGAGTTTTCCCCCCATAGTTTTGTCTATATTTGCCCCGACTTCATCTACAGTTTTCTCATGATCCATTTAAGTTGCCTAATTAGCATTCTTTTAAATACCTTATTAAGTAGTTCTGATACCATTTCTGGTGTTATATTTTCTGACTCTATATTTTGGTCACTTGTTTGAGGCACTCTGTCTTCTTTCTTTGTGTAAACTAAATTAGTCTGTTTTTGATAAGACATTGTGGTACTGAATGTATATTTAATTGATGATTGTATATTGGTGTGTTCTCAGGCACTCACCCCTGTCTCCTGGTGGACGTGGAAGGAACTGGAAGTATGAATGCACTTAGTTCTCTATTCATTGTTTGTGTAGCATAGTTCAGGGTGGGTTCCCATGCCTCCAGAAGCAGGGGTACTGTGCCAGGCAGAGCAAAAGCAGCATAGGAGGGGGTGCCACTGGCCACTGGGTTGGTGAGGGTAGGGACTGCCCACCCTCCTGTCTACCAGGAGGTAATGGAACAAAAGAAGAACTGCACCCCCTTGCTGCCAACTTCCAGCTGTGTCCTGTGCCTATGGGCCACTATATCAACAGCTGCTTGCAAAAGTCCAAGATGGTCATGCCTACAGCCTGTTCCTGTTCATCTTCCTATTTCAGTTGGCACACAGTCTACCTCTCTGTCCTCTCCTCTGATGCTCAGGGTTCCAAGACCACCATCCGTATCTGTCTTACTCAGTCTAACATGTCTTTGTTGCAGGGGATTGGCTCTGTGAGCCTGAGTACTCCTCCATCTTGTTGCAGACTACTTGGATGAGCCTCCTTATCTGTAAACCAAGAAAGTTGGCCAAGAGCAGAGATCAACAAACTTTATCTGGGAAGAGCCAGAGAGAAAATAATTTAGGTACTGTAGGCCACATATGGTCTCTATTGCATATTCTACTTGCTTTTCTAAAATTTAAACAGCTTAAGGATACAATTCAGTGGTTTTTAGTATACTCACAGAGTTGTGCATTCTACATCACAATAAATTAAAGAACATGTTCATCATCCCCAAAGAAACGACCCTATACTCCTTAACCATCACTCCCCATTCACCACAAAGCCCCAGCCCTAAGTAAGCACTAATCTACTTACTTTCTCTATGGATTTACTTAGTCTGAACATTTCATAAAAATGAAATCATACAATATGTGGATTTTTTTTGTAACTGGCATCTTTCACTCAGTATAGTGTTTTCAATTGTTAATCCACATTGTGGTGCATATCATAACTTCATTCCTTTTCATGTCTGAGTAATATTCCATTGTGTAGATAGAACCACATGGGTCTACCCATTCAGATGGACATTTGAGTTAAGCAATCACCTTCTGGCTATTATGAATATGAATAAATATTTTTGTATACATTCTTAGGTGAGCATATGTTTTTATTTCTCTTTAGAATTGTTGGGCCATAAGATAATTCTATGTTTTAATTTTTGAGGAACTACCAAACCATTTTCCACAGGGCCTATGCTATTTTAAATTTCCATCAATAATATGTGAGAGGTCCAGTTTCTCTGTGTGCTTGCCAATATTTGTTATGGATGGTCTGTTTCATTATAGTCATCCTAGTGAGTGTGCACTGCTATCTCATTATGGTTTTGATCTGCATTTCTCTAATGCCTCATGATGTTGAGATTCTTCTAATTTACTGATTGACCATTTGTATAATTTCTTTGGAGTAAAGTCTATTCAAATAATGTGTCCATATTTTCATTGGGTTGTTTGTCTTTTATTGTTGACTTTTCAATGTTCTATATATATTCTGGATATAAGTCCCTTTGTTTTTCTAAAAATACTTTAATAATACAAGAGCACTTTTTAGTTCATGTGTTGTTGTTAAGTGCCATTGAGTTGGTTCCAACTCAGAGCGACCCTGAATAAGGTTTCCAAGGAGCAGATGCCAGCCTTGTGGTTCAAAGTCTAGTGCTGGTCTTACAGTGACACAGCAGCCAGGCAGGGAGTGGATAGATTATGCCCTATGTTTTTTAAGCTTTCTTTCAGCAATTGTAGTAACCATCTGTTGTTTTTATGGCTGGTAGCATAGTGGTTACAAATCGAACTGCTAACCTCAAGATCAGCAGTTCGAAACTACCAGCGGTTCCACAGAAAAAAGATGAGGCTTTCTGCTCCCGTAAAGATTTACAGCCTCAGAAACCCTATGCAGGGTTGCTATGAGTCGGAACCAACTCCACGGCAGATAGCCACCACCAGGAACTCTTGGGGGCACTGGTGGCATACTTGATTACATGTTGGGTTGCTCACCACAAGGTCATCATTTTGAATCCACCAGCTGCATAGAGGAAGAAAGATAGTGCTTTCTGCTCCCATAAAGATTTACAACCTCAGAAACCCTATACAGTGTCACTGAATCAGAACCAACTCAACAGCACACAACAACAGGAACCCTTAAGGAACTTTGGTGGCGTAGTGGTTTAAAAAGGTTTGGACTAGACACAATTAGTGTGCTCTGGTGGCACAATGGCTAAGTGCTTGTCAACAATTTGAACCCCTCAGTGGCATTGCAGGTAAAAGACCTGGTGATTCGTTCCCGTAAAGACTGCAGTAAATGGTGTTGGGAACATTGGATTTCCACATGAAGAAAAATGAAAGTGAAACCATGGCTCACACTATACACAAAACATATTTAAAATGAACTAAGGATTTAAAGGTGAAAACGAAAGCCATAAAATTTATAAAAGAACGTACATGAGGCCACATTGCCCAATCTAGATTTTAACAATGGTTTATCTAACATAATAACAAAAGTATAAGCAGCAAAAGACGAAATAGATAAATGGAACCTCATACAAATTAAAAACGTTTGTTCATCAAAAGACCTTACCAGGATACCTTCAGAAACCGTATATCCAATAATAATTTAATAGCCAAAATATATAATATAAAATGTCAAAATTTGTATTACAATTTTTTGTTTTTGTTAAGCAAAAAGACAAATAATCCGATCATAGGAGTTGAATAGCCATTTCACCAAAGAGGACATTCAAATGGTCACCAGACACATGAAAAGATGCTCAGTTTCATTAGCCATCAGAGAGATGCAAATAAAAAATCACAATGAGGGACCATTTCATTCCCACTAGGAGCCCTGGTTATGCATGGTCAGCAGTTTGAATCCACCAGCCACTCCATTGAAGAAAGATGAGACTTTCTGCTCCCATAAATATTTACAGCCTTGGAAATAGTATAAAGGATTGCTATGAGTTGGAACCAACTCAACAGCACACAACCACCACCACAACCACCAAGATGGAAATTACAAGTACCGGACTGCTAACCTCAAGGTCTGTAGTAAAAAAAACCACCAGCTGTTCCTCAGAAACTGTACACAGGAAGTGACTCAACAGTACTTAACAACAACAATAAGAATAAGCATTAGAACACAAACTATAAAGTTGGCAGTTCAAACCCATCAACTAACCCACAAGAGAAAGGTGAGGCTTTTGTCTATACAGATTTATAGACTTGGAAACCCAGGGTGCTATGAGTAAGCGTCAGTATCGACTCAATAACAGTAAGAGCAGCTGAGAAGAAGAAAAAACAAACAGAAAATAGCAAACGTTGGCAAAGATGTAGGGAATTGAAACTTTTTTCTTTTGCTGGTGGGAATGCAAACTTTTATAGCCATTGTGGGAAACACTGTGTGTGGTGGGAATCATCAAACAACTAAAAACAGAACTACCATATAACCCAGTAATTCCACTCCTAGATATATGCCTAAAAGACTTGAAAGCAGAGCCTGAAATAGATAGATAAAAGATGGCAGCATCTTTATATTCCCATCAGTGGATGAATGTGTAGACCAAGTGTGGTCCATACAGACAATGGAATTCTACACAGCCAGTTAAGAGAAGTAAAGTCTTTATTCGTGCTACAATACGGATGGAGATTAAAGACAGTGTGCTGAGTGAAATAAGTCAAACATCCAAAGAAAGCTGTGTATGGCCTGACATATAAAAAGACAAGGACAGGCAAATGTATAGAGAACAAAGTTTATTAGTAGTAATAAGGAGTGGCCGGAAAAGAGGCAGTGATTGCTTATGGAGTACTGAATTTCATTGTACAGTAATGGAAAAATTGTACTAACTAAGGAAAGGGTTGCAAAAAACTCAAAATAACAACAACAACAACAAAGACCAAGCGTACTGGTCTGGTAGAGATTGGAGAAACCCCTGAGAGTCTAGTCCTTCAAAACGAAAACTCACCTCAGTGACTCCACTTGCAATCAAACAATCCAAAAGCCTCTAGGGTGATCCATAACACTAGGGAGACATGCACTCCTGCTAAGGACATGCTACAGGAAACTGAAAGGTAGAAAGGGACAGAAAAGGACAAATGGAAATAATCACTATTGGGAAGAGTGCTTTTCCATTCCTGGGATTGCAATCAATGCCAGGAATCAAAATGTATATGAAATGTCTAATAGAAAACTGATTTGCTCCGTCAACTTGTACCAAAATCACAAGAGAAAAAGTTTAAAAGAAGTGGCAGGGGGGTGAGGGGATAGGTTGTCAATAAGACATACACCTGCAAAAAGATTAATTCGAGACAGGTATGTGATAGAGTTACAAAAATGACACACGCAAACACACAACATGGATGCTGAGGCTGCTTATGTTTAACTAAACACTTCATGGGATTTGGTTCCTTGCTTTGGAGGTCTGTTGTTGTTAAGTGCCATCGTGTCCATTCAGTTTCGACTCATAGAGACCCTATGCACAACAGACCAAAACACTGTCTGGACCTGTGCCATCCTCACAAATGTTGCTACACTTGAGCCTATTGCTGCTGCCATTGCGCCAATCCATCTCCTTGGGATTCATCCTCTTTTTTGCTGACCCTCCCCTTTACCAAGCATGTTGTCTTTCTCTAAAGACAGTCCCCTCCTGATGATATATCCGAAGTGTGAGAGAAAAAGTGTCACTATCCTAGCTTCTAAGGAGCATTATGGCTGTACTTCTTCCAACAGAGATTTGTTTGTTCTCCTAGCAGTCCATGGTACTTTCAATATTCTCCTCCAACACCATAACTCAAATGCATCAATTCTTCTATGGTCTTCCTTACTCATTTTCCAACTTGCACATGCATATGAGGTTATTGTAAATACCATGGCTTGGGTCAGGCGCGCCTCATTCCTCAAACTGCCATCTTTGCTCTTCAACACTTTAAAGAGATCTTGTGCAGCAGAATTGCTAATGCAGTATGTCGTATGATTTCTTGGCTGTTCCTTCCATGAGTGTTGATGGTTGGTCCCAGCAAAATGGAGTCTTAGACAACTTCAATCTTTTCTCCGTTTATCATGATGTTATTTATTGGCCCAGTGCTGAGGATTTTTATTTTCTTTACATTTAGATGCAATCCATACTGAAGGCTATGATCTTTGATCTTCATCAATAGGAATTTTAAGTCTTCTTCACTTTCAGCATGCAAGGTTGTATCATCTGCATATTGTAGATTGTTAATGAGTCTTCCTCCAATCCTAATGCCACATTATTCTTTTTATAATCCATCTTCTCAGATTATTTGCTCTGCATACAGATTGAATTAGTATGGTAAAATAATACAAGCTTGGCGCACACCATTCCAGATTTTAAACCACTCAGTGTTTGACCTTGTACTGGTCAAACAACTGTCTCTTGGTCTATGTACACGTTCCTCATGAGCACAATTAAATGTTTTGGAACATCCATTTTTCACAATATTGTCCATAGCTTGTTATGATACACAAAATGGAAAGTCTTGGCATAGTCAATAAAGCACAGTTAAAGATCATTCTGGTATTCTCTGCCAACAAGGAAGATCAGGTAATGCCACTACTATTGAAATTTATGAACCAACCACCAAAGCCAATGGTGATAAATGGAAGAATTCTACCAGCTTCTTCTATCTGAAATTGATCAAACAGGCTATCAAGATATTTGATAATTATTGGTGATCTGAATGTGAATGTTGGAAACAAAGAGGACAGGTAAGTAGTTGGAAATTATGGCCTTGGTGACAGAAATGATGCTGGAGATCCCATGATAAAATTTTGCAATATCAAAGACTTATTCACTGCAAATATGAAGTGACTGGCTTACGCGTTTTCAAGAGGGAGTTTAGTTTAAGAGTGTGTTGCGGGGGTGGCGAAAGAGTCCCCACTGAATAATTTTCATCTTGTCTAGATGGGTCTGGTGAAAGGATAAGATTTTTATGATTCAATAGTGAGTAATTGTTATCATGACAAATTTGCGACTGTCACAAATGTAAAGGTAGAAGTTTTGTAACAAAAAGAGGGGAGTAGTCAATCTTACAGTCCAGAAACAGAGGGCCCTAGGACCATCAAGGGAGAAAAGCATGAGCGGAATGTGGGACCCTATCCAGAGAAGCAGCGACACCAGAGATGAGGACATGGAGAAAAAGAACAGCTGAGGACTCTAGACTGATGAAAAGAGAAAGGCTGTGTGCTGGTGGCCAGGAGGCAGGCTTGCAGAATATGTCCTTCGGTTGTTTAAATTACTATATATTCCTGAATATTTTTGTGTACATTCCCTTCCCCCCAAAAAAGAAACAGAGGGAACAGAAGCAAATACTGTTGAATGATGATGCACAGAGGAGATTGTAATCATCGCAATGAAACAAGGAGCATAAAACCGACGTTCTTCCACGTGAACTATCACTCAATTCACAATAAAACGTTAATAAAAAATAAATAAAACAACATGAAAGGCAATTATGCACATGGGGTTCAACAGTTACAATACAAAGAAATAAAATTGACTGCAGGTGTGGGAAAGATGGTGGAAAAGCTCCATATCATCAGCCAAAACAAGGTCAGGGGCAGACTGTGGAACAGACCATCAATTGCTCAGGTGGAAGTTCATGCTGAAGAAAATTAAAATGAGTCCACAAGAGCCAAAAATGGCCTTGAACATATCCCGCCTGAATTTAGAGACCATCTCAGGAATAGCTTTGATACATTAGACATTAATGACTGAGGATAAGAAGAGTTGTGGATGATGTCAAAATATCACACAAGAAGGAATTAAAAGGTGATTAAGAAGAAAAGAGAGCAAGAAAAGACCAAAATGAATGTCAGAAATGAGTGAAACTTCCTTTCCAGCATAGAGATGCTAAAGCAAAAAGAAGAAATGAGGAGGTAAAAGAGCTCAACAGAATACTTCAAAGGATAGCTCAAGAAGACAAAGGCAAGCATTATAATGAAATGTGCAAAGACCTGGATTTAGAAAACCCAAAGGAAAGAACATGCTCAGCATTTCTCAAGCTGAAAGAACTGAAAAAAACATTCAGTCCTCAACCTGCAATATTGAAAGATTCTGTGGGCAAAATATTGAATGATGCAGGAAGCATCAAAAGAAAATGAAAGGGCACTCTGACTGCACTTCTCCTAACACAGATCTGTTGGTTCTTTTGGCAGCCCATGGGACTTTCAATATTCTCCCCCAACACCATAACTCAAATGTATCAATTCTTCTATGGTCTTCCTGATCCACTGTCCAGCCTTGTTCTTTGTCAATGCCTTCAGTGCACCTTGGACTTCTTCCTTCCAAGAACCATTGTTCTTGATCATATACTAACTCTTGATATGGTTGATCATCGTCCATTTATTTTGGGCACAGTGACTCTGTATTCCTTTCATTTTGCATACTTATGAAGTTATTGAAAACACCATGGCTTGGGTCAGGTGCATCTTAGTCCTCAAGCTGACATCTTTGCTCTTCAACACTTTAAAAAGGACTTGTGCAGCAGATTTGCCTAATGCAGTATGTCATTTGATTTCTTGACTGCTGCTTCCATGAATGTTGATAGTTGATCCAAGAAGAATGAAGTCTTTGACAACTTCCTTATAGGCATATAGATAGATATTATCCTATCACAGACACCATTGTACTTCAAGATCAATCTTGAAAAATGTTCTTTTTCACGATGAATGTGACACCATTCCTCTTTAATTTGCCATTCCCAGCATAGTAAACCAGATGATTGCGAGATTCAAAATGGCCAATACCAGTCCATTTTATTTTTGACAACCTTCAATTTTCTTAGACTTGTGCTTCATACAATCTGTGTTCCAATTATTGATGGATGTTTACAGCTATCCTCATTTTGAGTTGTGCCCCATTAGCAAATAAAGGTCCAGAAAGCTTTACTTCATTTGCATCAACTCTCCTATGAGGAGGCAGCTCTTCCCCAGTCATATATTGAGTGTTTTTCAATCTGAAGGGCTCATATCCAGGCACCATGCCTGACAGTATTCTGGTGTTATTCATTATGTTTTGATTTTCTGGTACTGTAGCTGGCAATACACTGCTGTTCTTCATAATGTTTTCAGTGGCTGAACAATCAGAAATAGCCAGCTTTTCCTTCCTCTTAGTAGCATAGTGATTATGAATTGGGATGCGAACCACAAGGTCAGCAGTTCGAAATTACCAGCTGTTCTGTGGGAGAAAGATGAGGCATTCTGCTCCTGTAAAGATTTACAGCCTCGGAAACCCTGTACAAGGTGTCTATGAGTTGGAACTGACTCCATGACACACAGCCACCACTGCCACCAGGCTGTCTCGGTCTGGAAGGTCTGCAGAAACCTGTCCACCATGGGTAACTCTCCTGATATTTAAAATACTGGAGGTATAGCTTCCAGTATCACAGCAACACACAAGCCACCGCAGTATGACAAACTGAAAAATGAGTGGTGGTTTTGGGGGTTTAGGGTCAGGGTTTCATGGGACATCCCCATTAATTAGCCTAATAACGTATTGAGTACTTCTGTTCTCTCTCTTAGTTCATCGAGTAGAGCCTGAGTTTTAAAGGCTTGCATGAAGCCCTCCAAGACACAAGAATTGGCCTCTACTCACTTGGAACAACAGAGGAAGAAGGAAAGTCAGGAATAGCAGGAGGAAGTGGAATGTGTGGATAATTGACTCCAGGAAAACCTGCCATGAGACCAGAAAACCTGGATGGTGCCCAGCTACAATCACTGAACATTTTCCTCAAAGACTCTATTGAAGAATCCTGACCTAAAGAGGGGCAATGCAGAACAGAACTTCACATTCTCATGGAATCCAGACTTTCTAGAGTCATGAAGGTTGGAAGGACCCCTGAAACTATTGCCCTGAGATCATCTTTAGATCTAAACCCAAAAATATCTCCAGAAATCTTCTAAACAATAGTTTCACTTGTCTAGTAAAAAAAAATCTGCCTTGAGCGTTATGTTCTTTGAAGAACTATCAACATGAGATCAAAGTGACAACAGTAACTCGAAAATTCATTAGGAATCTTAGGGAGATTGAGTTGATGTTAATGGGGGAAGATAAACAACTCAGAAAAGGGGGGTGAAAATGGTTGTACAAATCTCAGAATGCAATCAATGTCACTAAATTATACATATAGAAAGTTGAATCAGTGTCGGGTTTGGTGTCTATATTCTAAACAATAGCAAAATTAAAATAAATTGTTGTTGTTGTTGTTGTTTAAGCGCCATCAAGTCCATTCTGACCCATAATGATCCGATATAGAGTTTCTGAGGAGCAGCTGGTGAGCTTGAACCGCTTATCTTGTGGTTCAAACCAATTTTGCATTCCAGCGCATTCCCCCACAGCACCACAGTTACTATTTTTAAAACCCTCTAGGGCAGTTCTCCTCTATCATATGGGGTTGCTATGAGTCAGAATAGCAACACCTAACAACCCCAACAGACCCCAGTAAAGGTTTCTTTCAACTCCAGTCTCCTGAAATGTGATGGTTCTAAGAAGTGGATGAGAGATGAGAAGTTGGTGGGCCAAAGCAACCTTCTGATTAGTTGGGAACAATCCTTGTTATGGATCTCATGCGAGAAGATAAAATCAATATTTGGAAGGAGATAAGGCAAGGTTCCTATGGCTTCCAAACCAAGTGAATCTACTAACGTACAAAATTATGAACAAGTTTTAGGATTTTAACCCAAAAGGAGACAAATGTCTGAAGTAAGGATTTCCATTTAGAGAGAAATAAAGGAAAGTGACAGCAATCCAAAGAAGTAAGTGTGACTGGGGAAAAAAAATAAAATAAAGACCTACCAAATGGTACCTTAAATCGAGTTCTCTTTTTTAGTGCTTGCTCTGTAGAAGTATCAACTTCAACTTTCACATAGGGAATGCAATTATGAAAAGGACTTGTCAGTTAATGAGCAGCTCCCTGGATCAATGCGACTAAGAATTTCAGAACAATGAAACAAGAGGAAGGTGACCCTAATTATGAGGAGGGTGTACCAGGAAAGCAAGAATTCCATCTGTGGAAGGAAGGAATGGAAGACTCATAGCTTGTCTGGGACCCCTGCTGACCACCAGTCTGGAGGAAGTACTTCAAGTACAACAAGCTCTGCATGGGCTCCTTCAAGTACCCCATCTAGTCTCTGGGGACTGAGGGGCACTGTGAAGCTTAAAAGGCAAGGCTGCCATTTAGCCCAAACAAAGCTCATGCAACCAGATTAGTAGGAGATGGCTACAAGCTGTCAGTAATCAGTTGGAGGGACCTGATCTTCAAGAGCAGCAGTACAAAAAGGACTGGCAACTCTGAGAGGTAAGGTAGTGAGACAACAGAACTGCTAGGATGCCAAATACCACAGCCACCACAAGGGAGTCTAAATTACTCCAGAGTAGGGGAAAATAAGAACTCTAAGAAGTTGATGATCTAAGTTTAAGACTGGATAAGGCTCAGAGCCATATGCTAGAGACTCTACGCATGGATTTGGTCTATGTATTCGTACTGGACAAGCCAGTAGTGCCACCAGTGGGTGTTTTGTGACTTTTTAGCATCTGGTTATCAGATATTTAAATATTTCATTTTAAATCCGCATTGTCATTTGTATCTCACATGACATGTGTACCTTTTCATTTGTCTCATGAGACCAAGAAAATAAGAGTCAAAGTCTAGTCTTCTCCCAGGCCCCTTTCTTTCACTTTTGACCAGACACCACCATTTAACTACTCAACTAGTCTTATGGTACCAGGGAGCATAACAAAAATGTTTTGACATCACTTTTTGAATGTGAGGGCCTTTAGCGGTTCGGAGGTAGAATTTTTGCCTTCTTTGCAGGTGACTTTGGTTCAATTCTTAGCTACCTCGTGGGTGGCCACCACCCAAACATCAGTGGTGGCTAGTGTGTTGCTATGATGCTGAATAGGTTTCAGTGAAGCATCCAGACTAAAATCCACTAGGAAGTGATCTACTTCTGAAAAGCAGCCCATGAAAACCTTATGGATCACAAGGGTCCAATCCACAAATGATCATGGAGGTAGTGCAGGGTCTAACAGTATTTTGTTCCCTTGTACATGGAGTCGCCAACAGGCAACTAACAACAGCAACATTTGTTCTAAGTTTTCCAGGTATTCTAACTTGAATCTTTTGTTGGTTGGACTGAATGCTGGCCTTGGTTCCTGTTTTTCTACCCATTTGGCCTTGTGGTCCCCCTGAAGTTTCCCATTTATTTCTTTTCAATCTGGGGAATTTTCCTATATGCTCTCAGTCTTACTACTTAGCCTCACCATTAGGGCTGGCATTATCCCTGATTTTGGCGTTGCCTCACTGCCTTCTATACATTTACTGCCCTGTGTTTGTTTACTCCAGTGTACCCACTTACTCTCCAACTTGAATGAAAGTTGCATCTTTCCTAACCCAACCCCACCACCTGATACCGTTCACTTCCTTATGTCCATAAAACCAAGCTGTAGATTCAGTCCTTGTAAATAGAAAATAGATCTCCTAAAGGTTGTTCCAGGCAGGCTAAAATTATAAAGTGATGACAGACATCCCAAGAACACAATTACCCCCGGTCACTTTAGGAGCTAAACATGGCCACAGAATAATCACTGACAACCGAACCAGCTTACCCAATAGATAGATTTAAGGCACCCCCAAAAGTAGCTGAACCCATTTGTGCCTCTGTATTTCAAAAAATAGAATTTTAGCGGTCAATCAAAAATAGTAGTCATTATGGAAAAACAGAACTTTGTTGAGTTTCCTTATACTTACTCGTTTTACTGATTCATACATTCATTCATTTACCAAAAAAATACTTACTGAGTATCCACTGTGTTCTAAGCACTATTCTGGATGTTAGCTATACCAAAACAAACAAGAACAATAAATCTGTGCTGTTGAATCGATTCTCACTCATAGCAACCCTGTGTGTTACAGAGAACTGTCCTAGGAACCTAACAGTAAACAAAGCAGAGTAGGAGCAGTCTCTAACAGAATTTATAGACTCATGGTCATACAGAGCAAAAGAGATTTGGGAGGGGACCAATAATACAGGAATGTCAGTGTAATATGATTACTTGGTTAAATATATAGTGGCCAGAAACATCGTAAACACCTCAATATCTATGGCCTCTGCTGTTGTTGTTGTGTTCTGTCAAGTCATTTTCAACACATAGCAATGCCACGTGACAGAATAGAACTGCCTCGTAGAGTTTTCTGGGCTGTCATCTTTAAGAGCAGATGGCCAGGTCTTTCTCCCAGGGAGCCGCTGGATGGGTTTGAACTGCCAACCCTACAATGAGCAGCTGAGCACTAAACCATTGTGCCACTAGGGTACCTTGTAAAACTCTAGAGGGCCAGCTTGTGATAGAACTTTAGGGATTCCCCATAGCCTCTTTGGGGGCCACCTAGGGAATGGAGACAAGATTTTTTAAAAGATAAAAAGATTAGTTCAGGAGTAGGTGAGGTCAGGCTTGGAGTATATGTTTGTTTCAGATCTAAGTGGAAAAAGGGAGCCATGGCACGAAGTAACTGGCTTACAAGCTTTCAAGAGGGAGCCTAGTTCCAGAGGGTGTGGGGGAAGGTAGACTCTCCACTGAGTGGTTTCCAATCTGTTGGGATGGAGCTTATGAAAGGAGATGGGGATGGGTGTCTTGTGGTACAATAGTGAATAATTGCTATCAAGACTGACTGTGAGGGTTGGAAATGTAAAGGCAGACGTTTTGTAGCAAAAGGAGGGGAGTGGTTGACTTTGCAGTCCAGGAGTGGAGGACCCTGGGACCATCAAGGGAGAAGAACGGAGAGCGGTACCCTACCCAGAGAAGCAGAGATGCCAGAGATGGAGGCAGAGACAAGATGAAGAGATGAAGCAGCTGGGGACTCTATAAGCAGAGAGGGAGAGGAGCTGTGTGCTGATGGCCAGGGTGTGGGCTTGTGGGGTGTACCTTTTGGTTGTTTTGAATGATTATATATTCCTGAGTGCTTCAGTGTACATAAAAAAAAACAAAACCAGAGGGAATGGAAGCAAATGCTGTTGAATGATGATGCATGGAGGGGATTGTAATTATTGTAATGAAATGAAATACGATAGGATGAATGTAAAGCTGATGTCCTCCCATGTAAACTATCACCCAAGTCACAATAAAAACTTTAAAAAAAGGCGGGGGGAAACATGGGAGGGTGTTGATCGATAACGTGATTCAAAGCTAAAGCTCAACTAAGACTAACAGACAATAGGTTCAAGTTACAGCGAGTCACACACAGAAAGGCAACTTAAGTTCAAAGAACAGGCACTTGGCTTTATTTTTTCTTCTTAAAAGAGCTCTTATGAAGAGAAAGTTACTTTCTGTGACTCATAAACAGTACTCCAAAGCTCCATAAGGTTTCTGTGCAATTATGTCAGAATAACTTGATGAGAAAATAAATAATTCCATGTTCCCTTCAAGTGTATCCATGTATTCCAGAAAGGCAGGGCTCAGGAATGGTGTTGGTTGTCAGAAAAAAGAGCGCTCATTCTAGCTAATAGCTAGAGCATCTCTATATGCACCAGGAAACCCAATCTTGGCTTGGTGGTTGGCTGATGGCCACGTAACAAGAGCAGCTCATTCTCTAAGAAACTGTGGAGGGTTCTGGGTGTGGAAAAACCAAGTGACCCTCTGCATCAGGAATAACTGGGAACAGGTAAGAATCGCTGGGTTCTCAAAACACAGTAGAAAGTGGAAAGAATCAGAAAGGGAAAAAAATCAGGCAAAGGTCCAAGAAAGGCTTCAGTATTTGCACATTATTTTACTTGACTTTTACATGTTGCTACAGCATCACAGGAGAAAAATCCTTTCTGCAAACATAAGACATGTGACTTCCAAAGAAGATGTTAATTGTATATAGAGGTTCAAAGAACACTCTAATTGCAGTATCTCCGGCACTTTGCTCCTCTGCCTTGTTTCTAAAGGCGAGCTCTGACTTTATGGCAAGCACCCTTCCCCCACTTTAGGATTCCAGCCAGCACCTTGTCTTTTCTACTAACCTCTGAAGGCTTCCTAAAGGAAAAGCACAAGTGAGGAAGGACTAGAGTTGGGGAGCGCTGAGCAGTCAAAGGAGAACAGAAAGACAAGGAACTGGGGAAAGAAGCCAAGGAAGACCAAGCGGGGCAGAAAAGGGAAGAGGAAAGTCAGCTTCATGCATTTAGGACTGGCTGGATTTTGTACTCAGATCCAGCTCTGGTCCTGGGAACAGAAGTGGAGGAATGACCCAAGCTAGTTAGGGTCCTGCCCCCACACAGCTGCCTAGGCCGCTACCTTAGGCATTCAAGTATCCATCAAGACATCCTCTGTATAATTTCTCCACTTGGATGTGAAATGCTGTTGTCATGTTGTTAAGTGTCATCAAATCAGTTCTGACTCATAGTGACCCCGTACTGGGTTTCCAAGGAGCAGCTGGTGAGTTTGAACCACCGACCGTGCAGTTCAAGATGACCCTGCGGTCCAGTGCTTATCCTATACCGACACACCAAAGCTCCAAGTACCATAAATTTAAAATGCTAAAAAACAAGCTCTTCATCTTTGATTACCTTCTTCCTCAAACCCACCCATGGCCTACTCAATCTCTCTTTTAATTTTTATACTGGTGATATATGTACAACAAAATATCAATTTCTACATGTATAATTCATATCTGTTTCACAAGCAGATCACCAGACCTATTTTCTGAAGTGCCTCTGGGTGGGTTTGAACCACCAACCTTTTGGCTACTAGTTGAATGTCTAACCATTTGTGCCATCTTCATAATGCGACTCTGTCCTTCCAGTTGTTCAGTTCAAAGACCTGGGTATCCGGCTTGAATTCTCATTTTCTCTTTAACTCCACTTGCAATCTATCAACACACTGTGTTGGCCCTACCTTCAAACAATATTCAAAATCTGACTACATCTTACCTCCCTCACTTCTACCACCCTGACCTGAGCCACCATCATTTCTAGCCAGGATTATGGTTAGATTATCTTCCTGTCTGCGTCCACCTTTGTTGCCCTACATTCTGTCTTCAACGCTAGCAGCTAGATGGAACCATTTAAATTGTAAGTCATAGCATGTCATTGGTCAACACTTTCCCATGGCACCCTTTTTCACTTAGTCAAAGCAAGTGAAAATTACCAGGGTCCACAGGCCCCATATAATCTAGACCATGATGCCATCTTATACTGCTTCACCCCTCATCTATTCCCTTTCATATGCAATGCCCCTTAAAAATGCCAGGCACACTCAGGCTGTTTCTGCTTCCTAGAATGCTCTTCCCTTCCCTCTCCCCTTCCTGGATCTGCATGGCTCCTCCCTTCCATCATTCAAATGGCACCTTCTCAGTGAAATCTTCTTGGGATCCACAAGATTTCTTTACCCTTTCCTCAGTTTTCTTTTTCTTTTTTTTTTTTTTTTAATTTAAGGTTTTTATTGTGGATTGAGTGAAAGTTTACAGGGCACATCATCAGTTTCACATTCAATAATTCATATAACTTGTTTCAT
>NW_006408569.1:1798051-1817689 GCF_000296735.1 Chrysochloris asiatica
CCTTCCAACCTTCTAAGTATTCCTTTATATGTGGTTCAGAGTTCTGGGACCATCCCCGGAGCCTGCTTGGTCGGGTATTCTGTGTTGTTGTTGGCAGAGCTCTCTGCTATATGTCCACCCGATCCGCCATCTTGTTTGTTCTCCCCTAGTTTTCTTTTTGAAACATGTATTTTCTTCTTGTTGTTGAGAATATACAGAGCCCACCAATTCCACGGTTTCTGCATATACAATTCAGTGACACTGATGATATTTTTCAAGTTCTGCAACCATTCTTCCCCTCATTATTTGAGCTGGTCCACCTCCATTACCCCCTAATCTTCCCATCTAATCTTTTGAGTTGCTGTGGTCATTTCGATCCCATATTGGTAGTTCTTACAAGAGCATGATGCTCAAGGCAGACAGTTTTTGCAAGATAAGTGAAACTGTTATTTGATTTTAAGAAGACTTCTGGGGATACTTTTGGTTTAAGGTTAAAGATGATTCAGGGCAATAGATTCAAAGCCATGGCTCCAGAAAGTCTGGATTCCACGAGAACTTGAAATTCTGTTCTGGACTCCATGATTCAAAAGTTCAATAACAGTAGTCAGGTACCACCCAGTTCTTCTGGCCTCGTAGCAAAGGAGGCATCTCTTCATGGAGGCACTTAGCCACACACCCCATGTCCTCTTTCTATTTCTTACTGTCCTTCCTCTATTGCTCCAGGTGCATAGAGACCAAATACTGTGCCTTGGATGGCCTTCCCCAAGCTTTTAAGACCCCTGAGCACTATGTAATGGACTAAGAGATAAACAGAAGCACTAAGCACATTATTAGGCCAATTATGTCTATGGTGATTGTCATTTACGTGTAGTTTATGTCATTTGTCATTTAAGTTAGGTTGCGAGAATGTCAGTTGCATGAGGGCAGGAATTGTCAGTATCACAATAGTATCAGTTAGCACAATGTCTGACATATAGTGGCACTCAGTAGGAGTTGAATAAATGATAAAACCTGATCTTTTCCCCTGCTCTGCCCTCCTCTCAACCAGCTACACTTAGGCAAGACTTTTATTCCTGCAATCCAATGAGGCCTAGATATGGGAAAATTATGTTTCCCTTCTCTGTGAAGGGCATTCTGGCCAAAATAAACAAGAAATGACAGCAGGGAAACCTAACTGGGTGTCCAGAAATAGCCCTCAAGGTCAGCTCTGTACTGTTCCCTTGCTACAAAACCAGCCCTGTCAAGAAGCTTTGCGAAGGGGTTTGGCCCCCATTATGCAGGAGAAATCATAACTGGAACAGGCTGGTTCCCATTCTGTGGGGTTCTTGAGTTGAGGTAAGCCAGCTCTGAACTCCAGAACTCCTTAGTCTCCCTCCAAATCTCTTCTGATAGCTATTGCCATGATTCTATTCATCTGTCGCGATAGCTCCTTTTCTCTTTTGTTTACCTAGAGCAGTGCTTCCAACAAGTACCACCACCACCAGCAGTTACTGTAGCGTTGACTCTGACTTATGGTGACCCCGTGTATGTCAGAGTCAACCTGCGGTACATAGCCTTTACTTTTTTGCTTGTTTGTTTATTGTTGTAAAAAGAAATACAACATACTATTTGCCAATTCAACATTTTTCAGATAAACAATTAAGCAATGTCAATGATATTAATCATGTTGTGCTCACCGCTTGTCTGTCAGTTTGTCCATATCATGTTAGTTGGTGTGTTGCTGTGATGCTGGAAGCTGTGCTACCAATATTTTATATGCCAGCAGAGTCACTGCAATAGTTAAGGTTTTCTGTCAATTTGACGGGGCCAGGATTCCTAGTGGTTTGATAGTTGAGATGTGTTTATCCCCATGGTGACATCTGATTTGGTGGAGTTGACCCTATGATGATTGGCTATGAACAGCGTAGTTAATTCCATGATGACTAGCTATGAGCAGGCATAGCTAACTCTATGATGATTGGCTATGAGCAGCAATCAATTGGAAGGATGATTCTTTGGAGGTGTGGCCTACTTCCAACATAATGGACTCTCAGACAAAGCTTGTTTGCTTTCTGCTGGGTCTGGATCTTGCAGCTAGCTTATTCTCCAACCTCCAGTTTTTGGACTTGAGCCAGTGGCCTACTCTATTCTTTGCCTGCCTTCCTGCCTGCTGATCTTGGTTCATCTGACCCGGACTTGGGACTCTCCCACTTCTACAATTGTGAGACATTTCCTTGATATAAACTTCTTTTTACATATATACATACATAAGTTTTGACTGGTTTTGGTTCTCTAGTGAACTAATCCTAAGACTATGCCACGTGAATTTTAAATACAAGCAGGCTCGCCCATGGTAAACAGTTTCAGCTGAGCTTCCAGACTAAGGCAAACTAGGATGAAGGAGAGACAGACAACTTCTGAATGATTAGCCACTGAAACTCTTATAAACAGCAGTAGAACATTGTCAGATATACTGCCAAAAGATGATCCCCTCAGGTTGGAAGCTCACTCAAAATTCAACTGTGGAAGAACCACCTCCTCAAATTATAGTTCACCTTAATAATGTGGATGAAGCAAAGCTTTTGAGACCTTCATTTACTTATGGGACACAACTCAAAATGAGAAAAAAAAAACAACTACAAACATCCATTAATAATCAAATGTGCAATCAGGATGCATGTGAAATTTGTAAAAAACAACAAAATCAGTGATTGAACACATGGCCTTGGTGATAGAAATGATGCTGGAGAGCACATTCTAGAAATCTATAAGACCAATAACTTTCTCATTGAAAAGACCTTTTTTCAACTTAAAATGCAACTATACATATAGATCTCAGCAGATGGAATGCAAAGGAATCAAACTGACTGTATCTGTGGAAAGAGATGGTGGAGATGTTCAATATCATAGGCCACAATAATGCCAGGAACCAACTGTGGAACAGACCTCCAACTGCTCTTATGCAAATTCCAACTGAAGCTGAAGAAAATTAAAACAAGCTCCCGAGAGTCCAAATATGACCTTGAATATAACCCACCTGAATTTAGAAACTATCTTAAGAAGGGATTTGATTCATTAGACACGAATGACCAAAAACCAAAAGAGTTGTGGGATGCCATAAAGAACATCATCTATGAAGAAAGCAAAAGATCATTAAAACAACAACCAAAAAAATGAATAAAAAACAGGAAAGAGGGACAAAATGTCAGAGTAAGCAGACACACTGAGCAGACACTCTGCAACAAAGACATGGAGGTGAAGGCAAAAAATACAGATAGTGATCCTGGAACTCTGAGCTTCAGGAGAGAGGACAGAAAGGTGGATTGAATGCTGACTGAAAGAGGAAGCAGACAGGAGTAGTGACAGAAGAAAATCAGGCAGATTGTGGACTGGTGTGCAGAACCGCAAGCTTCTTGGGCATTTGTGAGTGGCTGTTAACATAGTGGCCTGCAAGCACAAGACCTACCTGGAGGTTAGCAGCAAACAGTGTGCACTTCTTTGTTCCCATGCCCTCCTGGCCTCCAAGGAGCACTCTGGTTGTACTTCTCCCAACACAGATTTGTGTGTTCTTCTGGCAGTCGAGGATACTTTCAATATTCTCCAACACCACAACTCAAATGCATCAATTCTTCTACAGCCTTCCTTACTCATTATCCAGCTTTCACATGCATATGATTGAAAAATCCATGGCTTGGACCAGGCACACTTTAGTCCTCAAACTGATGCCTTTGTTCTTGAACCCTTTAAAGAGGTTCTTTGAAGCAGATTTGCCTAATGCAATACATTCTTTGATTTATTGACTGCTAAGTTGGAGTCCCGAACCGACTCCACGGCACATAAAAACAACAACAAGTTGGAGTCCTGGTGTGGTGCTGTGGGCTAATGCGTCAGACTGCAAAGTCACTTGAACTTCAAGGTCAGTTGTTCAAGCTCACCAGCTGCTCCTTGGAAACCCTATACAGGGTCGCTATGGATTGGAATCGACTTGATGGCACTTAACAACAACAACAACAATTTCCATGAATATTGATTGTAGATGCAAGCAAAATGAAGTCTTTGACAATTCCAGTCTTTTCTCCATTTATCATGCTGTTATTTATTGACCCACTTGTGAGGATTATTGTTTTCTTTAAATAGAGATATAATCTACACTGAAGGCAGATACTGTTGTTGTCAAATGCTGTCAAATCCATTCTGACTCATAGTATAGGGTTTCCAAGGAGTGACTGGTGAATTTGAACTTCTATCCTTGTGCTTCAAACCAACCTTACAGTTCAGTGCTTTATCCCACAGCTCAAAACATTCAAAGTAAAACAGACAGACAAGGCTGAAAATAGAGAACCAAAGATACAGTTGCAATAAAAAGGAACCACAAAGTAAAAATATGGAATAATGTAGTTACAGAAATTCCAAATGAAGAGAAAATCAAGTAGATTTCAAGAAAAAATAATTAAAGTAAACCTAACTGTAGCCTTAAGAACTAGACCAAACCTTACTCCTAGTGTGAACCCAATCCTTACCCCTAACACCTATCCTAGTCCTAACTATAACCTTAACACTAAATGAAGTCCTGGAGTCCTGGTGTGGTGCAGCCTGGAGGCCTGTGGGTTTATGCGCTGGACTCAAGATCAGTTTGAACCATAAGGTCAGAAACCCTATACAGAGTCGCTATGAGTCAGAACTGACTCAACAGCACTTAACAAGAACAACAAAATGAAGTCCTAGGCCAAGCCCAGACCTAGTCATAGTCTAACACTGACTCTCACTCCTTGCTCCTATCCACCCACCCCCAAAAAGGGTAGGAAAGAAAGAAAATACCAAATGGAAGTTAAAAGAGACTCTGAAACTTGCTCTTGAATGTAGAGAAGCTAAAGCAACTGGAAGAAATGATGACGTAAAAGAGCTGAGCAGAAAATTTCAAAGGGCAGCTTGAGAAGACAAAGTCAATATTATAATGAAATGTGCAAAGACCTGGAGCTAGAAAACCAAAAGGAAGAACATGTTCAGCATTTCTTAGGCTGAAAGAAGTGAAGTAAAACCTCAAATCTTAACTTAAAACATTGAAGGATGCTATGGACAGGATAATCCAAGAAATTGAATTGTGTGAAGAGTTTAGCAACAGGATTGGAGGAAGACTCATTAACAACCTGAGATATGCAGGTGATATAACCTTGAATGCTGGAAGTGAAGAGGACTTAAAATACTTACTGATGAAGATCAACAACCAAAGCCTTCAATATGGATTGCACTTCAATGTAAGGAAAACAAAAATCTTCACCACTGGAGCAAAACATAACATCATGATAAATGGAGAAAAGATGAAAGTTAACAAATATTTCATTTAGCATGGATTCACAATCAACACTCATGGAAGGAGCAGTCAAGAAATCAAATGGCATGTTGTATTAGGTAAATCTGTGGCACAAGACTACTTTAAAGAGTTCAGAAGCAAAGATGTCAATATGAGGACTAAGGTGCCTGACCCAAGCCATGGTATTTTCAATTGCTTCATGCATGTGAAAGCTGGACAATGAATAAGTAGGCCATAGAAGAATTGAGGCATTTGAATTATGGTATTAGAGATGAATATTAAAAGTACCATGGGATGCTAGAAGAACAAACAAATCTGTGTTGGAAGAAGTAAAATCCTAGTTTCTAAGATAGGATGGTAAGATTGCATCTTTCATACTTTGAACATGTTATCAGGAAGGACCAGCCCTTGGAAAAGGACGTTATGTTTGGTAAAGTGCAGGGTCAACAAAAAAGAGGAAGGCACCCAATGAGATGGATTGACATAATGCAGATCATAACAAATTGTGAAGTGTAAGTATTTCAGAACTTCATTGTGCCCCTGAGGATACTGTACATAGACCAAGAGGCAATCATTAGAATAGAACAAGGGGCTACTGACTGGTTTAAAGTCAGGAAAAGATGTCTGCCAGGGTCGCTTCCTTCCACCATACTTACTCAATTGGTATGCTGAGCAAACAATCTGAGTAGCTGGACTATATGTAGGATTGGAGGAAAACTCATTAACAACCTGCGACATGCAGATGACACAATCTTGCCTGGTGGATTTGAAGAGGGATTAAAATGCTTACTGATGATCAAAGACTCAATTGTGCCAATATATGGCTATTGGCTATTGTGTCAGGATAAATGTGATACCTCCCTGCCTATCCCCTAATCATAGCTCCCCTTACCCTGTCCCTCACATCCTATTGCCTCTCCCATGCTTGGCTCCCCCAATTCTCTTCTGACTCAGTTGGAACACATGCTGCACCTTTCCCATGTCTATCCCTAATCCCAGCCTCTATCCCAAGGCTGCTTTATGCTTCTGGCCCAGTTGTCAAGGATCTTGATAGTTTTCTTTCTTTGTTTGTTTTTTTCTGCAAGTGTGACAGCAGCCCTCAAGCCCTGCTTGCTTTTGTATCTACTGTGTGCCAGGTGCTATGCCAAGTATGATATACACATTTTATTTAATTCATATAACAGTAATATGGATGTTGTTGTTGCTTTTAGGTGCCACTGACTTGTAGCAACCCTATGCACAACTGAGGAGTCTGATGTGATGCTCTGGATTAATGTGCTGGACTGCAAGGTCACTTTGAACCACAAGGCCGGCAGTTCAAGCTCACCAGTTGCTCCTTGGAAGCCCTATTTAGGGTTGCTCTGGGTCAGAACCGACTGCATGGCACTTAACAACAACAACATGCACAACTGGAACTTCACAACTGTTGTTATGTTTGAGTCCATTGTTGTAACTACTGTGTCAATCCTTCTCATTGGGAGTCTTCCTCTCTTTTGGTGACCCTCTACCAAGCATTATTTCCTTCTCCAGACACTGGACCCTCCTAATAACATGTCCAAAGTATGTGAGGAAAGCTCACACCATCTTGGCTTCTAAGGAGCATTCTGGCTGTACTAAGACAGGTTTGCTTGTTCTTCTGGCACTCCGTGGTATGTTGAATATTCTTCACCAACACCGTAATTCAGATGAATCAACCCTTCTATGGATAGATGTCTCCCAAAAAGCCAGCTGCCTTACAAGTGCCAGAGAATCTGTACCTGTCCTCTAATTTGGACTCCCTTCCTTTGCCCACTGATTGTGTAACTGGCTTTGCCTTCTCATAGCCCACTCAGTGGCTTCATGAGAGACCTCCCAGAAGCCAACTCATTTCTCTTTGTGTAAGGCCAAGTCCTGACTTTCCAGGATGCCTTGCACTGAGCACTCCTGGGTGATGTCCAGCTTCCAGGTACCAATTGAAACTCATTCTCCCAGAACTCAAACTCCCATGGTGCCCAAGGGCCCCACGTCACTGGGTAGTACATTGTCCATCTGTTTTCACACGAAAGATTTTTAAATCCTTGCCTGGGAATGGAGTGTAAAGCAATTTTTTGGAAATATTCAAAACATGCGTCTCTGTGGTTCAATGAGAACCAAAGCTGAGAATGTGACGTTTATAGGACATGTCAGTGGAAAAGATTACTTTTCTTAAAATACATTTGTTAAATGATAGGTAAAACAGCAAACGGATGAGAACCTACAACTGGGAGACATCACAGGAAGAGGGAAATATGATTTTTATTATAAACATATGCATTTTATTCTTTCTCCCAGTGAGGACCAGGACTGGGAATCTGCAGCTGTGAAAGGGGAGGAGAGAGCAGTATTTTTAGACCTGTCACTTTAAAATATACCTTCGCTTGCTTTGTGGCAGCATTTCTCTAAACAAGGCCCTCTGGGAGCCTGGGTGCAGGCACAGATGAGTCTACAGATGAGACAAATGACTAGGAGGCAGTTTCTCTGGCCCTGAAAAACAATTGTCTAAAACAGCCTGGTTCTGCTGTTGCTTTCACCCAAGGCCAGCGCACCCCTGTGCTCAGTCGGTTAGGTCACCCGTCTTCTCCCATAGTGAAGTGTGGAACTCATCGGTGACTCTCCCATCTCCCCAACCGACCCACCTCTCCACCTCTACCATGGAGTCAGCTCCGACTCATAGGGACTTTGTGGAAAGCAACGAAATGTTGCCTAGTCCAGAGCCAGCTTCATGAAAGTTGGTGTGTTTGAATCCATTGTTGTTGCCATTGTGTTGATCTGTTTCATTGAGGATTTCCCTCATTTTTACTGACCCTCTACTTTACCAATCATGATATCCTTTCTAGCAATTGGTCCTTCCTGACAACATGTCCAAAGTATTACATGAGATAAAGTCTCATCATCCTGGCTTCTAAGGAGCATTCTGTATGTACTTCTTCCAAAACAGATTGGCTTATTCTTCTGGCACTCTGTGGTATATTTAATATTCTTCACCAACACCGTAATTCAAGTGCATTCATTCTTTTTATGCCTTCATTGTTCATTTCCCAACTTTCACATATATATGAGGCAATGGAAAAGACCTCTAGTCCTGGTGCCAAATCCTGCTGATTCTTGAAAAGTCTCTCCAAATGAGTACAAACGTCAGAAGCCACTTCTTACTGTGCTGTAGTCACATGTCCTTTCATCTACACCACTTTTCCTTGAAATAAGCAAGAGGATTAGCCCCAGTTTACAGAAGGGGAAACTAAGGCTCAGAGAAGTGTGGCTTCGCACTAATCTGCATACGTCTGCATTGGTACCATGCCTCAGCCCAACTCCTACACACAGAGCCACAGACCCTAATCTCAATTGGTGTCTTTATAGCCAAGTCTTTCTAGGGTCCCTACATGGTGAAAATGGTTAACACATTCAGCTGCTAACTGAAAGGTTGGAAGTTCGAATCCACCTAGAGGCACCTAGGAAGAAAACCTTGATGAGCCACATCCAAAAAAATCAACTACTGAAATTCTATGGAGCGCAGTTTGTATGGGGTCACCATGCATCTGGGTCAACTTGAAGGCAACTGGTTGTTTTTGTAGATTTTAAAAATAAAGCCATGAGGATCATATTCCAGCCCTTAAAATCTTCTTTCATGCTTAACCTTTCCACCTGGGATGCCTTTCAACCTCTTCATCTCCTTCCCCAGACCAGATGACTCCAAACAGATGCGAGCCCTGTACCATCTTCCAATCCACTGCTGAAGTCTATGCAATGTGACAGCATTTTCTACATGCATTGTCTGTCTTCTTTCCTTCAGCAAACTGACAAGTCACTTCTCCTTCAGTGCCTGGCACCATAGCAGGAATAGACTAGGTGCCCAGTTGTGTCTGGCCTGTTTGCAGCTGATTCTGTAAAGTGCCACGCTGAGGGGCTTTCCCCAAAAGAGCAGGCAGGGTTCATGGGAAGGGATGTGTCTTGTTAGAAATGAACTACTTTGTTCACAGCAATGGCAGCATCTCAACAATAATCTGAGCAGGCTGCTGAGACAGCTGGAAGCACTGGAGCCTTTCAAGCAAGTAACTTGGTCTGTGTCCCTTTCCCCTTGTGGCATCCAAAACCAAAAGCCTCGAGCAAGTGGGAAGGACGGGCACTTCATTACTGGCATGTCATCACCTACATGGGACTTCTCTGTCAGCCAGAAGGCGATTTCTCCAGCCACTTTGAGCAAATAACTGAATTATGGGTTTACTCAATCTTTCCTGTTTCCAGGCTCAACATTTTCGTTTACTTCTCTCGTTACTCTTGGCATGATTTTCACACTGGGGCAGGCAGAACTCGGCCAGGCACACATGTCCCTGAGGGCTCTAAAAAAAGACTTTGCCTTCAAATTAAGATCTTCCATGGTTCATAGGGCTCTCTATCCCACCCACCCCCCTCACACGCCCACACCCGCCCCCACCCCACCCATCTAATCAAGCCACTGTTGGGAGCTCATGCGTGTAGAGAACATTGGACACTATGTCCACATCTTGGCCCTTGTTTTCAAACCATCTCCTAGGGAAATATTGTCATTTCAGGAAACAGTCCCTGTCAGGAAGTCATTTCAGGCAAAACCCAAATCCTCAGCACTCCACAGAAATACCCAACAAGGCCCTTCAGCTAAACTCTGAGAATACCTCCCTTGCCATTTTGGAAGGGAGGTCAGGAAGTGGAGTGCCAACATCTGGTGCTCCCAGGGGCTGGCCTGGGGGCTACATGCACATGTGAGAAGCCATGGGCTCTGTGGCTGGGCCTCTGAGTTTTGGCCATCCAGTCACCAAGTCACTCAGACTTCAATTAACACTAGAAATGCTATTCAAACAGTTTGACTATTTATCAAGCTGATGAGCCATTTTCACTAACACTTCTAGCATTTCTTTTTTAATTAGTCAAAGTGCTAATTTGCTTAACATTTCTTGGCATAATAGGTGTTAGGAGGTCTTTGAATCTTAGGATGGTCCCTTTTGTCAGTTGCTTTCCAATTCAAAACACTTCTTGGGCGTTTTACAGGAATGGATTAACTCAGTACAGACCAACACCTTTCTTTCCTGAAACTAATGTGAAAACAAGTGCTTTGGCTCCTGTGGTGTCTCAAAATGAAGAAGATGTTAATAACAGTGGACTCTCAAAACACCTTGTATTGAAAGGGCTCAACGTGTTTTACAAATGTTAACTACTTAAGTCTCCCAACACACCTGCATCCTGAATAAGAGCCATCCTGGATGAAATGTAGTCCCATTTAGAGTAAAATTCCCAAGTGGAAGCTATAATTGCTGGAGTTGGAAGTTGATGGACAGGTTTTGGTTAACATCCAAAATTTTACTAACACTGTAACAGGATCTTCATTGGAGGTCCCACTCGATCAAGACCTCCCTTTCTCCCCCATCTAATTGGAAAGATGATACTTCTAGGCCTATGTTTTCTCAAGTGTAATCTGTAAGGTGCCTTCACTGTGTCCACTGGCTGGTTTAAAATGCAGGAAGGGTGTGCTGGTGGCTGGGTGAGGGTTTCGGCCAGCGCAGAAAGCAAAGATTAACTGAATTCATTCTGATTTGATTGCCAGAAATTCCCCAGGTATTACCAAAAAGAATAGAGCATTCTACTCTGCCACTGCTGCTACCAGTCTGGGCAAAAAATAATGTGATGGAATCCCACGCCTACAGCAAGGTAAGAAGAGCCAGTCACAGGCATAAGAAGGAAGAAGTGACCAGAGGGGCACAGCTGGGAAACCTAGCTGAAAAAGCACAACATACCTGACATGATCTCATTTCCTCTTCCCATCATACAATTTAGTAATACCTGGAGAATTTCCAGGCCACATTAATTCCCACATCAGGTAGCTATCCCTGGCATCTCTTCAACAAAATGGCCAGGCTCAGGAAGCTCAGCATGAAGTGGATTCCAAATATGATAGCCCCTGGGGAGCCTTTGGATTTGCTTGCTTATCACTTGGTTGACTTTATCATGGCTTGGATTTTATCATGGCATTCCCTACCATTACAATTGTTGACTTACTCTTTAGTTGATTGTTAACCACAGATTCAAACCCACTAGTTGTTCCACCTTACAATCTCAGAAACGTTACTGAACAATTCTACCCTATCCTATATATAGGGCTGCTATGAATTACAATTGATTCAATGGCCATGAGTCTGGTTTGGGGGTTTGGTAGTTGACTTCAGTAATACTTCCAGTGTTACCCTTCAAACCTCTTTTTGCTCCTAGTCATCTGTACATCTTCAAGGTCCCAGCCCCATCTCTGCCTCCCTCACTCTAAGCAGGTGGTCTGGCAGATGTCCTTACAGAGAAAATAGATGCCTTGGGTGAACTTTTAACCTCCTTCCTCTTGTATCCAAATGTATCTATATGTGCTTCCAAACCTCTCCTTTCTTCTTTTTCCCTCAGTGTCAGCAAGGGTGTCCCTCCCAATGTCTCTGTTGATTTCAGTCCCGTCCCATTGTCTGGGACTTTGCTACATCATTTTATGAATCAGCACCAGCTCCATGGCACTTAACAACAAATCGGTTTCTGTTGAGTCAATTCCAACTAATGGTAACCCCATGTAAAAGAGTAAGCCAAAAATTATCCACACTCCAGTTATATTGAAATGCCCGTTCACATCCATGGCTGATGACAACATTGAGCGTGCATGTGGAATGATTCTGTTGAATACAGGAGTCACAGTGGATTATGTGGCAAATCATTTGCAAATCAGCCATGGCTCTGCCTATGAAATAATCCATGACAGACTTGGGTTTTGAAAAGTTTGTGTGAGATGAGTATCAAAACAATTCACAGAAGAGCACTTGGACATCTGCAAACAAAATTTGGACGAATACTCTCAAGAAGGTAAAAGTTTCTTTAAAAAAATCATTACTGGTGAGGAGACATGGATTCATCACTACGAGCCTGAGAGTAAATGATAGAGTATGCAATGGAAACATCCCTTAATTGCTGACCAAGAAAAAAAAGTTCAAAAGTCAACCATCAACTGTAAGATTGATGCTTACAGTTTCTTGAGATTCTTAAGGGCCAGTATTGAACACTATTAGGAAAAAGGTTCAACAATCAGCAGCGCTCCTTACATGAGATGCTTACTGAAGAGCTGAAGGGTAAACTTCATATTAAATGCAGAGAACCGCCATTCAAGGGCATTGTGATCTTGCATATCCCCACACCTCTGCCCACACTGTTGACATTCTGCAAAAACTTCATTTTGAGGTGTTAAAGCATCCTCCCTATAGTCCTGATCTTGTTCCAATGGATTTTTCATCTGTTTGGTCCCCTGAAAGCAGCCCTTCGAGGAATTCACCTCTGATGAAGAAGTAAAGATGGCAGTGCATTCATGGCTCATAGCTCAGCTTAAAACATATTTTAATAAGGGAATATGAAAGTTTGTTGACAGATGTACAAAGTGTGTTGAGAAGCAAAGAGACTATGTCCAAAAATGATGTATTTGTCTTTTCTAAAATTTGATTAAAATAAATTCTACAGGCAGAGTACAGATAATTTTTGACTCACGCTCATATGTTATTAAGGAGTCTTGGTGTGGCGCAGCAGATGAAGCACTGGACCGCAAGTTCAGTTGGAACAGCACAAGGTCAGCAGTTCAAACCTACCAGCTGCTCCTCAGACACCCTATACAGTGTTGTTATAAGTTGGAACAGACTTGATGGCACTTAACAACAGTAACAATAATATGCTATTAAATTGGAGGGAAAAGAGGTTACAACATAGTATCTATAGTATGATTTGGGAATTGTTGTTTTTCAATTATTACAAATATATATCTCTGGTAGCATAGTGGTTACGAATCAGGCTGCGAACTGCAAGGTCAGCAGTTCGAAACTACCAGCTGCTCTGCAGGAGAAAGATGAGGCTTTCTGCTCCCATTAAGATTTACAGCCTTGGAAACCCTGTACAGGGTCACTATGAGTCAGAACCGACTCCACGGCACATAACAACAACAACAACATATATATATATATATATATATATATATATATATATAACACATTTGCCAATTAAACATTGTTTAAGGTGTACAACTTAGTGATACTAATTAGATTAATCATGCTGTGCAACCATCACCTTTCATCGTGACCAGATTTTCCATCACCAATGCTTCCTAAATAATGGTTCCTCTTCTTCTTCTCCCTGCCTCTGGTATTGTTGTTGTTGTTAGGTGCCATCGAGTCAATACAGACTCATAGTGACCCTCTGCACAACAGAATGAAACATTGCCGGGTCCTGGCTTAACCTCACAATGTATGGATATAGTAGCTGTAAATACCAACTGAGAGGGAAGGAGTCTTCAACCTGTCCCCTCTGTATGCATGGTTGATAGGGACGGCCAACTTTGACATTGGCTACCTAAAATGGGGGTGGGGGGGATATAAAGGCACAAAGTGGCTGCCTCACAAGTTTTCAAGAGGGAGTTTAATTTCAGAGTATGCAGGTCAATGTAGAATCCCTGCTGAATAGTTTTCATCTTGTCTAGATGGGTCTGGTGAAAGGAAATGGGGATAAGATTCTTATGATTCAAAAGTGAGTAATTGTGACTGTCACAACTGTAAACATAGAAGTTTTATAACATAAAGGGAGGAGTCGTTAATCTTATATTCCAGGAACAGAGGACCCTAAGACCACCAAGAAAGAAGAGCATGAGTGGAATGTGGGACCTTATCCAGAGAAACAGCAATGCCAGAGACGTAGGCAGAGATGAGGACATGGAGAGATAGAGCAGCTGAGGAGTCTAGACTCAGTGAAAGAGAAAGGCTGTGTGCTGGTGGCCAGGAGACAGACTTGCAAATTGTGCCCTTTGGTTGTTTAAATGATTATATATTCCCAAGTGTTTTTGTGTACATCCCACCCCCCAAACAAACAAAAACGGAGGGGATAAAAGCAAATACTGTTGAATGATGATGTACGGAGGGGATTGTAATCATTGTCATGAAATGATGAGAATCAATGTTCTCCCATGTAAGCTATCACTCAATTCACAATAAAAACTTTATATTTCATGAAACTGACCTAAGCTTGTGGATGTAGTAGCTCAAAAGAGGGAACAAATCTTTACAGTGAGGATCATTCCCACCCTCTCGGTACACAGGGTTGACAAGGATGGGCAACTTAGACATTGGTTACCCAAAATGGGGGGCTACGAAGGCAAGAAGTGACTGGATTTCAAGCTTTTAAGAGGGAACCTAGTATCAGAGGGTGTGGGGAAACGTAGAATCTCCAGAGTGGTTTCTAACCTGTCTGGACAGGGCTGATGAAAGGAGACAGGGATGAGACTCTTGTGGTTCAGTTGTGAATGATTGCTTTCAGGACTGACTGTGAGTGTTGGAAATGTAAAGGTAGACGTTTTGTAACAAAAGGAGGGGAGTGGTTGATTTTGCAATCCAGGAGCTGAGGGCCATGGGACCATCAAGGGAGAAAAGTGGTGTGCAGGACCCTACCCAGAGAAGCAGTGACGCCAGAGATGGAGGCAGAGATGATGATGTGGAGAGATGGAGTGGCTGGGGACTCTGGACTCAGGGAGGGAGAGGGTCTGTGTGTTGACTGCGAGGGGGCAGGCTTGCTTGCAGGGTGTACCTTTTGTTTGATTGATGATGCATGCAGGGGATTGTAATCATTGCAATGAAATGAAATAAGATAGGAGGAATGTAAAGCTAATGTTCTACCCATGTAAACTATCACATAATTCACAATGAAAACTTAAAAAAAAAAAACAATGACACAAGAATTCCAAAATTTGTGACAACATAAACCTATAGCTATTAGAAATAGATATATATTAATACAAGAAACACAGAAAAAGAAATATTACCTGCAGGTGACAACATTTCTAATTAACACAGATTTCTTTTTTGGTATCACAATTCAAGTTTATTCTATGTGTTCTTGCAACATAAAAGTTAAACACAAACTTATTTAGCATTCAGATGTAAATAAACTAGGAAAATGTGAGAAACCCAGTTGTGTGATAAGTATTGCATTGTGTAAAAAATTAACTCAAGTTTATCAAAATTTGCAAAGAACTAGTCTCCTTCCATTATTGTTTTAAAAATATGATTGTTCCTCCATTTACAATAGAATCAAGACAATTTAGTTTTAAAATTTGTATGCAAAATACTGCAATTGCTTATGTAGATCAGCTTCTCTATACAATTGAGCATAAAATATTATATGTAAAAAAAAACAGCAGCTCAGTTGAAGTTTTTCATTTTAAGGAAAGAATTAAATAAGTATGTATAGCTTTGTGTTGTTGTTAAGTGCCATCAAGTTGGTTCCAACTCATAGTGACTCTACAGGGTTTCGAGGCTATAATCTGTATGGGAGCAGACAGCCTCATCTTTCTTCCTCAGAATGGCTGGTGGATTGGAACCACCAACCTTGTGGTTAGCAGTCCAGTGTTTATAGTACAGTGCCACCAAATGCTCCTATATAAAGCTTTACAACCCATTATCTGGGGAAATATGCAGCTTCCATGTAAATGACTACAGATTTCTTCTCAGAAACTATGAATGCTGGAAGATAGTAAAACGACATCTTTAAAGTACTGAAAGAAAAAGAGTCAACCCAGAATTCTATATCCAGTGAACTTATCCTTCAAAAATGAAAGAAAAATGTAATTTTCAGATAAAAGCAAACTAAGATAATTTATTTTTAGTGTTCCTGCATTACAATCAATAGTTCTTTAGCCAGGAGAGCAATTACATCAGCTGAAAATTCAGACATTCAAGAGGAAATGAAGAACATCAACAATAATATCAGATATAAACTAAATATTCAGAAAGCTTTCAGTTATCCAAATGTCTAGATAAGAAACTACACTGGAAATGGCCTACATAACTTAAAGAAAATATCAGATTAATTTATGAAAAAAACAACATGCATACAATATGAGTAAAATCACAAACAGGTTTCTACTATTGACTACAAGGACAGACTCTACCCTTCTTCTTCACTACAAATATATGCAGGCTTTAACCAGTGTGGCTGAAAGACATGTCTCACAGTTGGCCTAGAGTGAATCCTTTAATATGTACTTCAAGGAGGTCTCCCCTTAGTACATCTGGTCTAAACTGGGATGGTTACTTCTCTCCAGAGAGAGCCTTTTTTATTTTTACTAAATACTACATTTTACTTTTGCACTTGCACATGTGAGGTGCACATGTACCCCTAGATCCTTATGAACCTCTAGATAGATCTACTTTTGAAGGGTGTGTTACATATAGAACTCAAATTAAGTATGTTCATTACATTGCATTGAATGCTAATAGAATAAATAAGAATTATGATGACATCAACTTTGAAAACCTTACAAAAATCATTTTCAAACACAATGCTGACAGAATTGTGATTGAAATGTTACCTCTATACAGTGCTATTGCAAATTGCTTTAAACATCTTGAGGAGCAAAATGCTATCAGGAACTTAAGGAAAAAAGTGCTCATTCTGCTCTTGGAAATTTTACTCACTGAAAAAACTAACAAGTAGCCCTGTGTATGACAATATCCAAATGATTGCTATTCTGAAGAGTGGGAGGCTGAAAACCATCTCAAGAAGAAGGGAATGATTAAACAAATGACTGACCATTGATATAGTCTGGGAAAAAGAAATAACATGTAAAAACGTGTGTCCACTGATGCTCCATAACAGTTGTTGTTGTTGTTAGGTGCCATTGAGTTGGTACCGACTCAGCAACAGAACGAAACACTGCTCGGTCCTGGGCCAACCTCACTATCGTAGACACGCTTGAGCCCATTGATGCTGCCACTTTACAAATCCACCTCGCTGGGGGGGGGGGGTGTCTTCCTCTTTTTCTCTGGCCCTCCACCTTACCAAACATGATATCCTTCTCCAGCCACTGGTCCCTACTGACAATATGTCCAAAGTATGAGAGATGCATTTTGGCCATCCTGGCCTCCAAGGAGCACTCTGGCTGTACTTCTTCCATCACAGATCTGTTGGTTCTTTAGGCTGCCCATGGCACTTTCAATATTCTCTTCCAACACCATCACTCAAATGCACCAATTCTTCTACAGTCTTTCATAGCAGTATCAGATTACAAAGGCACATATCTAGTATGACTATGGAATCCTCGTGTGGTGCTGCAGACTAATATGCTGGACTGTAAGATCAGTTTGAACCACAAGGTCAGCGGTTCAATCTCACCAGCCACTCTTTGGAAACACTATACAGGGTCGCTATTAGTCAGAACCGACTCAACAGCACTTAACAACAACATGACTATGAAGGCCTGGTGTGGTGCTGTAGGATAAACATGGGACTGCTAATCGCAAGGTCAGTGGGTCAAACTCACCAACAACTCCTTAACAACATCATGACTCTGCAAATACATACATTAATTCATACTAGAAACCTTACTGAGCACCTAGTCATATTTTATGTAGAGTTAGGTAGGAGCAATTCAGTGGATGCTGACGCAGACCAAGTCCACATGACAGAGTAGAACTGCCCCATAGGTTTCCTAGGCTATAATCTTTATGGGAGCAGATCGCCAAAGCTTTCTCCCTCTGAGCCTGGGTGGGTTCAAACCTCCAACTTTTCAGTTAACAGCTGTGGGTTTAGCCATTTAACAATACCACCAGGGTTCCTTGTGCCTTGGAGGAGGTTCAATCTAGGTGAAGTTAGTCATGGAGGACAGAAGGAACAAGGCACGTCAGCTAGAGAAGTAAGAGAAGTGTTCCCAACGGGGCCAAGACATATGTAGACGATAATAAAAGGAAATATGAAAAGAAGAAATCAGTGGTATTAGGGTGGTGAGATTAGTAGTAATTTATTTTTGCTTTTTGAAAATCCTTGTCACATGAAATGTTTTTATAACAACAACAACAACAAACATCAGGGTGCAAATATAAACCCTTCTATGTCCAATCACTATTTGTTGTTGTTAAGTGCCATCAAGTCGGTTAGGACTCACAGCAACACTGTGTAGGGTTTTTGAAGAGTGGCTGATGAGTTTGAACCTCTGAACAAGTCGTTTACAGTCCAAGGCCTAGCCTACAGCATTATGTTGTTGTTAGATGCAGTTAAGATGGTTCCAACTCAGAACAACCCTGTATAGGATTTCCAAGGCTATAAATCTTTGTGGGAGCAGAAAGCCTCATCTTTCTTCGGCATAGTGACTGGTGGACTTGAACAGCCGGACTTGTGGTTTATAGTCCAGTGCTTATTGTTCAGAGACACTATGCTCCCCTGTGATCATCGGGGGGAAAGCTTTATGTGAAACAAACCACACATATATCATAAAAGTAATTAAAATAATAGATGAAAAAATGCTGTCTGGACACCCCCTCCATATTCACTTAAGTGTTTTCCAGAGATCTACCCTGACTAGGCAGCTGCCTTTCCTGGTCCCCCAGCATGATACCGCCATTAATAATCACCCTATCATATGCAAGTTCAGACTGAAACTGAAGAAAATTAACATAAGCCCTTGAGAGCCAAAATATGACGTAGAATATATTCCACCTCAATTTAGAGATCATCTCAAGAACAGATTTGATGCATTAGACACTAATGACTGGAGACCAGAGGAGTTGTGGGATGACATCAAGAACATCACACAAGAAGAAAGCAAAAGGTGATCTAAAAGACAGGAAAGAAAGAAAAGATCAAAGTGGATGTAAGAAGAGACTGAAACTTGTTCTCCAGCATGTAGATGCTAAAGCGAATGGAAGAAATGAAGAAGTAAAAGAACTGAACAGAAAATGTCAAAGGGCAGTTTGATGATACACTAAATTATAACGAAATTTGCAAAGACCTGTAATTAGAAAACCAAAAGTGAAATACATGCTCAGCATTTCTCAAGCTGAAAGAACTGAAGAAAAAATGCAAGCCTTGACTTGCCATATTGAAGGATTCAATGAACAAAATATTGAATAATGTACAAAGCATCAAAAGAAGATGGAAGGAATAAACAGAGTCACTGTACCAAAAAGAAATGGTCACTGTTCAACAATTTTCAAGAGGTAGAATATGATCAAAAGCCAATGATCCTGAAGGAAGAAGTTCAAAGTGCATTGAAGGAATGGCAAAGAAAAAGGCACAGGGAACTGATGGAATACAAACTGAAGTCTTTCAACAAACTAATGCAGCACTGGAGGCACTCATCTATACCAAGAATTTTGGAAGATAACTACCTGGCCAACTGACTGGAAGAGATCTGTATTTGTGCCCATTCCAAAGAGCGGTGAACCAACAGAATGTAGAAATCATCAAACAATATCATTAATATCATACACAAGTAAAGATAATTCAAAAATGGCTGCAATAGCAGCACTATTCACAATAGCAAAAAGATGGAG
>NW_006408569.1:1819584-1853363 GCF_000296735.1 Chrysochloris asiatica
CTGGGGACTTTGGACCCAGAGAGGGAAAGGGACTGTGGGCTGAAAACTGGGGGGAGGAGGGGGAAGTGTAGGGGGTGGGTTTCTGGGATATACCCTTTGGGTGGTTGATGATGCCTGGAGGGGATTGGAACCAGGTCAATGAGATGATATACAATGGAATGAATGTAAAACTAAAGTTCTCCCATGTAAACTATCATATAATTCACAATAAAACATTAAAAAAAAATGGCTGCAACAGTACATTGACAGGGAACCGTCAGAGGTTCAAGCTAGATTCGGATGAATGATATCATTGCTGACATCAGATGGATCTTGGCTGAAAGCAGAGAATGCCAGAAAGATGTTTACCTGTGCTTTATTGACTATGCAAAGACTTTCAACTGTGTGGATTATGACAAGCTATGGGTAACACTGCAAAGAATAGGTATTCCTGGACACTTGACTGTGCTCAAGATAAGCCTGTACATAGATCAAGAGGCAGTCATTGGAACAGAACAAGGGGATACTGAATGGTTTAAAATTAGGAACGATGTGTGCCAGGGTTGTAGTCTTTCACCATACTGATTCAATTTGTATGCTAAGCAAGTAATCCAAGAAGCTGGATCATATGAAGAAGAACTTGGCATCCGCATTGGAGGAAGAGTCATAAACAACCTGCAATGTGCAGAGGATACAACCTTGCTTTCTGAACGTGAAGAGGACTTAAAATATTACTGATGAAGATCAAAGAGCACACAGCCCTCAATATGGGTTGCACTTCAATGTAAGGAAAACAAAAATCCTTACCACTTGAGCAATAATAACATCAAGATAAATGGAGAAAAGATTAAAGTTGTCAAAGACTTCATTTTGCTTGGATCCACCATTAACACTCATGGAAGCAGCAGTCATGAAAGCAAATGACGTATTACATTAGGCAAATCTGCTGTACAAGACTTCTTTAAAGTATTCAAGAGCAAAGATGTCAGCTTTGGGACTAAGATACGTCTGACGCAAGCCATGGTGTTTTCAGTAGCCTCATGTGCATGCGAAATTTGGAAAATGAATAAGGAAGACAGTACAAGAATTGATGCATTTGAGTCGTGGTGTTGGAGAAGAATATCCAAAGTGCCATTGACCAACAGAACAACAAAGTAATCTGTGTTGGAAGAAGTACAGCCAGAGTGGAGCAAAACGTTGTCTCTCAAACTTCAGACCTATTATTAGCAGAGACCAATCCCTAGAGAAGGACATCATGCTCAGTGAAGTGGAGGGTCAGCAAAAAAGAGGAAGACTCCCAATGACAATGAGATGGATTGGCACAGTGGAAGCAGCAATGGGCTCAAGTGTAACAAGCATTGTGAGGATGGTGCAGGACAAGACAGGGTTTTGTTCTGTTGTGCATAGGGTTGCTATGAGTCAGCACCTAACAACAACATCACCTCAGGTGGTGATTGACTTAACTTCTTGTTCTGGGTTTTCTATTGATATTCTAGAGTCTATTTTTTTCCCTTCCCTGAAGCTAGGAAGAGTCCAGTAGTCCCTGGGTGGTACAAGCCATTAAGCACTTGGTTATGAACAGAAAGATTGGTGGTTAAAAGCCACTCAGAGACTCCTTGGATAAAAAAGACCTGGTGACCTGCTTCTGAAGGGTCACAACCTTCCAAACCCTATGGAGCAGTTCAACCCTGAAACACATGGGGTCACCGTGAGTCTGAATCAACTTGATGGCAATATGAGGTAGCCACACTATCAGAACTCCTTTGATTCCTGTGGGGGAGTAGCACTTTAAATGACTGAATATTGCAAGTGATATGCCCATGTCCTCAGAACCTGTAAATGTGATGTTATTTTGTTAAGGGGTCTTTGCACATGTAATTAAGCTAAGGATTTTGATATGACATCATCCTGGATTTCGGGTGGACCCTAAATCTATGACAGGTGTCAGAGATTTGGGGCACAGACACACAGGGAAGAAGGCCAGGTGAAAATGGAGACAGGGATTAGTGATACAGCCCCAACCAAGAAGGATTTGGAGTTCTGGTGTGGTGCTGTGGGTTAATGCGCTGGACTGCAAAGTCAGTTTGATCCACAAGGTTGGCGGTTCAAGCTTACCAGCCGTTCCTCAGAATCCCTATACAGCGTCACTATGACTTGATGGAACTTAACAACAACAACAAGAAGGAAGGATTCTCCTCTAGAGCCTTGGGAATAATTGATTTTGAATTTATGGCCTCCAGAACTGTAAGAGGATATATTCCTATTGTTGTAAATCATTCAGTTCAGCTGTTAACAGAAAGGTTGGCAGTTTGAACCAACCCAGTAGCTGTACAGGAGAAATACCTAGAAATCTGCTCCAGTAAAGAGGACAGTTAAGAAAATCCTATGGGGCAGTTCTACTCTGTCACACGGGATCACTAGGAGTCAGAACTGACTTGATGACATGTAACAATAATAACAGTGTTAATTTGTATGACAGCCTCAGGAAATCAATCCAGCCACCATGACCTTTTCAAGGGCCCAAGCCAGGGGCCTTTCAGAGCCTTTTCAGCAAGTATGGACTGCACTGGGTATCCGTCAACCTAACATATGAGTTTAATGCATGTACAGGAGTGAGGCAGCAGAGTGTCATGGAAAGACCCACACAGACCTGGATCACATTCTGATTCTACCATTGACCAGCTGGGTGGACTCACGAATCTCCCTTAGCCCTTATCTGTGCATTGAGGATACAGTTCATTTTCCTGAGGGCCTATGAGGACAAGAGATAATGTAGTAAAGGGCCTGCCTGGCCCACAGTGCTAGTGATAAATGGTGTCTCTTCTCTGGTAGCGTAGTGGCTACGAATTGGGCTGCGAACCGCAAGGTCACCAGTTCGAAACTACCAGCTGCTCTGCGGGAGAAAGATGAGGCGTTCTGCTCCCGTTAAGATTAACAGCCTTGGAAACCCTGTGCAGGGTCGCTATGAGTCGGAACCGACTCCACGGCACATAACAACAACAACAACTTCTCCTATCATCTGAAAGTTTTGTAGGCAAAGCTTCTTCCAACTCCATAAGGCCTGACGTCTCTTGATTCCAGCCAGAATGCTTTATCCATTTCTCCCAGCATATGTACTGAGCACCCCACTGGCGGCCCTCAGTGTTTTGTACTCCTTTACTCTGCCACCTATCTATCAGTTTGTCATACTGTGGTGGTTTATATGTTGCTATGATGCAGGAAGCTACTCTACCAGTATTTCAAATACCAGAAGGCTCACCCACGGTAAACAGGTTGCAACAGAGTTTCCAGGATCTTGTTCTTAGGCCAACAGGGAGATAAAAAACAGCTGAGCACTTTCCCTGGGGCTGCCGCTGGATGGACAGGACAGTGGCTTGCTCTTAGTTGTCTGTTTCTTGGGTTAACGTTTTAACTTCTACTTCTCAATACCATGCGTGGTGCAAACAGTTCAGCATTTCCCTTCTAGCCTAAAGGTTGGTGGTTCAAAGCCACCCAGAGGCACATTGGAAGACAGGCCTCACAAGCTCCTTATGAAAGGTCAAAGCCTTGAAAATCCTACAGATGAACAATTGCTCTAAAGCAAAGATGAGAAGATAAGGGGGGCGGGGCAGGGAAACTGGAGTACTGAAAATAGAACAACCAGAACAGAATGTTGGTGCATTGTGAAATGTAAGGAATGTCACTGAGAAATGTGTGTCAAATTATCCAATGGGAACCTAATTTACTGGGTAAACTTTCACAGAAAACACAATAAAATGTTACTTTTTTAAAAAAGAAGAAAACCCCTATGGAGCCGTTGAATCAGAACTGAGTCCAGGGCAACAACCTCAATATCCCATCCTCATGTGGGAGCTTGTTCCTTTCCTTTCCCTCTGCCACTGAGTCCGTTCCAACTATCAAGGTTTCCAGTACAGTGAACCTTTAAGGGAGCAGACTGTCTCGTCTTTCTTCTGAGGACCAGCTGGTAGGTTTGAACCACTGACCTGGAGATTAGTGGTCCAGTACTTATCCTATAGCCTAACAGTTTAGACCAGCAGAATCTCAGCTTCCATCTTTAGACCTACAGGTTCAGAATCTCCATTTCAATAAGATCTCCAGGCACTTCTTATGGGCATTAAAATTGTCAAAAGCAGTGAAATGAAACCTGGATTTGATTTGGAACCCAGAATCCTAAGGTTTAGGGCAGCAATGCTGGATCCCAGTGGTGGTCAGGTCCTAGAGACCCCAGAGACTGGGCTGGTGTGGATGAAAGTCAAGTTTCTGAAGCCTAGTACAGCCTTCCAAAACACCCAAGAGACAAAGGCTCCAGTTGGGGTACACAAGATACTAATGCCTGGATTGATATTTATCTTATCTTAAAGATTAGACAGTAAGTTGTAAAACCAAAGCATCATACTATGTATGTATGTGTGTATTAACCCATCCCACCACCAGGGCTCCTATCTGTACCACAAACAAAAACCTTTGCTGTGGATTCAATTCTGAATAGGGTTTCCAAGGCTGTAATCTTTATATATAGAGAGAGTCCTGGTATGGAGCTATAGGATAAGCATTGGACTGCTGACCATAAGGTTGGCAGTTCAAACCCATTAGCCGCTTCTTGAAAGCCCTATGCAGGGGTTGCTATGAGTCTGAACTGACTTGAAGGCATTTAACAACATGTGGCGCTGTGGGCTAATGAGCCAGACTGCCATGTCGTTTGAACTGCAAGGTCGGCGGTTCAAACTCACTAACTGCTCCTTGGAAACCCTATACAGGGTTGCTAAGGGTCAGAATCTAAGGCACTTAATAAGAACAACATCTTTACAAAAGAGTCCTGGTGTGACGTGTGACGCTGTGGGTTAATGCATCAGACTATGGGTTAATGGACTAGACTGCAAAGCCTCTTGAATTGCAAGGTTGGTGATTCAAGCTCACCAGCTGTTCCTTGGAATCCTATATAGGGTCTCTATGGATCGGAACCGACTGGACAGCACTTAAAACATCTTTACAAAAGCAGATTGCCACTCTTTCTCCCACTGAGCAGCTAATGGGTTCAAATCCCTGGCCATTTGGACTAAGCACTTAACCACTGCACCACTATGCCTCCTTATAGCTGTATCTGGTGTGGCGCTGTAGGATCAGCACTGGACTGAAAGGTCATTTGAACCACAAGGTCAGTGGTTCAAACCTACCAGCCACTCCTAGGAAACCCTAAACAGGGTCGCTATGAGTTGTAACTGACATGACAACAACAACATTTTGTAATCATACCCGTATCAATAAGAAAAAGAAGACCAATAATGAAACTATTCTTAATATTGTTTTATACAAAAGTTTGATCTCTGAGGAAAGTGTGCCAGCTGGGTTTCCCTTCTTGCTTGGGGAGTGGGGGAATGTGAGTTCTGCAAACTCAGGCCTTGAAATCAGCCAAAGGGGGCCATTTCCATGGTTCCTTCCATGTCACTCAAATCTCCATATGACCTGTGCTGCACAATCTGTACTTTCGAAGATTCTGTGTAGAATAGAAAGTGGTGAAATCAGAGCCCTCTGAATTAGTGATCAGTCCAATGCAATCTAGGTTTCAAACCCAACAACATTTTTTTAGGGAAATAATGAGGAGTTGAAAGCAGGGGTTAGGAGCCAAGTGCCTTTGAAACCTTAACTCTGCCTTTGTCTGCCACAAACCCTTTAATTGGGAGAGAGAGAGGAGGCACTTGAAATTGAGCGCCAGACACATTCTTTCATTGATCTGGGGAAAAGCAAAGCATGTTTAGGCAAACAGAATCCTTGCGATCCACATTCACTAGGCTGGTCCTAAGAGGGGTTAGCACCTTGATTTGCGGCAGGGTGAAAATATAAGACACTGGGCCTACAAATAGCTGAGGATTTACAAACAGGAATCCTTGTTGGGCCTTGCTCAGCAGCCTCCAGGGACAGCCCATTCCTCTTCAGCCTGGATCTTCTGGCAGCCCCCAGCCCCCACTCCCAAAAGAATAAGAGAATGGGGACCAAAAAAAAAGAAGACAGAATGTGGACCCCCCCCCCCCCACTTTTTTTTTCTCCTCCAGTTTTTCTTTACCCAGGCCTTTCCCTCAGGCTTGTATCATCTGGATAAATGCTGCGTCTTACTCTTCTTTTGTTCCAGTCTTGTTCTTGATCCTGGAGACTCTAGGTTTGGAGTCAGAAGACATGATTTCAAATCCTCACTTCTGCCACTGGTAATCTATTAAGGCTTTGCAGAGACACTGACCTTCCCTGAAACTCAGTGTCCATGTCTGAAAAATGGGGATAATGAGACTACTTTTCTTCGCAATTTATTGTGAGGATTCAGATAGATGGCAAAAAGTACCTGGGCACACTGGTGATGATGGTTATGTACAGTGGAGTCGGTACCGACTCATAGAGATCCTGTATAGGGTTTTCGAGGCTGTAAATCTTTATGGGAGCAGAAAGCCTTACCTTTCTCCTGTGGAGCAGGGGGTAGTTTCAAACTGCTGACCTTGAGGTTAGCAGCCCAACTTGTAATCACTCTGATACCAGAGCTCCTTTGGGCACGGGTAGGTGTTCTAGAAATGAAAGTCCAATGGGAGGGTTCCCTCTCCTGTACTCAAGACAGACTCTGTCATTTAACAAGTCCAAAATTTACTTCTCTTTCATCTCGTCACCAAATCCTTGATGTAGCTTTCTTGTCTGGACCTTAGCCTCTTTTTCTTTCAATTACTCCAAAGGGCTGCGTCCTGCAGCTTGGACCACAGCAAGGGGCTAAGACCCCCTATTCAGCCCCTCCCAAACTCATCTCGTGCAACCTCTGTCCTCTTCTTTCTGTGGAGAACTTTTGCTTCGCTTCCTGCTTCTACCTGTCCTTCCCATCATCACTGGGACAGCCTCCCACTTGTATTCACCAAACCATCTTCATTCAAATTTCATTCAAGGCAAGAGGTTTGCTTTAAAACAAACAAAAGCCAGTAATCAAACTCAAGGGGAAAATGTGTTCCCCTCACTGCAAATCAAAGCATAAGTACATTGAACAACAAAGTGAATATTTTTTAACAAGATGCCAGAGTGTGCATGGAATCATGTGACAAACAACGCACACATCCAGTGTTGATCAGAGTGTGCATTGGCTCAACTACTGAGAAGCATTTTGGCAATGTTCACAGAACCATAAACATAGTCATATCCGGTCCACCCCAGATTTCAATTTCTAGAAACTTAGGCTCTGGGCTGCTAACTACAAGGTTGGTGGTTCAAACCCACCAGTTGCCCGTTCAAGAAAGATCAAACTGTTTGTTCCTGTGAAGATTTACAGTCTTGGAAACCCAAGAGGGTTTGATTACTTTTTTTTTAGGAAGCCATTAAAAATGTGGGTGAGAAGGGTTTATGCTAAATGATGCTCGCTTGTTGAGTGTTATACTAAAGTAACAAAATGTTTCAAGCCACCTGAAAGGACAAGAGGACTCCCTGTGTGGCCCTGTGTGTTAATGTGCCAGACTGTAAACTGTTTGAACTGTAAGGTCAGCGGTTCAATGTCACCAGCTGCTCCTCAGAAACTCTATACAGGGTTGCTATGGGTTGGAACCGACTCGATGGCACTTAACAACAACAAAAGGACAAGAACACAGTAGAATAATTGGTGGTGCATACACTAGAAGCAGTCTGTTATTGTTCTTAGTTGTTAGGTGTCCTGGAGTCGGTTCCAACCCATAGCGACCCTATATAGGGTTTTCAAGGAGTGGCTGGTGAGCTTGAACCATTGACCCTGTGGTTCAAACTGACAGAGCATTAACCCATAGCACCACACCAGGACTCTGTAGGTACTAAAATGATAACAATGATGTCTCTCAACACAGAAAACTATTTATTAGAAGTATGAAAAAGCAGGGTACAAAAATATTACATATTTTTTTAAAGATGGAAAAGGACTGGATTTAAAAACAAAAACAAAACTAGCCAAATGCTAGTGGTGTATGTGTTCAGGGTTGTAATTATGAATTGGGAGGTTTTTCTTGTTCTCTACTTTGCAGAGTTTCTGTAATGTGGTTATATTACTGTTATAAATATATATAAATTATATATACTACTTTTATAAATATATATCTCAAGCCTCCCTAGAATGGAGGAATTCTGAACAAAAAGTTCCTGTCCCAGAGGACCACCAAACAGCTGCCTTCTACCCAAGCCGTGATAGCTAAATCACCAAGAATCCAACCCCCAAAGGAACCCTGTTTTTGAAGCTACTAATGCCCAAGCCAGGGCCTGGGTGATGGGTAGGGTCTGTGCCCTTCTTCCGGAGGAAACGGTCACTAAATCTTGGGTTTTCAACAAAACACCTGGAGGAACGGAAACGGGAGGCTAAGAGAGTGCCATCCCCTGAGCAGTCCCTTGCCTTGACTGTAAGTCCCTTTTGCCCTAAATTTAGCTCCACCGCTGCCTTGGGGAAGGGAAGTTCAAGTGGAGTTATGGAAGAGGAAGTCGAGCGGATTGGCTCTTTAAGAGATGGTGAATTGGGGCAAATACTTCCCAGGAAGAAAGTTATAGTGGCAATTTGGAAAACTGAAAGAGGCAATTCAGGTGTGTGTGTTCTTACAGCGTTTGGGAATCGGGGCTTTTTCTAAACTGTGGACTGGATTTCATAGAACAAGAAATTGGATTGGGACAGCGAGTGTTTTCTGGCTACAAGAGACTTAAAGAGGAAGCCGGAAAGGGACTAAAGTTTCCTGAGTGCTGCCTACTATGTGCCAAGATACTTTGAAAACAATCCCTTTGTATCCTCAGGGCCACTCAGGCCTAGATTTACAGGAGGTGAACTAAGGTTATTAATGTGGGAGTGGTAGAATTTGGAAACCTACCTACAACCCTCTGATATTGTCCTCTAGGTCGAGATCAACTACTTTATTTTGCACATGAGCGGTGGTGCTGCTGGTTATGTGCAGTGGAGTCAGTTCTGACTCCTAGCGACCCTGTAAATCTTTACGGGAGCAGAAAGCTTCATCTTTCTCCCTTGGAACAACAGCTGGTAGTTCCGAACTACTGTCCTTGAGGCTCGCAGCTAGATTCATAACCACTAACCACTACGCTACCAGAGCTTCTTGAAAGGCTGGGAGGGGAAGTGATTCCACTGGGTGTCACCCTGCTCCTCAGAAAGAGGGCAGGCCATGAAGCCAAATCCTCTGAGCCATAGTCTGGTTCTTTTTCCCATTATTCCATAGGGCCAGCCACCATCACTTGCCAGAAGGCCTTGGCCCAACCTGCTTCTTCTGACACATTCTCCTTCTTGGGGCATAATTCATAGTTGGTTGAGAAGCTCAGGTTGATGTCTCTTTGAGTTCTTTGCAATTTGGGACTTATTGTTATTAACATCACTATTATTTTATTTCATTCGATTGTTCACTTCTGTATTTCCTCCCAGGCTGGGAGTATTTGTTGAAAAACATTATCTGTGAACTAAAGAACATGTAACTGAATACATAAAAGCTGTTTACCCTGGGGCTTTATATTTGAAACTGAAGTCGGCAATACCATTGAATGTATTATCTGGTTGATATCTAATACCACCACTTTAGAGTGTGAGAGTAAACCCTTTTCTTAACAGAAAAAAAAAAAAAAACAGAGAAGAATATTGACCTTCCTAATGTTTCCCAGCACAAAGAAATCCATCTACTGTAGATTCCAAGACAGACCAGACCAATATGTTGACATGCTGAGCTCAGATTTCATTCCTGAAAATCTGGAACCTTATGCTATATAAATAACATGATCTTTTCCCTCGTTTGAATCAAGGGGGAAAACAATTGTTGGCAGATCTCAGGGTTGATCCTCCCCCTAGCTGTCCCCACAAGTCCTAACTTGCTACCCACAAGTCATGACTCGCATATTTTCATTTGAAGAGTTTGGGAATGTTCTGGAAATCATAGGGGGAATGAGAACCAAATCCTCCTGAGAAATAGTTTTGGGGCAGGGTAAAGTATCGAAAGAGAAATGTCTTGCATAAATAAGTTTATATTAAAATGGTTAATGGGACTTGATAGTAAACTTTTCAGTGTAGCTTTGCCAGATATAGAAGCACTGTTAGAGTTGTTCAGAAGAATGAACTGGAATACAAAGAAGGTCTGTGCCCATGGCCAAAGCGGGAACTAGCTGACTTAGACTTCTGGTCACTTTCTAGCTTCTCTGGATCAGTCCCATATTTTAGTTTTGGTAGAATAAATTTCTACCCACGTGCATGTCATTTCCTGATGAAAAGCTTTTATATTACCAAAGCTATTATTAAACCTCCCGCTGCTGTCAAGTCTATTCCAGTACATAGCATCCCATAGGATAGAGTGCTCCTTAGGCTTTCCAAGGCTGTAAATCTTTACAGAAGCAGATGGCTGCATACTTCTCCCTTGAAGCCACTGATGGGTTTGAACCACTGATCTTCTGGTTAATAGCACAACTTTTTGTTGTTGTTGTTGTTAACTGAGTGATAGTTTACATGGGAGAACATCAGTTTGACACGCATCATTTCATTGCCATAATTACAATCCCCTCTGCATCCTCATTCAACAGTAGTTGCTTCTAGTCCCTCTTTTTTGGGGGTGGGGTGGGGGATGTACACAAAACCACTCAGGCATATATAATAATTTACACCACCATGGGGCACATTCTGCAAGCCTGCCTCCTGGCCGCCAGCACTCAGTCCGTCTCTTTCCATGAGTCCAGAGTCCTCAGCTGCTCCTTCTCTCCGTGTCCTCATCTCTGTCTCCATCTCTGATGTTGTTGCTTCTCTGGATAGGGTCCCACATTCCACTTGTGCTCTTCTCCCTTGATGGTCCTAGGGTCCTCTGTTTCTGGACTTCAAGATTAATTACTCCCCCGTTTTTGTTATAAAACTACCTTTACAATTGTGACAGTCGCAATTAGTCACGATAACTATTACTCACTATTGAATCATAAGAATCTTATCCCCATCTCTTTTTATCAGACCCATCTAGACAAGATGAAAACTATTCAGTGGGAACTCCATCTTCCCCTGCATACTCTGAAACTAAAACTCCCTCTTGAAAACTTGCAAGCCAGTCACTTTGTGCCTTTATCGCCCCCTCATTTTAGGTAGCCAATGTTCCTATCAACCCTATCAATACAGAGGGGATAGCATTGATACTTGATGTGAAGACTCCTTCCCTCTCTGTTTGTATTCTGAGCTACCACCTCCATAAGTATAGGTCAAGTTCATCAAACTGCAGCAATTTACACTCGTTTTCTTTATCAAAAAAGTGGGTTTTTTTTTTTTTTTTTATCTTCCTCTAGTCGAGTTCTGATCATCAAATCATCGAGGCTAGGTCAAATGGGTACTATCTGTAAGTTTGGGCATTTTTGAGCAGCACAACTCTTAATCCATTCTGCCAGTTGTTGTTGTTGTTGTTAAGTGCCCTCAAGTCAGTTCTAACTCTTAGCGGCCCTGTATAGAGTTTCCAAACAGTGGCCCATGGGTTTGAACCATCAACCTTGTAGGAGATTCCCAGAGACAATGGAATGTCCTGGTGAGACTGAGATAATGGGCTTTGATGCTGTGTGATCTTGAATCAGTGACGTGGGAGCAGTAGCCTGGTCTCTGACACTTTTTCATTTGGACCTACTCCCCTCTGATCTGTCCTCACTAACATACTTTCTGTGAGTAATGTTTAAAAGACCTTGAGAAGTTTCAGTGGGAAAAAGGACAGCAATAGCAACTTAGGGGGTATTCCTCTCTAGTTGGGGGAGGGATCTGAAGGAATGAATAGGATATCTGAGGGATCCCAATCTCCTTATAGTTGTTTTTTGTTTTTTTTCTCCATTATCTAGAGGATTAGGTAGACATCCAGGTTCAGTTCCCATCCAGTGCACCTGGAACTCAGTAAGTGGGTGTTTGGGTATTGCTATGACATTGAACGTGTTTTAACAACGTGTATAGACTAAGACGGACCAGGAAGAAAAGCCTAGCTATGTCCTTCTGAAAATCAGCCAATGAAAACCTTATGGACTACAATAGTCTGATTCCATTCGCCTGGGGTCCCCCTGATCTGGAGGCCAACTCCATGCAGCAAACAGCAGAAACATTAATGTACTAGTCAAATGCCTGTTTCCTACTTCTTCATTCCAGCTCACTCTGCCACAGACCCCCACTCTCTGCTCCTAGGCCTAGCTCTCTGTAAGTTGGGGGTGGGAGCAATAACTAGATTTGGAATTCTATCAGGTATTTAAAAATCCACCAGGAGACTCTACTCTTCTTGCAAAATACCGGTCTCTCAAATGGACCAGTTGTCTCTTAGACTACTGGAAAGGCTGGGATTCTGAAAGATAGTGCTAAGGATTGGTTGCATCCTTAAAAGTTGAACAATTGTGCTTTCAAGAAATACCGTTTTATTAATTCTGATCATATAACAATGCTAACAACTAGCAAATCACTTTCCAAAGAAGTTGCGTATACCTATTGAATTGATACAAGAAAAACATGTGGAACAAATCACATTACTATGAGCAAAGAATTCCAAGTAGATGCTTTAAACACATTGAGTCTCTCATCTGGCCCCCTTTGGTAAGGCCAGTATACTGTTAGAACACATCTTATATGACTTGGCCTTTCAAACCTGTGTATTTTCATGGATGTTTCAAAGGAGCGCTATCTTTTAGGACTTTCTGACGTGTTACAAATGTTCAATATCTATCCTATGTCTATAGCAGAGGTTGAAGTCATTAAAATGTGGTCAGTATGCTGGCAGCACAGTGGTTAAAGCACTCAGCTGCTAACCAAAAGGCCAGATGTTCAAACCCACCTGCAACCTCACAGGAGAAAAATGTGGTAATCTGCTTCCATATAGATAGACAGCCTTAGAACCCCTGTGGGGATCGTTCTCTTCACAATGAGTTTTATTGCGATGTTGTTGTTGTCCTTAACTACCATGGAGTTGGTTCCGACTCATAGTGACCCTGCACAGGGTTTCTGAAGCTGTAAATCTTTACAGGAGCAGAAAGTCTCATCTTTCTCCCACAGATTAGCTGGTAGTTTCAAGCTGCCAACCTTGAGGTTAGCAGCCCGATTTGTAACCACTATGCTACCAGAGCTCCTTTTTATTGCAATGTTGTTGTTGTTAAGTGCCGTCAAGTTGGTTCCGACCCATAGCAACCCTGTACAGGGTTTCCGAGGCTGTAAACCTTTAAGGGAGCAGAAAGCGTCTTCTCCCGTGGAGCGGCTGGTAGTTTCGAACTGCTGATCTTAAGGTTCGCAGCCCTGTTCGTAACCACTATGCTACCAGAGCTCCTTTTTTTATGGCAATTGTTGTTGTTGTCAGGTGCCATGGTGAGGATATTGTTTTATGGCAATAGAGTACCATAATTTTAAACATACATTGACAAAGAACTTCGTTCAAGCCGGTTTCAGAAGAGGACATGGAACAAGAGACATTATTGCTGATGTCCGATGAATCTTGGCTGAAAGCAGAGAATACTAGAAAGATGTTTACCTGTGCTTTATTGACTGCACAAAGGCTTTCAGTTGTGTGGATCATGACAAGCTATGGACAACATTGTGAAGTATGAGTATTCCGGAACACATAGTTGTTTGAACAGAACATGGGAACACTGAATGGTTTCAAATTATGAAAGGTGTGTACCAGGGTTTTATTTTTTTCACCATATTTATTCAATCTGCATGCTGAGCAAATAATCCGAGAAGCTGGATTATATAAAGATGAATGCGGCATCAGGACTGGAGGAAGACTCATTAACAACCTGCTATATGCAGATGATACAACCTTGCTTGCTGAAAGTGAAGAGGACTTAAAATACTTACTGATAAAGATCAAAGACCACAGCCTTCATTTAGTATGTGTTGCACCTCAATGTAAAGAAAATAAAAATCCACACCACTGGACCAATAAGCAACATTCTTATCAATGGAGAGAAGATTGAAGTTGTCAAAGACTTCATTTTGCTTGGATCAACATTCATGGAAACAACAGTCAAGAAATCAAACGACATATTGTGTTAGGCAAATCTGCTGCACAAGACCCCTTTAAAAGTGTTCAGCAGCAAAGATGTCAATCTGAGTACTAACGTGTGCCTGATCTAAGCCAAGGTATTTTCAATCACCTCATATGCATGTGAAAGTTGGACAGTGAATAAGGAAGACCATAGAAGAATTGATGCACTTGAGTTATGGTGTTGGAAAAGAATATTAAAAGTACCATGAACAGCCAGAAGAACCAACAGATCTGTGCTGGAAGAAGTATAGCCAGGATGCTCCTTGGAAGCCAGGATAGCCAAACTTCGTCTCTCATACTCCAGACATATTGTCAGGAAGCACCAGACCCTGGAGAAGGACATCATGCTTGGTACAGTGGATGGTCAGAGAAAAAGAGGAAGACCTCTTATGAGATGAGTTGGCACAGTGGCAGCACATCAATGGGTTCATGCTTAGCCATTATTTGAGGTTGGCCCAGGGCCAGGCAATGTTTTGTTCTGTTGTGCATAGGGGTCTCTATGAGTTGGTACCTACTCGATGGCACCTACGTACTACTACTACTAGTCACATGTGGCCAGTGGCTACCACAATGGGCAGTGCAATTCCAAAGTGAGGTTCAGCCTAGTCAATGCCTTAATCACCACGTCAACTGGAGGATGTGGCAAGCTTCCTTTTCACCAAGCAAATCTTAGAAAAATGAATGTGAGCACCTTCCTAAAAAGGTAGAAAACAAGAGGGGGGGGAATCCATCACCCCTAATCTCAGGATTGTAACAATTTTGTTGCTTCCACTCCCCCCCAGAGAGTTTGGTATACCCCACCCCCACCTAGATGGCATCCTTTTCCTCCACCTTACTGGCACCCCCCCCCCCCCCCCGTTTGCCCAACCTACTCTTTAAAATTGGTCAGCCAAAAAAAATCCCACTCTGATATGGTATCAGGAAATTGTGTCCTTCAGTGGGCTGCAGGATCCCTCAGGAGTGGCCAGGGATGGTGATCTGTGGTCGGAAGGGATGAGTGATGGGCTGAGGTTGCTCACAGTGGCAGCAGCAACTCCCATGGTGTCTCAGTTCTGAGTGACCTGGGAGGAACTGTCCTCTGGGTGTTTCAGCCTCACATCCTGTCCTCCCTTTAAAATGCCACACTCTCTCCTCAGGTCAAGGGTCCCTAGGGATGAGCGAGTGCAAATCAATTAGTATATCAATGAGGACAGTAGGGCCAGAGATGGAAAGAAACTGGCTCTTGACTTCCAGGGCACACTGCTGTCTAAAGGGAGGTAGAATAGGGGTAGAATGTGATGACCCTATTCTCTCTCAGATCCTTCCCAGCCAGGTTGTGAGGGAGCTTCCCTAGCTTTTCCTCAGCACCTGCCCCCATTCCGGAAGGCTCTCATTGCTTGGCCTGGCCATTCCCTTCTTTTTGGGTCTTCTCAGAATGGCCAGGTTGAAATCTGAGCCCAGTTCTTTCCCACGCTTGAAAGAAAGGCTCCCACAATGGAGGCAGCCTTTTAAATGCGCCCAGCCCCAAGTTCCCATAGCTGACTGGAAGGAGGGCCACATTCCTCTGGGAGGTTGGTCCACACTCTCCAGTTCCTTTGGGGAACCCCTCTAGCTAGGGCACAGGCGCACAACTCTCTTCTCTTGGATCTTAGGGTCCCTCTAAGAACCCTGGCTGTCACATGGTCTTCAGTAACCTGGACCTCGGGACCCTACTGCTCCCTTCCAAATCCCCTAGCCTAGCCCCATTTGCTCCCAGTAAATTTAAACAACTGCATTGGTGGGTCTAAACTCCCCTTTGTGCTATAATTAGCCTGGAACAAGGCTCACCCCAGGATAGAAATACTGTACTGGGCGGGTTATAGACTGCTGCAGGTCTCCACTGTAGGGAAGTAGCAATCTTTTGAATAGGAGGATTAACACATTAGCACATCGATTCCTGCTTCCGGGGAGGGTTGAATTCGAGGATAAGAGCTCCAGCTTGTTGGTGAGAGGGGAGGGGAGGGAAAGAGCAATGCACACTGAAGACCTTAAGTGTTCCTGGGGTGTCTGGCAGTTAACATGGGAAGAGTTCAGCAGGCACCAAGCTGAGGAGTAGAGCAGCTCAGGCCCCTCCCAGGCTCAATGCTGTGAATGGAAATGACCAAAACCAGGAGCGAAAAATATCTCCAGTCACTTCCTTCCTGGTTGTTTCCCTCCTTTTCTCGGGCTGGTAACACCGAAACTGGACACATCAATGTTGTTAAGTGCCATCCAGTCAGACTCATAGAGACCCTGTATAGGGTTTCTGAAGAGCAGCTGGTGAGTTTGAACCTTGAACCGCTGACCTTGTAACATCTAGCAGATCCTTAACAAATGGTAATATCTCATCCTCTACAACTCAAACATCTTCCCTATCACCCACATTAGCAAAGATTTCCCTAATAATTATTCCAACTCTTCTGACAGCTAAATTTCTACTTTGGCTTGTTTCTAACTCTATCCTGGCACACTTGTCCCATTACTGTGAGTCTCCTTGTCCATATCAGTGGCTGTGGGTCCTCTTTCCAGGGCTCCTTTAAGGTGCGCTGTCTTGGGATACAGTTGGCCCAAGTTGGTGGTGATCAGTTCAACCCTGCTTCTCTTATAGGAACCCTTGAAGAAGAAGCCCTTGGAAATCCTCCAAGGCCCTAGGGAAGGTGGTGGTGATTGGGAGGGATCCACATGCAGTCTTGGCTCTTCATGCCCACTCATGGAAGTGCTTTGAAATGGGCCCTGAGCCAGTTAGAGAAGACATAAACAACTAATGAGCTTAAGTGACATGTTTATTGAAAAGACAGCAAGAGAAGTTGGGACATTACCAGCTTCAGAGGGGAACATGGTGGCTCTGTACGATAAGCACTGGACTTCAAACCACAAGGTCAACAGTTGCTGTGTGAGAGAAAGATGAGGCTTTCTGCTCTCACAAAGATTTACAGGCTCAAAAGCCCTTATGCCAGGTCACTATGAATTGGCATGGACTTAAGGTCACTTAACAACAAAAATAAAATAAGAGAGAGCAAAGAAAAAACATTCAAAACCCAAAAGAATTTAACAGTAATAAGATTTTTTGTTATTTTCATATCTAACAAAAACGGCAAACAGAAGCAAGAAGATAGCTGGATTATTGATTTACTAAACTAATGAAGACCTGCTCCTTTAAGACTACCTCTCCAGTGACTTTGCAGTAAGATTTGGGGGCAGCAGAAGACTTTGCAGACCCCAAACCCCCTGGGCTACTCCTTCCCAGATAACACTAGAGCTGGGAAGGAGAGGGTTAGATATGAGGTGATTGGAATGTAGACACCACCACCACCACTCCGTAAGAGAGAAGCCAGTTCATCTTAGTTTCTGCTTCTCTGTTTAGCTCAAGATTGGCAGCTGGCGTAAGAGGACATGTCACTGATCAGTTTCCTATCTGTAAAGTCAGAATGAGTAACAATATCTGTTCCCTGTGAGGCAGTGGCATCTGAATTTGCCCTTAAAAATACCTTGTAAATTGCAAATAAAATGGGGCTTCAAAAAGTCCATGAGAAAATTCTCATTCCATTTTCCCACGAACTTTTTGAAACCCCCTTGTAGATATGACCCCCCAACGAAATGAAAAGTATTCTTTTAGAAAGTAATATTCAAAAATCTTGAGCGCTTTCTTTCAACGGGTCCTCATTTGAGGGCTGAACACATTTACATGTGGATGCAATTCAGGAAAGTTCCAAATCTACCTCTTCAGGTGCATATCCCAAGGTTGTGGTTGTGTTCATCAGGCTGGGATGACTCAGTTCTGTTTTTTAACTAACCACACTTTTAGGAGAATAATGATTTGTGTGTGGAGGGAGGTGTATGTGTCAAAGGTCAAGAATGCTAATTTCATGTCTCTTCCTCTCAGAGTACCTTTAGGGGACTGGCAAACGAGTGAAAAATGGTTTGGAGTTTGTAAGTGTCTTGTATTTACTTGCCAAGCTTGCTAGCTGGGAACTCTTCCTTGAGGCGTAGGAATGGAGATGGATTAAACAGGTGGGATGCTGCAGAGACTGGAAAACCATACAACCAAAGAAAGGTCCAACGCCTGGAGTACCCAACTGCCCCAAAGTAAAAACAGGAGCATCTAGATTCATGCTAAGAGGTAATTGATCTACAGGCATGCCCCTTCAAGGAGAACTACTTGGAGGACCCCATTTTTGGCTCATAGATTCCTAGGGGAAGAGATAGATCTCCATTGTACCAGAGGAGCTGACGATGATCCTAGAGCCAACAGCCCCTGAGGTTAGACTGCTTTAAGTTTCATCACTGTAAGTCATGGTTGGTTGTTGTTGTTCAGTGCCCTCAAGTCAGTTGTTTCTGAGGAGTGGCTGGGGGGTTTGAACCACTGACCTTGTGGTTCAAAGGGACCTTGCGGTCCAGCGCACTATCCTACAGCACTGGTTTGAAAATTTGAACAGTGAACCCGGAAACATGGAAAGGAGGACTCAATTAGAAATTTGACATGAAACCTGTTAAATTTAAATGGGTTGCCTGGTAAGGTCATGTCTGGTGACCAAAAAAATTGCAGTTCAAGTCCACCAAGAGGCACCTTGAATGTAAGGTTTGGTGATGTATTGCCCCAAACTCAGCCAATTGAAAACTATTCAGCACATTTTTACTGTGACACACATGGGGTCACCCTGAGTTGGACTTGATTAGATGGCAACTTGATTTTTAATGGGCTAGAAAGCGCTTTCTTATACAAGGGTTGAAATCTACCTACTTGTAGCTTTTACCCTTTGTTCTCAGTTCTACCTTCTGGAACCACGAGGATTAAATCTGCTCTCTCTTCCCTCAACAGACATCAGCAACATTGTTCTTGGGGTCTCAGATTCGGTAGAGTAAGTGCTGTTACATCATTGTGACTCCATGTGGGGAGAAAAATTGTGCTAAGAGGGGACATGACATGTCCTAACCACATAGTACCCAGAGAGTGGCTCCTCCTGACTCCAGGGACACTTGTCTCTAACCCTGCAGTTTAAAACGATGCCCTAAATTTCTGTTATCAACCAGTCAAAATATAGCAGCTACTTAGACTAGTGAACATTTCTTAAATGGCCAGGAATTTCCAATGACACCTCCCTACCATCACTTCCAAGGAGCTCTGGTAGCGTAGTGATTACGAATTGGGCTGCGAACCTCAGGGTCAGCAGATCGAAACTACCAGCTGTTCCGCAGGAGAAAGATGAGGCTTTCTGCTCTCGTAAAGATTTACAGCCTCGGAAACCTTGTACAGGGTCGCTATGAGTCGGGACCGACTCGACGGCACTTAACAACAACAACAACAACTACTACCACTACCACCACCATCATGGACCTTTCAGATTTCATCCATCACCCGCCTCATCTGGACTCCCTTTGACATCTGTCACTTCTAACCGCCAATTTTCTGCCAAAGACTCCATTCCACACAACTTAATCAGGGCAAGTGCTGTGGAGGTAACCAGCCCCCTTCACCACCTGTCCCATTAGCTCCCAGACTTTGTAACCCCCTTTGCTTGGTTTGAGTCTGTCAGCCAGCCAGTGTCACCAGTGAATGCCACTAACTAGCCTGTTGACCAAGTCCGCAAGGTCAGTCAGTGAGCAACTTTTATTGAGACTGTGTCATGGGCTGTGTACTGTTTTAGTCCCTGTGAGAGGGAGAGAGAGCCTAAAGAAAGGGCTTAACTGGCCCTTTCACTTAAGGGAGCACTGGTAGCGTACTGGTTACGAATCGGGCTGCTACCCTCATGGTCAACAGTTAGAAACTACCAGCTGCTTCGCGGGAGAAAGATGAGGCTTTCTACTCCCGTAAAGATTTGTTGTTGTTGTTGTTGTTATGTGCTGTCGAGTCGGTTCCGACTCGGAAACCCTGTGCAGGGTTGCTGTGAGTCGGAACCAACTTCATGGCACACAACAACAATAAGTGACTCACTTAAGCAAAGATTCAAGGACACATACAAAACAATATTCAATTGGTTATAATGGGGAGGAGTGAACCCAGTAGAGATCCTAAGCTCCTTGAGGAAAGGACTCTGCTTTTGAGTCCCCGCAACCTCTCTGTCCCCAGGAAGGGTCGGAGCTTCTCCACTTCCTCATTTACCTTTAATTTGGAGCAATCACAAAGAACTTTCTAGGCGGTGCAACCTCCTTCACTTTTTCTTGGATCACAAGCTCAAGAATCAAGGTGCTGTCAGATGGGGGAAATTTTCTAAATCTTGGTAAGATGACTGAATAGACCTTTGACGTAATGCAATATCCACTTGGAACTCCACAATCGGGCCACGGATAGGAATGAGGAAGCCTTTCTATGAAGAATCTCCTCCCCACCATCTCCTGTTTTATGGTAATAATAATAGTTGCTGTTATTGTTGTTATGCATCGAGGAGTTGCTTCCGACTCATAGCTACAAATCTTTGCAGGAACAGAAAGCTTCATCTTGCTCCCGTAGAGTAGCTAGTGGGCTTGACCAGCCAACCTTATAGTTTGCAGTTCAATGCTTGTAGCCGCTACAGATGGTTGTTGAATACCTACTTTATGCCTGGTACTTCTCATCTCTCTGTTGCCACAGGAAGAGCCACACCCTGGATGCAAGGGGAGAGACTTCTGGTCACCAGGTCTCACCTGTGAGAAAGAACTCTTGTGGTCCATCTTCAGGAATTCATTGATATTGCAAGACCTGGCAGACAGATTGTTGATTTAAGGAGCTATTCTGGGACTAGGAAATTTAAATAAAAATACAGACCTTGGGCAAGCCACCTTGGCTTCTCTGGGGGGAGGGAAAATGGGAAGTACTATAGAATTGTATATGGAGAACTGGAACTGGAGGAGGGGCTTTTGGGGGCCAAGAATAAAAACCGTTTGTGGAGGGCCATGTGGTACGTCTCTGCCCATGTCTACTAGGTTAAATGCCCGATTTTGCAAAATCAAATAAAGAAAACCTCACTCTCACTAAAATGAGTACAGATTGAATTACTTGAGTGCTTGTCAGTATACACAACGTTTGTCACATCACCCCATGAAAGGGCAACAGATTGTCCACAAGTCAGCTCAAGGCTGAACCAGCAGCATGAGCAAGGCCAGCTTTTTCCCAAGTTCTTCTGCAGACTTCTGCCTCCACCATCACAAGACCACACACAGGGCAAGCAGGCCACTGCCTCCCCGCCGCCCTACTCCCCAGACATTGGACCGGTCTGTTTGATTGAACCCTAGGCCAGGGGACTGACAGGGTGGGTGGCTTCTTCCTTTTTTGAGACATTTAGCCCCCTGTCCCAGATGGTTTTATCTTGACCCTGCCTGGCAGCAGGGACTGGACCCGGGAGACTCTGAAAACACTTCTAGATCACTGTGTCAGAATTCCAGAACTCTCAGGCCCCTGAGCGGTAGCCAGGTATATGGATTTTCAGCCCAGAATGCAGAGGTCTAGCCAAAACTCACGTGCACTGTGTTTACTGCTTCTCCTGATGCATGATGGATCATAATTATAATATTCGGATGTACATGGGGCCTGCTTTCCAGAAGCTCAAAGCCCAGTAGAGTATTTAAGCTTCTCGGTTAGTGTCTCGCACACACACACACTTCAAAGAGCAGGCCAGAAAGTGTTATAAATAAAATTCTAGAACATGAGTGGGAGGAATAAACAGGAAAATTTTTCTGTAAGAGATGAAAATGCACCAACTCCTTGTGGGATGGTTTTACTGTGACTACCCACAACTGATCAGCAAGGAGACTCGAGATTGTGTTAGTTTGGCTCAGACTTCTTTGTGTCATTGTCAATATGCGTTTTCAAGATGGTGTTGATACTGTTGGCTCACTGGGTCAGGCTAACAATAAGAGGAAGGGAGATAGTATGCGTTGGAATATTTAAGAGAACACATCCTGTTCTGGTCACACATTGCCAGTCTTTCTTTCCAGCCCCATAGGGTTCCATGTTGGTGACTGTATAGGATCAACTTGCTTCGTCCTCCCTACTTGTATTTTCCCTCTTTCCCCAAATGTTCATATTTCAAGGTTTATCTAACATACCCCTTTGAGACCTTCCTGGTGTGAAAAACTCCCCTTTCCTGGACTTACCCCTAAAAGGCCCCAGGACCCCACCCCCACATCTGCTCATGGGGACCACGGGCTATCTGTACCTAACACACACAGCCTGCCTTCTGAGTTAACATTCTGATCCCCACCAAGACAAGCCAGGGCTGTGCCTTAGCCCCTGACATGCAGTTGTCCCGGAGGTGGTCCTTGTTTTGGTAACTTTAATTGAAGAATACTTTACAAAATAGCAGAAGCCCTGCTGAGACAGTGAAGTGTTGGATTGCTAACTGAAAGGTCTGCAGTTCAAATCCATTGGCTACTCCAAAAGAGAAAGATGAGGCAGTTCGCTTCTGTAAAAACTTTGCTTTTGTTGTTAGGTGCTGTTGAGTTCATTCCAACTCATAGTAACCTTATGCACAACAAAACAAAACACTGCGCTATTCTCTCAATCACTGTTGTGCTAAGTCCATTGATGCTGCCACCTTGACAATCCATCTCATTGAAAGTCTTCCTCCTTTTCACTGACTCTCCACTTTACCAAGTATGATGTCCTTCTCCAAAGACTGGTCTTTTCTGACAACATGTCCAAAAGTGCAAGTGATGAATTCTTACCATCCTCATTTCTAGGAGCATTCTGGGTGTACTTCTTCTGAGACAGATTTGCTTATTTGTCCGACAGTCCATGGTACATTCAAATTTCTTCTCCAACACCATAATTCAAATGCATTAATTCTTCTAAGGTCTTCCTTATTCACTCTTCAACTTTCACATGCATATGAAGTTATTGAAAATACCATGGCTTGGGTCAGGCACACTGTAGTCCTCAAATTGGTGTCATTGCTCTTGAACATTAAGAGTTCTTTTATACAGCCTTGAAATCCTACGGGACAATTCTACTCTGTTCCACAGGATTCCCATGAGTAAGACTCGATTCCAAGGCAGTGGGTTTTACTAAATGATTGTCTACATGAATTATTACCCTCATGACAATATCCGTATCAGGCTATTCTTCTCTTCCCTCCCCAATTTGTTGGCTTTAGTGTTGTGGTGTGCTAATAATTTATATTTTTATAAATTAATCAAGCTAAAGTAGAGTTTTCTAAAATAACACAGGGGCCAGCTCCGGAACTTGTTTCCGCTCCTATATTCTCCAAGCCCAGGAAATACTTTCAGCGGTTGCCAGGAAGAAGAGCGAGAAAGTCTTTTTAATTGGGCCTCCACACATGAGAAATAAAAGCCCCTGGAAAAAGAATGGTTCTGGAAGGCTCCTAAGAACTCTTAGAGAATCTGCTAAATAATATTTTTGTCTGCTGTTTGTAAATGTGACTCGCTTTGAAACCATCTGTCAGGCAGGCCTTTGGAGAGAGCTGAGAAGTATTAAAATCTGTGAAAATGAGTATATTTCTGTATACACAAAAGCAGTGTTTTAATGGGTCACTGCTGCACACAGTCCAATGCATTCTTCGAAATCTGGTTTGGTCCAATTGGCAAGTACCATTTCAGATGAAATGGAGTGGAGAGGCTACCGTGCAGTGTGTAACCAGGTTTTTTCCCTGAATTGCCCAAGAGGCTGTAACACACAGGTGGCGGGACAGCATTTCTTAGCAGGTCTGGGTGGGGCTGGTGTTTTTGCTACTGTCCCTTCGAATTTGGGAAGCAGCCATTCTTGAGGCCAGCTGCTGCTCACTTCTTAGCAAAGGGATGGCTGGGCACGGCCAGAACTGGGCTTTACTGATAGTGCAGAGCGGAGCTTCAACCTTTGTTGTAACATTCCTGTTCTCACTGCTGCCCTCCATCCCTGTGGATAATCTCACCAACTGAGCAGAGCCCAAGATGTTTAAATTACCGGCAGCAGCAGCAGCAGTTGCTGCAATAAGAAATGTAAAAATCATCAAATAGGCTTCCTCGTGTTGAGCGGAGGAGGAAATCTCAAAGAAAAACTGTTTTCTGAACACCTGGAAGTGTAACCTATGCTGTGGTGGGTCAATTCTCTCTTGTCTGCCCTGTAAAATTGTGTTTCTTCAGGTCAGGACCTTGTCTAGGGCTAAAGTCAAGTGTCAGATATAGATGAAACACCAGAGTTCAAATGATCAGAGATGAGAAAAGTGAAGCCAAGAAAGTACGAAGTGGCAGAATTGAGACTGAATCAGAGACTTTTGGATTCAGCCCAGTGACTTCTTTCCATGCCACACTCCACGGAGGGAAATGGAACAGAACTTTTTCTTATAATGCCTGAACAGAGCCCACGATAACAAACATTTCAAAATGTTAAGGAATTGAAAACCGGTATTCAGACCAATTGTATATATACACCCCTGCTCATGACAGCATCACTCACGATAGCTAAAGTCGAAACAGCTCAAATTCCCATCAGCTGATGAGTGAAGAAACTCCTACATCCAATGCAATAACATTCAGCCATAAAAAGAGTGAAGTGCTGGTATATGCTACAATGTGGAGGAATCTGAAACACATTAAGTGCAAGAAGTTAGACACAAAAGGCCACATATTGAATGAGTCTGTTTATATGAAATATCCAGAATAGGCAAATCCAAAGAGAGAAAAAAACAAGCTAGTGGTTGCCAGGGGAAGGAAGGAATGGGGAATAACTATTTAATAGATATCAGATTCCCTCTTGAGGTGATGAAAATAGTTTGAAAGTAGATAGTAGTGGTGGTTGATTGAAATTGTGGCTGCATTCAATGCCATGCACTTTTTCACTGTAAAAGGGTTAATTTTATCCTGTGTGAATGTTATGTTATCTAATGATGCAATCATCATCCAAAGGTCGCTTGCTTGGTGTGTATCCTGCATCCATCTCATCATCATTTGACCTCTGATCCTAGGGATTCAGCAGCCTGCACTGTCTGTGAGTCATCAGCCTGCCATCTTACCTGCAGATGTTGGACTTCACCAGCCTCCACCGATATGTGAGTCAGGAGAAGCCTCCTAAATCATTGCTTTTAAGAGGCTGTTGGTGGTTTATGGACAACATCAAAGATAATTCTAGCAAAGCCCCAGAAGGAAGTGAGGAGAGCTGTAACACCAGAGATGGCACAGATGGCAAGAAACAATGGCAGAGAAGCGACAGCAACAGAACCAGGAGACCTGACATGAGATGATGCTGGAGCTGACCCCCAAAGTGAGAATACTAAGTGTCTTTGAGTGCCTTCAGGTACTTGTCAATGGAGCTAGGCATGCTGACCTACTTGTCAATGGAACAAGACAACTGAGTGCCTTCAGGACAAGATTTTAAGGTGGATTGGGATGTTTCTGGGCATTTTATCAGTAAAGCTGAAGAGTTGTGTCACACATGCCTGAACAGGCCAAGGAACTAAGAAACAGAAGCTGAAGAAATGAGAAGCATGAGGAGCACAGCTGTCTCTGCCTCTAAAGATAGAACCCTGACTTCTGAGGTCTCAAAGGGTGGGGACATGGCCTCTGGAGTTTCCAAGTGTGAGACAACAACCTCCTAAGCTCCAGTCAGACCTTTACCAACTCAGCAGCAGAATGTGAAGAGAACTTTTGCTCCAGGATGGATTTTGTACTTAGAGTTGATTTGAGACTTTCAGGATAATATTATGGGATGAATGTATTTTACATATGGCAAGGATATGAACTGGAGAGATCAAAGGGTAGAAAGTTATAGATTGATTTGTGTCCCCCTCCAACAAATATAGGAACTCTGGTAACATCATGGTTATGAATCAGGCTGCTAACCTCAAGGTCAGCCTTTCGAAATTACCACCAGTTCCACGGGAGAAAGATGAAGTTTTCAGTTTCCGTAAAGATTTACAACCTTGGAAACCCTATGCAGGGTCACTATGAGTCAGAACCAATGCCACGGCACATACCCACCATCACCGGCAAATATTTGTCAATTTGGCTCGGTCCTGATTCTCAGCATTATGTCATTATTTTGACAAGAGCTGAACAGAAAATTTCAAAGATCAGCTTGAGAAGATAAAGACAAATACTATAATAAAATATGCAAAGCTTTGGAATTAGAAAACCAAAAAGGAAGAACATGGTCAGCATTTCTCAAGCTGGGGGAACTGAAGAAAAAATTCAAGCCTCAACTTTCGTTATTGAAAGATTCTCTGGGCAAATTATTGAATGATACAGAATGCATCAAGAAAAGATGGAAGGAATACACAGAGTCATTGTACCAAAAGGAAATGGTTATGTTCAACCATTTCAAGAGGTACCATATAATCAAGAGCCAATGATACTGAAGGAGGAAGTCCAAAGTGCACTGAAGGAATTGGCAAAGAACAAGGCACCGGGAATTGATGGAATAAAAATGGAAATCTTTCAAGAAAGTGAGACAGCACAAGAGGCACTCACTCATCTCTGCCAAGAAATTTGGGAGACAGCTATCTGGCCAACTGATTGGAAGAGATCCATATCTGTGCCCGTTCCAAAGAGAGGTGACCCAACGGAATGCGGAAATCATCGGACAATCTCTTTGATATCTCAAGCGAGTAAAGTTTTGCTAAAGGTAATACAGAAATGGCTACAATCATACATTGACAGAGAACTTCTAGAGGTTCAAGCTGGATTCAGAAGAGGCCGTGGAACTAGAGATATCATTGCTGATGTTTGATGGATCTTGGCTGAAAGTAGAGAATATCAGAAAGATGTTTACCTGTGCTTTATTGACTATGCAAAGGATTTTGATTGTGTGAATCATGACAAACTATGGACAACATTGAGAAGTATGAGTATGCCAGAACACTTCATTGTACTTCTGAGAAATCTGTACCTAGACCAAGAAGCAGTTGTTCGAACAGAACATGGGAACACTGAATGTTTTTTAAAATTGGGAAAGGTGTGCGACAAGGTTGTGTTCTTTCACCATACTTATTCAATCTGTATGCTGAGCAAATAATACGAGAAGCTGAGTTCTATGAAGAAAAACGTGGAGTCAGGATTGGAGGAAGACTCATTAACAACCTGCGATATGCAGATGACACAACCTTGATCGCTGAAAGTGAAGAGGACTTAAAACATTTACTGATGAAGATCAAAGAACACAGCCTTCAGTATGGATTGCATCTCAATGTCAAGAAAACAAAAATCCTCACCACTGGACCAATAAACAACATTCTTATCAATGGAGAAAAGAGTGAAGTTGTCAAGGACTTCATTCTTCTTGGATCAACTATCAACATTCGCGGAAGCAGCAGTCAAGAGATCAGATGATGTATTGCCTTAGGCAAATCTGCTGCACAGGAACTTTTTTAAAGTGCTGAAGAGCAAAGATGACACCTTGAGGACTAAGGTACTCCTGACCCAAGCCATGGTATTTTCAATAACCTCATATGGATGCGAAAGCTCGACAGTGAATAAGGAAGATCGTCAAAGAATCGATGCCTTTGAATTGTGGTGTTGGAGGAGAATATTAAAAGTGCCATGGGCTGCCAAAAGAACCAACAGATTTGTTTTGGAAGACGTGCAGCCAGAGTGCTCCTTGGAGTCCAAGATGGCTAAACTTCGTCTCTCATACATTGGACATGTCACGAGGGAACAGTCGCTGGAGAAGGATGTCATGCTGGGTAAGATGAAGGGTCAGAAAAAAAGAGGAAGACCCCCAATGAGATGGATATGCCAGGTAGCATCATTGATGGCATCAAGTGTGGCAGCGGTAGTGAGGTTGGCCCAGGATTGGACATTGTTTCATTCTGCTGTGCATGGGGTCACTATGAGTCGGTTCCGACTCGATGGCACCTGACAACAACATTGGCAGTATTTTTTTTTTTCACTGACCAAGCTTGATAGCCTTCTGTAGGAACTGGATGTAGGAAAATACAAGAAAACATTAGGAAGGAAAGAAAAATGAAAGTACCTCTTCACTTGAACACTGACATTCATTTATACATATAATTTTTCAGATTATCAAGTCATACATCTTTACTTGAAAAAACAGAAAAGCAGCAAAGTTACATAATCGTTGTTGTTGTTAGGTGGCATCGAGCTGGTTCTGACTCATAGCAATCCTTTATAGGGTTTCTGAGGTTGTATGTGTTTATGGGAGCAGAAAGCCTCATCTTTCTCCCATGGAGCAAGGTTGGTTTCAAACCACCAACCTTGTGGTTCACAGTCCAGTGCTTATTATACAGAACCAGAGCATAACCATATACAGTGCATGTATGTTGTTGTAGTTGCTGTGGCTCATCAAATAGATTCTGACTCCTAGCAACCCTGTAGACAGAGCATAAATGTCCCATAGTGTTTTCAAGGCTGTAATCTTTGCTACATCTTTCTCACACAGAGTGACTGGTGGTCTTCCCAGTCTTTAGGTTAGCAGCCAGACGCTTAACCATTCCTTCACCAGGGCTCCATTACATATATACAAAAGGGATTCAAATAGTTGGTGCAAAATTCTGTTATCTTTTAATTCCATTTCTCCATAAACTTTCAAGCCCCCTTTAGAGTATATATCTCTCTAATTATATATATGGTGGTAGCTGTGGGTCACCGAGTTGGTTCTGATTCATAGTGAATCTACATAGGGTCAAGGATGCAAACCTTTACTGGAGCAGAAAGCCTCATTGGTTAGTAGCCTAGTTCGTAATGCACTACACCAAAAGGGATCCTTTATATATCTATATAAAGTTGTTGTTATATGTTGTTATTGTCAAGTGCCATCGAGTTGGTCCCAACTCATAACGACCCAGTATAAGGTTTCCAACAAATGGCTGGTGAGTTTGAACCACCAACCCTGTGGTTCACACAACCTTGAGGTACAGTGCTTTATTCTACAGCACCACACCAGGATATATATATAAGGATCTCTGGTAGCGTAGTGGTTACGAAACGGCCTGCGAACCTTCAGACCAGCAGTTCGAAACTATCAGCCGCTCCGCGGGAGAAAGATGAGGCATTCTGCTCCCGTAAAGATTTACAGCCTCGGAAACCCTGTACAGGGTCACTATGGGTCGGAACCAACTCGACAGCACATAACAACAACAACAACCACGACACACCACCACCACCATTGTGTGTGTGTGTGTGTGTGTATATACATGCATATCCATATCACATCCATAACTTTTCTTCTCAGAAAAGCATAGTAATGTTTTGTTGTATTTCCTCCCCTTACCCCTTTTTGTATTAAGTTATAACATGCATACAGTAAAGTTCATAAATCTAAAGTATATATAGTCTGATGAAATTTCACATATGTACAAATATACACCCAGATAACTACCACCTGGATCAAGAGATGCTGTTGTTGATAAGTGCTGTATAGTGGGCTCCAACTCGTAGTGACCCTGTATAGGCTTTCCAAGGAGTGACCGATGAGTTCAAATTGCAAACCTTGCACTTCAAACTGATCTTGCGGTCCAGTGCAAAGATTTTGAAAAGATTTCCCTTTTGAAAACGTAACTAAAATATGGACTAAATACAGTAACTTTTCAAAATCACCTCATTTGTACATATTTATTCAGGGCAGGCAAACTTACATGAACTCATACTTTTAAAGAAACAAAGGTAGGTGCCAAGAAATTGCTGTTGTTGTTGTTAGGTGCAATCAAGTCGATACTGACCCATAGTGACCTTATGCACAGCAGAATGAACCACTGCCCGATCCTGGGCCAACCTCACTACTGTTGCCACGCTTGAGTCCATCGATGCTGCCACTTGGCCAATCCATCTCATTGGGGGTCTTCCTCTTTTTATCTGACCCTCCATCTTACCAAACATGATATCCTTCTCCAGTGACTGGTCCCTCCTGACAATATATTCGAAGTATGAGACACAAAGTCGGGCCATCTTGGCCTCCAAGGAACACTCTGGCTGCGCTTCTTCTAAAACGGATCTATTGGTTCTTTTGGCAGCCTATGGCACTTTTAATATTCTCCTCCAACACCATAACTCCAAAGCATCAATTGTTCTATGGTCTTCATTATTCACTGTCCAGCTTTCACATGCATATGAGGTTATTGTAAATACCATGGCTTGGGTCAGGCACACCTTAGTCCTTAAGCTGACATCTTTGCTCTTCAATACTTTTCCTAATGCAATATTGATTTTTGCCTAATGCAATAATGATTTCTTGACTGCTACTTCCATGAGTGTTGATAGTTGATCCAAGATCTTTCTCCCACAAAACAGGTGGTAGTTTCGAACTGAGGTTAGCAGCCCGATTCATAATCACTACGCTACCAGAGCAACTTGGCTTTAACAGTAGAAATCTATTTTCTCACTGTTTAGGGGGCTAGAAGTTTGAATTCAGAGCATTAGCTCTGGGCCAGGGTTTCTCATGTTGTGAGCTCTGAGGGAAGGTTTCTAGTCCTTGACTCCTGGTGATCCTCATCTATTTTCCCCAAACTCTACAACTTGCATCTTGTCTTTTTTAACCTGCTCTTTTTATATCTCAAAAAACACACCTTATAGGAATACTTTCTTATTAACAGAACAAATAAAACCTTAATCCCAAAAGGGGGTTATAACCACAAGTTTGAGATTTTCAACACATAGTTTTTGGGAACACAATACAATCCATAACAGTAAGGTTCCTCATTCCTGCCAATTTTGGTGCAACTTCATTCATCCAATCCCCACTCCCACCCCCACAAGCCCCACATATGCTGGAATAAGGCATCGTGTCCTCTGAGGATTATTAAGAAAATGTCAGAATCAGCAAAAGCGAGTCTCTCTAAGGGAAGCTTGCATATGTCATCAGAGAGAGACATGGGAAAGGCCAAACCCCCCCACCCCCCCACGCTCTGAATGTCTATCCAGGTTTCATAGTTTGAATGTGTTATTGTTAGAGCGGCGGGAACTGCAGCAGTTCTGTAGACACTGCCCATCAGTAGTTAGAAAATGACAAATGTCAAACTATGTCTGACCCTGACTCGCCCCATTCTTTATCTATGCTATCTCTTTGGAATAAAAATGCCTGTTCCCTGCTGGGGCTTCTTAAAAATGCACATTGTCTCTTGACATCAAGGCAGGTGGTGCCATGGAAAAAGAAGTGGAGGCTGAGAAGAAAAAAGAAAACAAGGAATTCATTCTGACTTTTTGGAATTGAAGTTCAATTCCCAAAACTTGTTGGACAGCACTTCATTTAGAGCTGTCTTATTTTCATTTAAAACATCCCGTTGCTTTTTAACTTTATCCTTACCAAAGAGGAATGAATAGGTTTCATCATGTTCAGGGTGGGAGTTGGGGGAGAGTGCTCTTCAGATCCTTGGAGCTCTGCAAGAGGGAAGCTGCCACCAGGTAACTTGCCCGTCTTTGCAAATGAGGTGGAGAATGAACACAATGCCAGCCTGATCCCTGGGACCCCTGTCTTGCTGTCACTAAAACTCCAAGTAAAATAAGCAGAGTTAGACGATATTACTATTACTGCTGTTGCCCTTGTTGGACCCTGTGCCTTTGGAATTGGTTTCCACTCATAGTCACTCTGGATAGGGTTTTCTGAGGCTGTACATCTTTGTGGGAGCAGAAAGCCTCATCTTTCTCCCGGAATGTCTTTTATAGACTTGAAATTTCACACAAAAAGGCAAAGGTCAAGTTTGAGGTGAATTAACTAAATGAAAGTCAAGGTCCCTTCTGAATCTTTCTTTCATTCCAGTGATGATTTCTCTGCCTTCCCACTCCATTTCCTTTTGCCTGTGTGAATTTCTCATCAGCAGGGTAAGATGGGGAAAAGTAAGACCAACATTTCTCAAAAGTGAATGTTCCAAAAATGTCTTCACAATGTAAGTGCCAAACACAAAATGTGAGTGTGTCTTTATTTAATCAAAAAGATAAGCGGGGAAATATTTTTTTCTTTTCATGAGTGAGCCATTTATGTCCACTGGGCAAATTAGAGAAGACACTCTCTTTCAATTACATTGAAATGTACATTTTATGTCTGATAATGTAGGTTAAATCATAAGCAACAAGCTAGAGTAGTGAGTCTCTATGGCAACTATTTTGCCATCACATAGAAATACACTTCCTGAAAAGTTCCTTTTCAGTAATTAGAAACGCTCTTTATAAATCAGACTGCAGTTTAAATAAAAGACAAGACTAGCTAACTCTCTTCCTATACAAGCCCTGGTCTTCTTTTCCTATGAACCTTGGGCATGCAAGGCAAGTTTTACACAAGTTGTATACTTGATACAATCTGTGAACCAGTATTAAAGAACATACCAATACCAGTGGCTGTATCGTTATTGCATGAACATGGCCCTGTTACTCTTTTGGCCTCAATTAACTCCTCAGGAAAATGGGACACCTAACAGACACCTTCCCTGTAATGTATGAAAGCAACTTAGATCCCTCTCTGTTCTACAACTCCCAGACTTTCATGCTAGTTATAGACCGATACTGATGCAATCCCTGTGCCCGCAATACAAATTTTTAGACCAATATGCTGTCGTTCTAAATAGCATTCATTGCTGGTTGATCTGGAATTATAGTTACATTTTATAATAACCAATAATAATATTATTGTTAGGGGTTATTGACTTGATTCCAACTCCTTTGTTGTTGTTATGTACCATTGAATTGGCACCGACTCATAGCGACCCTATGCACAGCAGAAGGAAACACTGTCCGGTCCTGGGCCAACCTCACTACTGTTGCCACACTTGAGTCCATCGATGCTGCCACTTGGCCAATCCATCTTGTTGGGGGTCTTCCTCTGTTTCTCTTACCCTCCATCTTACCAAATATGATATCCTTCTCCAACTCCTAGTAACCCCAAATGACAAAGTAGAACTGCTCCATAGGGTTTCCTATGCTGTAATCTTTATGGGAGCAGATTGTCCCGCCTCTCTCCCATAGAGCTGCTGGATTGGTTTGAACTGCCAAACTTATAGTTAACAGTTGAGCATCTAATCACTGCACCAGCAGAGCTCCTTCACAATACTATCGCTGCTGCTCTTAGCTGCTGTCAAGTTGGTTCTGGGTCATAGTGACCCTATGAACAAAATCATGTTGTTGCTAAGTGCCTTTGAGTTTGTTCGGACTCATAGCGACCTTGTATAGGGTTTCTGAGGAGTGGCTGGTGGGTTTGAAACACTGACCTTGTGGTTCAAATCGACCTTGAGCTCCAGTGTGCACTATCCTGCAGCTCTCCACAATAGTAGTGTTGTTGTTGTTATGTTCCGTGGAGTCGCTTCCGACTCAAAATGACCCTGTACAGGTTTTCTGAGGCTGTAAATCTTTACAGGAGCAGAAAGCCTCATCTTTACAGCTCTCTACAATAATAGTGTTGTTGTTATGTGCCATGGAGTCTGTTCTGACTCATAGTGACCCTGTACAGGGTTTCTGAGGATGTAAATCTTTACGGGAGTAAAAGCCTTATCTTTCTCCCGTGGAATGGCTGGTAGTTTCCAACTGCTGACCTTGTGGTTCCCAGCCCAATTCGTAACCACTATGCTACCAGAGCTCCTTATATTAGCTGCTATTTATTGACTCCAGACTGCTTTTAGGCTCCAAAAAAGTAAGGACTTGATTTAATTCATAACTATATCCTAAACAGGCAAATCTGCTGCACAAGATCTCTTTGAGCAAAGATGTCAGCTTGAGGACTAAGGTGCGCCTAACCCAAGCCATGGTATTTTCAATAACCTCAAATGCATACGAAAGCTGGACAGTGAATAAGGAAGACCATAGAAGAATTGATGCATTTGAGTTATGATGAAAGTGCCGTGGGCTGGCAAAAGAACCAATAGATGTGTGTTGGAAGAAATGCAGTCAGAGTGCTCCTTGGAGGCCAGGATGGCCAAACTTCGTCTCTCATACTTTGGACATATTGTCAGGAGGGACCAGTCACTGGAGAAGGATATC